>NC_079439.1:40810900-41410900 GCF_903798145.1 Danio aesculapii | reverse complement strand
TCAATAGTAAGAAAAAGCAATTACTATGGAGGTCGATGATTATGAGTTTCCAACATTTTTCAAAATAACTTCTTGTGTCCAAAATAAATTCAAACAGGTTTGTGACAAGTGAAGGCTGAGTAAATGATCACAGAAGTTTCTGTTTTCTACTTATCCATTTTAGTGAGTTTCCAGGTAACAAGGGACAGACATTGAGCACGATTAAATCTGCTGGACAGTGTAATGAGAATGTGGTTTGTTGATGTACATGCTTCAAAATCAGTACTCATGCCACACTGAATGAATGTGCATGCAAAAGCATAAATGCAAGTCATTATGTGCAAATCTTGTTGCAATACTGCTGAAAAACAAACAAACAAACAAACAAATAAACAAACAAACAGTTTCATTGCAGCATGAAGGGCTGGGTGACATTGCATTTTTACAATAGATTTGTGATTCAGTTTGTTTTACAATCTTTGGGCTTTCAAAAGGGGGCATACATTTTGCTATCTTTTATATCAAAACCCTAAATTAAATAGTATTTTAAAAGCAGACACTTCTGTTTATCATTATGCATTTATCTACAGCTACAAATGCAAAAATAAATGTTCTACTGTGAATTAAGTTTATAAAATCAGTGCAAAAGGTGCTTACACCAAACCTGATGTGAATAATAAAGGTATTTGTGTAACATGCATGAAACATGCCTACATTGTTCATGCCTACATGCAAACCAATAATAAAAATAGAGTTTCTGCAGCTTTTATGAAGGTTAAATGTACGACTTTAATATATTTTTAGAACAAGAAAATGAAAGCCTAATAAGGAATTAAAAGAAAACAAAAAAGCAATCA
The DNA here is from genome assembly GCF_903798145.1 of Danio aesculapii. Classification (NCBI taxonomy): domain Eukaryota; kingdom Metazoa; phylum Chordata; class Actinopteri; order Cypriniformes; family Danionidae; genus Danio; species Danio aesculapii. The sequence continues at coordinate 41,410,064 of NC_079439.1, read as the reverse complement.
TGTTCTCTGAATGTAAATTGAGAGCACACAAAGAATTGTATTAATAATAACACTTTAAATTTATTTTCAAATAATTCACAATTGATTTGTACAAATCTTTTACAAAAGTATAGCTTAGCCTTTGAATGAACTCTCCACAAGAATATGGAATTTTTGCTGCACTCTCTAATCACACTGCAAAAGAGTGATGCTTTTTATTATTATTAAGTATTATTTTGCTCTGATTTTCAGTGCAAATGTCTAAGGATTTATTAAGAATATCTAAATATTTATGATAAAACCAAAATAAACTTTTAACTTAATTTGGTCAGATTTGACTAATAAGGTTTCATTATTTCATGTATTTAATTCCATGAACTAATAATGAACAAAACTTGTACAGCATTTATTAATCATAGTTCAATATTAATCAACATTTACTAATGAACCCTACTAAAAATACACAATGAGTTAAAATGAACTGACAATGAATAACTTTAATTTCCATTAACTATTTAAAAAAAAAGATGATTAACACTTTAATAAATGATGTTCATTGTTAATATTACTAAATGCATTAATACAATTTTTGTAAAGTGTTCCCCTTAATTCTAACAAAAGTTTCATATTCCATTAATCAGAAAACAAGCTTTAATTTCTTTATTCTCACATTCTTTATTCTTTATATCTCACATGCGTGTTCATTTCGGAATGTAAATGTTTGTATTGGAAAACTAAAATACTGTGCAAGGTATTTATTTTTGTAAATGTAAGAATTTCTACTTTGGTTTATGACCCTTAAATTGCAGACAAATTAATTAAAACCCCCTTGAAGACTAGCAGAAACCCTGAAAATAATGATATTTTAAATAGGGCTGCACAATATATCATTTTAGCATTGCCATCGCTGGGATTATAGTTGACCAGGAGCCACAGTTCAGGACACGCATGCGAAACAAATATGTGGAGTCACTGCAGAGTTTAACCACAATGGAGTGAAAATTTATCATTTCCATATCTTAGCAGAGTTTGAAGCAAGAAATTTAACATCTGTAACTATAATGAAGATCATCAGTGTTATTTTACATTTAAATTATTCAATCTCCACACTTGATAACAGGTTGACTCCTTAGAAATAACATAAAGCACTGTTTATTTCACTTATATCTTTGCTCTATAGTATTTCTATGCTTAAAATTATTTATTATATTTTACGCATGAGTCACTCCACTACAAAAATCACCCCAATCGATCTAAAATGATAAATTATTTCCAATCTGATTTTTCCAATATCGTGCAGCCCTAATTTTAAATACATTCAATGTTTCAAACTTATTCCGTGTATTTGTCACTTCAAATGATAAGTCTATGAATTATAGGTCAAGAAGAACAGCTTTAAAACAGTCTTTCTCCTAGTCTGTGAAAGGGAAAGCAGAATGAACTCATGCTTCAGAAAGAGAGGAGGAGTTTTTTGCAGATTTCAGCTAGAAGTCGTCTCTCTGTACTGAACTACAACCAGCTTTCCCATTTCAAAGCTGGAAAAAAAACATCATGAAAGTGGCCTGGTTATAGGAACAGTATACATGCTTTAGAAGAAAGCTGATTTCAGTGCAGTGTCAAAGGTGAACTTCAACCAACACTAGCTGGAGGGGGTTTGTTCATCCTCCACACAGTCGAGCAGTCATTTAACAGTTAAGCAGGTGGTTTCATCACAAGCAGTGCAAAAACAGGGCAGCATGCAACCACATATGCGGGTGTAGAGAAGAAACATTCGCCATTACAGCTGTGGCTTAAAATTGTTTGAGAAATCAATTCTGACATATTTCCAATGCATCGCCATTCTCTCTTACTGCTCTGGGGGTCGTTTTGAACAGTATGGCATTATAACATGTTACAAATAGCCATACTTCAAATACAACTAATTCCTTACAAAAACCATTTGAATTTAAAATAATCCTAAATCAAGTCAGGAAAAGTTTAAGTGAATCACAAGTGTGTTCATAGTCAGGTGCATTTACATTAACCTAAAAAGACTTGCATGACTCTTCGTCACGAGCCATAGAGTGTACGGTTAAAAACTACTGTTAAAACTAAACTCAGAAACGATTACAGAAAGACTAGTGATGCAATTATGAAAATCTCATAATCGATGCAGAATCAATTTCACCAACAATTTTTTGCCACAGCTCTATTCACCACACAGATTGGAAGTCAAATGTTACAGGTGGATTGCCCTGTGAATGGCATATGGAAATGGCTGGTCTAGCTTGGCTGATGGTGATTTTGTAAAACCATATTTACACATGTAAATTACATTTTTAGAGCAATTGGACTGAAGGTCTGTTCACATCAAGAGAAATATTCATAGCGGAAAGTCAGCGCAATAAATATTTACTTTGAATGAATGAGCAGTTAATGTGTTGTCAGGCCGACACAAACATTCACATTTTTATGCAGAAGTGGTTTGAACTAGTTTCCACCACACAGCAAAAAAATCCAGCTTTTTATCCAGCAAAGAAGATCCCCAGGTGTCCGAAACATAAGTTACACAGTGCACTGTGTCTCAGAGGAACTATATTATTTCTGCTTTTCCAAGAGCTGAATATCAAATTTCATCCAGCCTGTCTGTCATTTTTTTATGCATTGGTCAAAAATCGGAGTGAATTTTCCATGTTGAACATTTGTTTTGGGGTGAACAGAAATAGCAAATGCCAATATTGTGGAGTGAAGTCTTAACAGAAATTAAAATTTTTATTATTATCATTTACCACCAGTCATTCATGACAGACATGCAAATAAAAATTGACAATGAGGTGTTGTAGCATAAACAGTCAACAGGGGGAGCTATACTCGACATGCTTTCAATTGAAAGCTGCATGCATTGATGACCACAATACTCCCCAAAACTAAAAAACAAAACACACAACACTACTCATAGTGCGCTCATGGGGAAACCACTGGATAAAAGCAAATTAAGGAAATCATGCAACGAGGTAAAAACTAAAGTAAGTCAAGGCTAAAAATGGGATTTGGGAGTTAAAAAAGGAAAAAAAACAGATTTTTTCTCCTTGAAGCTTTTCCAGATGTGTTTACTTAACAAGAAAAACAAAGTTTATCTTAAACGTGAGAAAAAAAACCAATAGAGCTAGCATTATCTGCCTCTATATCAGTGTCCACTGGCTAAAAAGGGGATTGATTTATTATAGAAAACAGACTGGAGGATATTGCAGGAGTGGGTGGTCAACAGATAAGTGGGTCCATTAGTGCAACAGCTGCAAGGCCTTCATTTACAAAACACAAGAGGCAGGCCCTACAGAGTTTGGCTAAAATTAGCGGGGGATAGAACATGCAGGGCTAAACAGGGTTTCAAAGACTTATTCTTAATAAAATAATCTTCGATATAGAAGGGTTGAATGCAATCACACAGTCTCTGTATAGAGATCAGGAGTGCATTGACTCTGGCGAGTTGGAGACTGAACTGTGGAATGTCTTGTTTGAGGTCCTCATCCAATCACATGTGATTCCACTAGATAAATGCCAAGTAATGGCTGGTCTGGTGATTAGTGTTACAATGCTCTCACTGTTCACAGCAACAACAGACTAAAGTAATCACAGAGCGAAAATACCAGCAGAAGACAGAGGATTAGTGTTACAAACTTGCTCAATCGCATGCTCAGCTGTAACCGTAGTAATGGAAATAAGAATTTCCTCTGAGAAGTAAAGTTTTCAAATAAACGGAGAAGCTCATGAATGTAAACATGTGACTTGAGTTAAGCACACAGAAAGTTTTGGCACATTGAGAGGTCCGAACTCCCAAAAAACTGTCAAGGTAAAAAATTTCAAACAAATTAAAAAAACAAAACCAATCAGCATTCTTTTAGTCTTTAAGAAACGTTTTAGGTGCTTAAGGAAGAAAGCAATTACAATCATCTATGTTATCCGACATGAAGGTCAAAGAATGTGGCAACATGTAGGCTCTGTTCTAAAACCTATTAGGTTTAAAGGGTTCGTTCACTACAATATAAACATTTTGCATTCAATTATTCACTCATCTTGTTTGAAACATATGAGACTTTCATAAAGATTTGTTTTTTGAGTTTTTTAAATCCATTATAATAGAATAAGTAGCTCGATAGGAAGCAAAGTTAGAGAAAGCAAGGAGGAACAGGATTGGGTACTCAAAGTTGGGATGTCCGAAGAACAATATCGGTAAATATCACAACTGCCTACAAGTCTATCACCGTTACCAGTTATAATTTCTGTCAAATCTGAGACACAACAAAAAAAAAAATTCAGATTCTTAAAATTGATCAAAATGGGATATATACAGTTCAGGTCAGAATTATTCATTCTTTTACATTTTTCCACAGTTTTTGTTTAGCACAGAGAACATTTTTCAACACATTTCTAAACATAATAGTTTAAATAACAAATTTCTAATAAGGAATTTATTGTATCCATGCCATGATGACAGTAAATAATAATTTACTAGATATTTTTCAAGATAGGTTAATTAAGTTAACTAGGCAAGTTAGGGTAATTAGGCAAATCATTGTATAATGATCGTTTGTTCTGTAGATGTTCAAAACTAAATATTTACTACTACTACTACTACTACTACTACTACTACTACTACTACTACTACTAATAACCTCCTTAAAATGGTTTTAAAAATATTCTAGCCTAAATAAAACAAATAAGACTTTCTACAGAAGAAAAAATATTCTAGGAAACAGTGAAACATTTTTTTTGCTCTGTAAAAAATAATTTGGTAAATATTTGAAAATGAAAAAAATAAAATAAAAACTAAAAATCACAGAAGGGAAGGGCTAATAATTTTGACTTCAACTGTATATTCTCGCATGTCACGTGGCGTTTGGATTTCTGCAAGTACTACTGAGATTTGTTCTTCTATGTCAAACAGTTTGATCGCTGATAAATAGTTGTCAATGAAAGCTTTCATTTATTCTCCAAGCCTAAACTTAATGTTCATTACATGGAATTCTTGACTTTAATTGGTCAGTTATGGCACCCCTCAGTAACATCCTGTAAAAATTGATAAAACATGATCATCCTTGTAACTTAAGAGGACATTATATGCTGTTTTTCATTGCAGAACCTTTGTGTTTGGGGAGTCAATTAAAATATAAATGCTCAAATCAATATTTTGTGTTTAGGTTGGTACAATTAGGTAATTTAGTTGTCATAGACTTGCTCTCTCTTGCATACAATCCTTAGCTGCTGCCATGCTGCTTATAGTTATTAATTATATTGAAAATAACAGACTTTAATATTTACAGTGTTTTAATACTGTGGCTGCATTTATCTTCTTGATAAGATCATTGTTTAACATGCTGTAATGGTTTATAAGACACTAATAGTTTAAAAATGTAAAGATTTTATCACAAATTAATATCTCTTGTCCCCATAATTACTTCAGGAGTTCTTTTAAGCTGTGAAATAAGAAGTGTGACTGCATGTTCGCCCTTAAGTATCAATCTATTTTGAACAGATTTACACTCAAATAATTATTCATTTTCCTTCAGCTTAGTCCCTTTATTCATCAGGGGTCGCCACAACAGAATGAACCGTAAAACTTATCCAGCATATGTTTTACACAGCGGATGCCCTTCCAGCTGCAACCCAGTACTGGGAAAAATCCATACACACTCATACACTACGGCCAATTTAGTTTATTCAATTCACCTATAGTGCATGTCTTTGGACTGTGGTGGTGGCAACAGTGAGGCAACAGTGCTAAACACTGAGCCACAGTGTTGCCCTATCAAATAATTATTTTGCATCAAATTATTGACGCGTGGAAAGCACACTATGTTTCCAATCAAAAAATGTGAATTAACTGGATTATCGGATAAAAGATGTGCGAATAAAGCATCGCTTCCATCCAACGAGTCACTTCCTGATTATCTGGCGCCAAATATCAACAGTAAAGAGAGAATTTGCGGTGGTAGGAGAAGCTGCATGAATCTTTTCTTTATTTAATAAATGACTTGCGCCTCAGAAGGTAATCCTGAGACGCAGCGAACACGTGGTGGTGTTTGAAGGTGTGAGACGCGGAGCACAGACGCTCTTGAGTCTGGAGGTCATTAATGATATAATAACACCAATACTGAAATGGTTAAGGCATTTTAGAACGACCAAAACAACATTTCAGATGTTTTACAGTATGCTTAGCCTGCTGGTTTTTCCATTCACACACATTTTTATCATCACATGATCTCTTATAACAAAATCACATGACCTTTTTAATGCGTATACTGGAATTTGTTCGGTAAAGTTATTTCCATTGTAGTTTATGCGCGCCTTTTCTTATCGAATAAAAAGTTTATCCTACTCAGTTATGCGCATATGTTTTTAATGTGTATTTATGTATGCGCATCTTGGCGTTTCCTTCAACTGTTTTTTTATGCGCTTATCCAAAATGCGCATAAAAATAAGTGGATGGCAACATAGCTAATAACAATTGACCATATGTGCATTATCCTCTAGTTATCATATAAAAAGTGAGCACAGCTCTTCTGATAATTTTTTTTTCAATTTCTCTTTACAAACATTTTGATTTAACCTTTAATATTTCTAGCAAAAAGTTCTAATTAAATAAAGGATTTTCATGAGGACTTAGTATTAAAAGTTTTATTGGTATTAAAAGTCAAAGAAAACAAGTAGCTCCTAGTCAAACTATATGCTTTAGCTGCCTATGTACTGAAGGCAGCACATAGCAAGATATCTCCCATGGTTTTGTAACAGAGCCACACGTTATATTTTTAACAGATAAAGCTGCTTCACGTCATTCTTAGGAAGCTTTAACTTAAGCATATTTTTTTAAAATGATCATTTGGCCAAAATAACCATTTTTTCAGTGTGGCTGACCTACTGTAACAAAAAACAGCTCGTAACGTTAAACACAAATCAGTGACCTTCAGTCTGCTGAGACATGAGGCTATGATTGGCACTGTTCATCCCTGAGGAAGGTTCAATTCTGGGACCAGATATGAAGGGAAGGGAATGAGAGGAAAAAGCATGATCAAGGAGTGTTGGGTCTGACACCAATCTGGCAAACCTGAAAGAGGCATTTGGAGCTGAGGTTAGGTGAGGTAAGGTGGTTTACCTGTGCCACACCTGTGACAGTAATAGCTACCCCCTCCGCTGTCTCTACATCCTCACACTTGGGTTGCAGGGTCATAATCTCAAGGGTTATCCTGTGGAAAACGCAAAAAAAGGGAAACAAACCAAAAACGTTGGCTATGAACTACGGGAAGAATGTCAAGCGGCGTGAAAACAGGAAGAAGGTGGGGTTAAAGAAAGACGTGAAGGTAAACAACACAAAATGAAACTGCAGGGTCCAAATACGAAGACACAAACACTCGGCGCAAATCAGCTGTTCAGACAGTGGGCTGTAATGGAATTGTGTAAACTCAATTTACCAGAACCTCTTATTATTATTCCCAGAACCACTTGCCTGTTATTTACCAACCCGCAATATCCCAGAGAAACTGTCTGCGATCTGCTTATCCTCCATTACAGACCCAACAGTCAGAACGTGCTGACGTGAGCCATTAGTTACATGAGCCATGAGCGCTGCGTGGCCAAACACCAGACAAAGATAGTGAGAGATGACTGGCTCTCCTTCACTGCAGAGGAAGACCAACGCAAGAGTGTGGAAGAGAGCATGAGAGCATGTGTGTGATTGTGTGGAACCAGGCCACTGCCCTTCACAACCTGAGTGCTTGAAACCGTTCTCACTTTCTCATTTGAATGGCTTGTTTCATTCAGTGTGATTACCTGAGCGACCCCTGTCACATCCAAGGGGACACCCTCCGAAGTTTCGATATTCTCACAGCGACAGAGGATGGTCATTATCTCCAGAGAGAGTCTATGTGGGGACATGGGAGGGGCAGAGAGGGGGGAGGGAGGAAAAGGAGGCAGGACAGCACAATATTATAAGTGTTAACATGTGAAAGGAGGGGACAGAGGTCAGGGTCTAAGGTTAGGGAGGATGGGCGCTGGTGTTGACCGCAGGTGAATCCGGACCATCAGGGAGCTGCTGTTTTCTGCAGATGGAGAGATCTTCTGTATTATGGTCGCTGACTGATTTCCAATGGATGCTTTTTCAGTATATCCATCATGCTATGCCTTTGCTCCCTTTTGTCACTTATGCCCTAGAGCACACCTTTAAACATCTATGATTATGCACTTTACGTTTCTGATAAAGTGTTGTATAGGGGTGTAACGGTTCACAAAACTCAAGGGTCATTTGATATGACACAGTGGTGTCACAGTTCGGTTGGTTTTTATACTGCAAAAAGAAAGATATGTCCTTGATTTTTTTTTTAACTAAAGATCATAAAAGCATGACCTTTCCTTTACCTTAAACAATGATGGAGCTAAACTTGATCTATTTTCTTGGGTATCTTCTTATCAGCATATAAAACTAAAACTGCACCTTATGAAAATAAGAAACGCAACGTTGTAGCAGTTTTAAATAAATGCAAAAAAACCCAAAACTTTTACTTCATGTGCAGATTTTCTGTGTACTGCACAGCTTTGCTTAATGTGACAGTCACCTGCAGTGGAAAATGCCCTCTGGCTACAGGAACAGAGGTATAGGTACAGCCAGGATTTAGTCTGGCAGAAAAGGGCTCATGATGAACAGTGTAATGACTCTCAAATAGCTTTTTTGAGGGTTGAAGGGGCAGACTGCACATTGCCTGTTACAGTACATAGTTTGGGCTGCCTGGTTGGGCACAGTAGCACTGAAAACCTTACATTACTTACTTTAGGCTCTTTATTTTCTAAATATTTATGGTGATTGTGGCAAATTGTTCAGGTTGTAATGTGTACCGAAAAAGGATAAAGTATCAGACACCAATTTCGATTATAGTTGTAATATTTTAATAATTATTAAAATTAATATGTTATTATTACAAAAGTCATCATACCACTATATATCTGAGTAAACGTCATGTAGTGTATTCCAGCAAATTTAAAATGATGTATATATTAGCAAATTTTTGCAACAATCTAATTATAATGACAGTTCACAGCAGGTTACCACCCCAAAGTAGAGGTCTTCACAGAGGACCGGAGACCTAAAGACCTGTCTATATTGAAATGGTCAGCTGGGTTGGGCCCCAATGTATTATATAATATATCAGGTCTTTGTGTAACACCAGAGTTTTTCGTACTCGGAGAACCCCTCCATCCCCCAGTATTTAGTCGATGGCAATTTGCATGGGTTTTGTAACTAGGATGAGATGGAAGCAGGAAATAAGGTGGTTAAAACACACACACATGCGTGCATGTGACCTCAGCCACAATCAGCAGAGCTTGGTTTCATTTTTTAACAGAGGTTCTGCTAACAGAACGGTTTGAAATGTAAAACAAATGCATCAGTTGTTTCCTTAGTAATGTAACTGTGATGTAAACAGCGATGTGGACGATGATCAGATAATTCTGTTTTTAAGACTCATTTTTCACATATTAACTACTGTTAGAACATTCATAGGGAGAATGTTCTAACAGTAGTTAAGCCTACATTTTTATTTTTTGAAAAACGTGTTTATACTTTTAGCTCAGCTTAGCTCAGGGATGGATCTGGTTACATTTAAGGCATTTTCAAATAACATACGGGTCTGGGTCGGTTATGTGCAGTAGACTAACAGGTTTCTTTATGGCCAGGTAAAACTTTTAGGACTCGTGAAGACCTCTGAAAACAGAATCCAACATGGGAGAGTTTAGACTTTGGGATACAAGACTTAGTACATATCTACAAAGTGTATGCACAATTACTCAAAGTGCTCATGTGCATATGGCCGCTCATCAATCCCTTTTCTCAATATTTTTTATTTTATTATTATTTTAATTAAGTGTAGCTCTTTGTGACTGAAGGAGCAGGGTGTGTCTGAATATGGGCAATATGCAGAAGCAGATGCAGGAGGATTCTCAACTGAATGTTTCATTCCTTTCAGCCTGATTGCTGCAGCAAGTCTTACATATCGCTCAGTCTTTTAAATTAGATCAATGTAGCTTTTAGAGCTGCCAGCAAACTAGATTACTAGAATCTTTATGAGGAAAGGGGGGGATGGTAAGAGAGATCCCACTCAGCCTTGTTTTGCTTTCCAAGCTATGCACTCAACCGAACAGCTGCTGTAACCTGCTATTTTTGTAACTATATCCTTTTTTTGTTGCTTACTAATAATACAAAAGAATGAAACCTAATACTTTCGTTTTATTTATTTGTAATGTTTTAAATTCATAGCTGCGGTTCTGCTAAAGATCTTGCCACACCCTAGTCTAAAACACATTCAATTTCTTGCCTGTAATGAATGGTTGTTAGTTTTGGTCAATTGAATAACCGTTTCAGTGAATTCCAAAGAAGCCTTTCACATTGGTTCAGTGGCTTGACATGGAACTTTACTGTATATCTATTTTAATGACAGCATTTGAAGTAGTAAAATGAAAGATGATTTTCCGTCCACTGTGCATACAGGAAAGTGTGATTAAAAATCTACTTGATTTGTATTGAGCTGATGTAGCATAACAATCTTATAATCCCCAGCAGTGAAATACCAGAAAGAAATCAGAAGGTGAGACACACACGGGTGAGTCCAGCGCGTAAAGGCAGGTTAGCTTGGCAAACACTTAAAGAAATGAACAGGAGAGGAACATCAGAGAAAAAGGAGGCTGGTCATTATAGATTGCACATGCACAATCTTCGTAAAGTCAATAACAATTACAGGAAGAAACAAGACACTGAAATCAATCATACATTTTCACAATGATGTATAGTTATCAGACTTAATGTATAGGCTTGATGTCTGGCTAATATGCTGGAATAAAATGTGTACCCTAGAAAATAAGAATCATATAAGCTTTTCACACTGTACTTCATCATCTTTATAAAGCTCAATTAAAAAATAAAACCATTTGAGGAAAATGTCAAGTGGCGCCAGAAACTGTGAAAAAGTGAAAAGACGCTGTTCTATTCATTGGGTGTTTTTAGTCCTGTAGACTGTTTGTTGTTTTTGGAAAGAGGGACCTAATTTGTTCAAATGTGGCATCGTCCTTTTGGATAAGTTTACTTTAATATAGCAGCATTTCAAAGCACACCATGCAAGTTAACGTAAATGTAAATACAAAGTGTGCTTTCATTGCTCTGAGTACACCAGTTTATGTTTGTGTCATCTAGGGGTGTAACGATACAAACAAGTAACGATGTGATGCATATCTCGATACCGAACTATGAAAACAGTTTAACACACAGCAAATAAAATAGTTTAATACACTGCAACAAATGCTTTTCTTACTTCCAGTTTTTGTCTTGTTTTAGTTCAAATATCTAACAATTCTTAATTCAAGAAGCACTTATTTTTGTTTTCAAAAATAATTAGTCTAAATTAAGTAATCAAAAAATTTAAAAAATTAAATAATCAAATTGTTAATAATCAAACTGAACTGAAAACAAGATTATTTTACTAGTTTGGACAGACCTGTGTGTAGGTATATTGTGTCCACAGTCATATTGGGGTGATATAAAGACATTAAGTCTCTTTTTATAAATTTCCTGACGTTCAAATAGAATCCAAATCCCTCCCATTTTGAGGCCCACCGCAACATGATGTAGGAGTGCTGTTTCCCCGCCCATCGAATTATTTGACAGCCGCGTATTAACATGTCTCCGTAGTAACTTGTATAATTATATCAACAAGACAGGACGTGAGCAGAGCAACTGGGATTAAAAGATCTGTTCAGCTCTCTGTGATCATCAATTATCATCAAATGTGATCAAGAATCAGTTTTATAAGTTTAAAACAGTTTTAAAACAGTGCATGATTGTAATGAATTACATACAGCGATTTTACCGTCTTTATCACCACAGCTGCACGTCAGTAGAGTTATAAAGGAAGATGCTTCAATCCCAGTTTGTGGACGTTAAATCAGGTTTATTTTGTACATTAACATAACGGATATACATACAGCAGTGGATATTAACATGTATCCTGTCACATTTGCCATGCAAAAACAGTGCAAAGTTAAACGAGTGTGTGTTTGTGTGTGTGTGTGTGTGTTTCTACTTTGTAACAACATTGTGTGTGACTCATCGTTCTCATCTTCTCGTTAACTCCACAACAAATACATCAAATAATCATTGGGTGAGTTTTTACTGTAGTATTTTTCACAAACGTTACGCGAAATCTGCCTCCATGTCTGTCACTGTGCTGTTTATCTGACACAGCCAGTGATTGAGGCACACTCTGACAGGCACGTGGGAACGGTAGGTGGGGAGAACTAGCATTAAAGGCACAGGCAACAAAAACAGCTACATTGTGTTCAGAGCAGAAAATCCAATATTCTGAAAGGTAAAATAAATAATCTGATGGGTGTTTTGAGCTGAAACTTTACAGACACATTCTGGAGACACAAAAGACTTATCTTAAATCTTGAAGAATTAATTTTGAGTTATTTTTTCTGAAAACACATTTTTATTTGTCTAAGAGCTTCTTGATTTAGGATGATTTATTGAGAATTAGTTTTATTTATATCTATACTAGAAACAAGACAAAAACAAAAAAAAAAGAAAAAGTAAAAAGCATTGTTTTTGCAGTGCATTAATCGTATGAAGCAAAATGACAGCTTATTTATTTATTACATGTTATTTACCGCCTAGGCAAATGTTTCTGAGGAGCACTCAAGATCAAGTATGGTTTAGAGGTTGCAAATACGTCAATGTGCAATGAAGACAGAACTGACATTTTGGGTAAATGATAGTTTATGAGTATAGCAAACTGACTATTGGATAAAATCGTTTTATCATATTGTTTACATCAGCCATATGCATTGACACATTTTTATTTAGCAATTTCTCTATATGACCATGTATCCTTACACCCGCAGACTTTTTACATTTAAAATGATATATTTCTTCTGAGTTTATTTTGATCAATTCCTCTTTAAAATGCAATGAATATTCAGCAAAGAATTATGGGACTGCTTTATCGCGTTGAACCCCATGGAACCTAAATAACCAGGATTAATTTTCTTCAGTGTTAGCAGTTATAAGTGTGAAAAGCCATTTTTCCAGAGATTTTTGAAAATAGTCTATAGACTGTCTAAAGTATTTATCAGCAGAACCTGCGTCATTAAGGGTCGTCCATTTGTAACCACTGAAGCTGAACTTCAGTCAGCGCTTTAGTATTGTTAACTCTGTTTATTTTTCCAAACACTGGCCCTGGATACAGAGCCCTAAATGTACACATGAAGCTGGGGTGTTGATTTTGATATATCAAACAGTGTTTGTCTATCATATGGAAGCCATTTAGAAATATATCCAAATATATAACAGGATGCATGTTTAATAGTGCCTAACAGTCTAGTAAACTGATATCCCATCGCAGACTCTTATCTTTCTCTCATCTTTTTTTTTTTTTTTTTTTTTACAAATGGAGGGTGAGGACAGCTGATTTCAAGCTAGGAAACGGCTATTTTTAATACAATCAATGATTTATAAACTTTTAGCTGACAGTCTTTAATGCTAGGAAGCAAGACAACAGGAACAAGGGTGTTCACTTTAGAGTAACTCTACAGTGGATGAATTAAGGTTGTATGGTTGTAATAGTCTAGCCAGGGAAACATGAGCATGCTGTGACACGTCTCTAAAACGGACCCATTCCCATTCATGGGGAACTTTAATGCACATATATGGAAAAGAAAGTTGTTCAGAAAAGCAGAAAAAAAGATTTGTTTACATTGTTAGCAAGTAAACACAATAGGAGGAGTACATGTGATAAATGGACTCTTACTTCTGTATGTCGGTGATAAGCCACCATGCCCAGGCCCAGCCGCCCACTGTATACGTTTTCTCATCAGAGCCACAGCAGCCACCTAAGAAAATAAACACAGCCATATTCACTCTTACACACATTCCACACTAATCGCACTTTCTATAGTACACGTGTTTGATGCATTCCTCTGTGGCCTTCTACAGGGAAAAGTAAGCATGCTTTTATTCTTACGGTTTAATTTGAAATGGTTTGAAAATCAATCAAATATATAAACATCTTGTTGTCAACCAGTCAACATATTTTACCTCCTGCAAAAGGTTACAACCCCATACAAGCCTCACTAAACTAGTTCAAAAGCTGTAAACTGAAAAACATTTTCATGAACAAAACCACAAGCAGTGTAAACACTGGGAAGCCCCCTCTCACATGGTAACCATGCCACCACGGTGGTTAAATGTTTATAGAAGTCAGCTCAAGTCAATATTCAACTAGATTAATTGCTCTAAACAAAATGGATTGTGAGCTAGTAAATGCGTTAATACATACACTTCTGTTCAAGAGTTTGTAGTCAGTACTACTTTTTAATGAAGAAATTAAATTACATGGAAACTGCCGTGTAATTTTGTAAAAATGTAAATATATATATACAGCTGAAGTAGGCATGGGATGATAACCCTTTTCAAAGTATTCGGCAGTCTGGAAAAGATTTTAAAACCGGCAACATTTTCTGTTATACCGTTCCTAGGGCATATGTTTGATTTCTTTTTTAGTTTTTAAGGACAACAGTATCTCCAGCAGAAAAGATATACAAATATGCCGTTTTAAATTGTAAAGAAATCTGTTATTTTTAAACTAATAAAGACAGCAGAAGTCAATGATTCATTTGAATTATTTAGCCTGACATGTTTACTGCTCCAAAATATTCTAAATCCTTCCCAAATTAAAATATATTGCGTTTAAAGGGGGAAAAAGATTTAGTTTTTTACCTAGACATTTAAAAAGGATATATTTTAGAGCAGTAATCACAGTACTGTGAAACTGTGACTATTTTTATCCAAGGTTATCATACACCGGCCCTTGCCTAAGCCGAATCCAGAGTTATTAGCCTTCTTGAATTATTAGCCCCCTGTATATTTTTCCTGACAAGTTCTGTTTAATGGACAGAAGATTTTTTTTCAACACATTTCTAAACATAATAGTTTTCATAACTCATTTCTAATAATTTATTTATTTTATCTTTGCTATGAAGACAGCACATAATATTTTACTAGATACTTTTAAGGTACTAGTATTCAGCTTAAATATATGTAGGCGACAAGTCTCCGTGTTCAGTCCATTACTTTCACTGTATCTGCTCAGCTGAGGGAACGGAACCAACCCTGTGACGTCAGACACAGCGATATTCCAAGATGGTGGCGCCACAGGTCTAAAAGCTATAGTAAAATATGCCGTTTTCTTCTAAATAGTTACATTAATCGAGTTTGTTTAATATTTTTTAATTAAAGTGGATTCCAAATGTACAAAATAATGTAAACTTGACTAAGTGCTTCATTTCCCCTTTAACACACTGTATTCAGATCATCAACTCGTTAACAGAGAGATCCATGAACTGATCCTTGATCCTTGTGTCAAATATAAGAGACATACAAAATGTGCAGGACGGGGGGCACAAGGACCAGAATTGAGAACCACTGGCCTAAAGTCAGGAGTTTATAAGAGACATGAAGGTTATTATCAGCTGTGCTCAACTTTTTGTTGTACTGATTATAAATTGCTGCTGTTTTTTTTTTATGTTTAATATATTGTACGATCATTACACATATATAGACTTTTTGTAATCTAACAAAACTTTAATTTTTCTAGGGAAAGGTAAATCGCAAGAAATATTATTACAATATTCAACAGCAATATTGCATATCGCATAATATTTTCCCAAAGTCGTGCAGCCCTAATTCAAAGCATTTTAAATAAAGTGCATCTCCAAAAACATGGAGACGGAGGAAACAGAGAGTGCTTGTGTGCCTGTGGCTAGTCTTTAAAAAGATGCAGTTTCAGTAACAGTAGTGCATTAAACTATTATATACATTGAATATACAGTTTAATGTTTAAGATAATTTACCTGATTTTAGTATAAAAGGGTTTATTTATGTTTAGCAATTTCACCACATGTTTTAGAATCAACAAATAATAATTAAAGATGTCTTTATTTTGGTTTAACTACTGTGATAGTTTTGTATCATGATTTTAAAATTGGGATTTGTAACAAATTGTGACATGAGTGTATTGTTACAGCCCAAAACAAAAAAATCAACAGACTGTTTAGAATTATTTCTAAAAAGATCATGTCACACTGACGACTCGCAACGGCTGCAACAAATTCATCTTTGCCATGACAAACAAATTATATTTTGAAATGTACTACAAAAAAGAGTTTTTAAAATGCATTTATTTTCATCAAAAACATGCAGTCATGATGAACATTTAAGACAATTTCTAAGCCAAAAAAATTTTACCAAACCATAACATTTACCTGCAATGTTAAAGAGCACCTATTACGCATTAAAAAAAGGTCATACTTCGATTTTGGGGGTCTCCAACAACAGTCTAATATGCATGCAAGGTCAAAAAACACTTTCATGGTCTTATAATCTGCATTTATTTATACCAAAGTATCCCAACAACTCCCATATGATTCATTCAGCAATTCATTTGTTCCCAAACCCCTCCTTAGTGCGATGCTAATCTGCGCTGATTGGTCCGATGACCCAGTCTGTTGTGATTGGTCGACTGCGTTCAGCATAAGACAGAAAGAAATGGCCACCACGGCTTATCAACAATTTTGAAGTAGTCAGAGTGCAGAGTATATGTGTGAGCCTAATGCAGGAGTGCATTAAAGCAAAGCAGTTAAACACCAGCATATAACTCTACTATTAACAACACACATTCAGTATTAATCCACACAGTGGCAAAAGCTGAACTATTTTGAACCTTGACCACCACACACATGTAGGAACAGATGACGGTGGCCATAGCAACAACAAACAGCAGTGAATCGCGAGCTCACAAATGCATTTAAATCCGTAAACAAAGCGTCGCGTTTTCAATGTGGCTTTAGACGCAATATGAGTATATAAAGAGTTAACCAGATACAGTACAAGCGGTTACAAGAAACAAAACACAATTAAATAAATAATTTGCAAGCTAGGAAAAACAAGGAGGCAACTATTTTAATCACACTTACTTACACTTGTGAAATGGAGGAAGAAACTGATCTATGTGTACAGTGTACTGTAAAGTTCCTGTCAAGCTCTGGCAAAGTCCCATAGTCTTTTCTAATCCTTCCTGTAACCAACGCCCAATGAATCCCCCTCTGTAAGCGTGTAAATTGCTAAACCACTCATCAGAAAAATGACAGGAACACAGCACAACATTGGGGCTATAATACTGAGGTATTTTTTCAAAAATAAACTTCAACCACTGACTCTTCACAGCCTCATCTTTGGGTGGGGTAAACTTTCCCTCACACTTCAGCGCACAGCATCTATGCGGCTTGATTCAACCGGGATCTGCTATAGTGTTTGTCTTCCTCTTTTTCTTGCTACAGTGTTTGTGGGCGGGGCCGGGGATTTCAATTTTCCCGGGTCTGCGTGTGCAACAAATGGCGTAAGCGTCAACACTTCCCATTCACTTTAAATGGATGACGTCAAGCGTTGCTGAACTGAATTGTGGATCCGTCGGCAGAATTTCTTTAATTTTCAAGCGCCAACGCAATTGTCAGCCAATCAGATCGCTTTATGCAAATACACCAGCTCAGACAGAAGCCGATTGCATATTAATTTCATTGGCTGACGCTGCTAGGATGATATAGTCAGCCCCAACAGCCCCTTAGTCAAGCCTTGACACTGAAGCCCCGTGTGAATCGGGCATTACAGTGTGAGAATCAAAATACCGAAGACTACTCATCTGTGAAAATATAGATATCAATTTGTCAAGCATAAAAGGTCACCTGGATTTTAGTGAGATGATGTACATTTATTCATTTATGCTTAATGTGGGATCTATTACATCTGGCTGTCAATGTTACAACAACCACAGCATGTTGTCTGAAGGTTGTTACAGTGTTTAAAGGGTCATGAAACCCTAAAACACATTTTTGACTATGTGTAACACGTTGTTAAAACCATTATTAGGACACACATTTCACCAAAGAGTCAAAATTAGTTATTTTCCAAAGTTCAGAGCAAATTCGTTGTTTTTGAACATTTTGAAGCAACGTTACAGTCATGAGATAAATATGCAACTTCTGAGTGGTGAACGGCCACCAGTACACAGTGATGTAATCAGGTTTTCAGCATTTCTGTACATTAATTCATGCCAGTGTGCAAATGAACTGTTTATACGTATTGAAACTTCTCTTTTTCAGCAAACTCTTCCTTCTATCCACATGCGACACTCCCATTTTAACACAGCTGGAAACACACGTTTTCCTAGCTTTTTTCTAATCCGAGGTGTTAAAACTCACTGCTGAGACAATGGGTTTCATGACCCTTTAACGTGTAAGAGAGTGTAGATATAGGCATGTGAGATATGCAAGGCAAACTCCATGGAAATCTATCAAAACAGGTCTGTTTGCTGTCCACTTGAAGTGGCATACCGACGCACCTCTCAAAAAATCTAACTACATGTCGTGATGATGCAAAGTGCAGGCTTTGTGATTGGTCAGTTTGATAGCTGTGACGAGCGTTGAATTTCAGTTGTTCAGCGTTGATGTTCAATAAATAATCATAGATAGTAGATAGTGTGTGTTTCCTTCAATTATTTTAAAATCAAGTAAAGCACCCTACATTCTAAAAATCTCTCACTGGTAATATATGAACATATTTTCTGTACAAAACTTGTCAGTGAACTATGAGGGTAAATAAATACAAATAGATAAAATGATCGTTCATTAACCGTAATTGAGTTGTAATGTTCAATTAAATCGAGATTTTGATTTTAGGCCACATCGCTCAGCCCTAATTTGAAGGCGATGTAGTAGTATTGGTGGTACTGGAAACTATTTCAGCAGATTCCCTATCTGTCATCAGCTATTAGTGTGCAATACGCAGCTGCTGCCAAAAGCACTTGCACAACTGATCCCAGATCAATTAAATGAAAGTTGATTCAGGCCACTGAAGTACATCACGTGAAATTATTTCATAATGAATGATAGAGGGGAAACACAATGTTTGGGCACGTTAAAAACCGAGGAAATGACTGTCCAGGAAACTGTACAGTTAGAGAAAACTGTGGCTGGCAGTGTGTTTCCAAACAATGACCAGCAGTGCAGCTTCAGTCACGACATCAAACCCTAATTAAGTTCTGATTCCAATGGGTTTAAACAATTGTGTTTTTCAATGGAATAAAATAAGCCAAAACAGATGGAAGAGACTTAACATTTCTACAATGTGAATTAGACACATTTATGAAAATTCTGACATTAAGTTAAGTGTGTTTCTAATTATACCTACATAAGAATGAGTATGCGTCTGGCATTTGGAGTATGCATCTGGCATTAATGAGTGTGACATGACTTCACATAGCAGGAAACATGTTCATTCAGTATGAAATTACAAATTACAAACACCCACATAAGACTCCATAAATGTAAATCAGTTTTCGGGTAAATAATTGTTACAGTAAATTATTTTGTAATACACATGCATACAACCTGATTATTACTGCGTGTTTTCCCACACTTTACAAATACCGTAATATCCAGTAATAAGTAAGTTCCTTAAGATTGTGAAAGCCACGACATTTCCTACAACATGGCAGAAAGAGCATTTATTTTTGTTTATTTTATTTTCATTTTATTATAATATATATGAACTGAAAATATGGATACAAAGTCATACACATAGCTATACAATACAGATATGGAAAATAGAAAGACTGCATGAAAACTTTTCTGTGAATATACAATTGACATAAAAAAAACTTCTGATTTCTTCAAAATTTTGGGGGAAAGCGGTAATTTAGAGCATGAAGTGTTATTTCAGCAAAATAAGTAAAAGATGCGATTTCCATGTTTATGTTCATTTTATAGAATCAATGCTTTACCTTTACCTTTCAGAACAGTTAAGAAGGTGATATTTGGTGTAAACGCCCCGATTGTCAAACACAACAAATAAAAACATTTCTTATTTGATTAATAATATTTTTGTGGAAGAAAAAACAAATGTTGGTAGACCTTTTTAAAAGAAATCAACGTAAACATTTAACTCAAACACAACCCGAGTAAATTAAATCCAGAAATCATTCACGCAAGCACTACTTCACAATTTAACTGGTCTAAATCACTTGGGTGTGTGTTCATAATCTCCATTAAACACGCCCACTTTTTTACATCTAGAAACACGTGGGTTTTATTAATTTATAAAACATAAAACACAACTAAGACGATGTTAACATTGTTCTTGGATATTAACGTTCCAGTATTAATTACGAAAATAATAACAATCATAGCGCAGACATTTAAAATGCTAAACACGTCGTGTGTTTAATCAAAACAACAACTGCACAATCGATCAATCGATAATCAAGACCGAGAGGGTTTTGAGGAGAAGGGCTCACTGCCCAAACACGTCGAAATGAACTGAAGCTATCACAGGAAAATCTCGAGTGAGCCGCACAACCCAGGTCGAGTGATGGATTATGTTTTGTCATGCAACACAAACTACAATGCAACAGGCAAACACCAATGCAATACACTACACTACTCGACCGAACCACCAATGTTAGAGAAAACAAGCCTACATTTCTGTCACTCTGTCGAATTTCACACATTTACGAACAACAAACACATCACAGGCTATCCGCATCTCACATAATTACAACACATGCGGGTTATAAAAACATGTAACGTGCTGCTTTGAGAAAAACAGAAGGCAGTTTGCTGGGTTAAGTTACCTGATACTACCAGGGCTTCGTTCGGTCCTACCGTGTGGCAATTGCCCATTTTCCTTTCTGGACGGCTTTAAAAAGCAAGTAAAGACCTAATGTTTTTTTTTCCTTTTTTTGAGGACGACGGAACAGTGCAATAAAACTAGCAGATAAGAGGGCATTCAATGCAGTCGTGCGTACACCATATTCAAGATTTCTGCTCGCCTCGTATGAATGCAGCACCGCCCTTTCAGAGATATGACGACGACTGAACCCATAGATATATAAACTAGAAATCGCACACGGACTTTGAGCATGCGTCAATAGCGCCGCCATATTTGTACAGTGCTCCCAGAACAAATGTCATTCAACCGCACTAGTCAAGACAGTGTTACTACGTGAAGATGCTGGACTTTAGCGCTGCTTACGGGTGTAGTAACGCGCAAACAAAGCACAAAGGCAGAATATTTTATAGGTAAGATTTCGTTTTTTACGTTTTTATATGTTATGAACGTGTGTGCTAAACGGGTAACGTTATTGATGTCACTTACTGCACTGACCATAAGGCAAAGTAGCACCAACTTGCACTAAATACTTGGAGTATGCTAGTTTTGTTGAATAAAATAAGCAAACAATGCAAAAGAAACATGACAACGAGATGCTGCGGTGCCAGAAACTTGTATTACTGTCAGCTAAGTGAGCGAGTCGTTCATAACGGAGATTGATTCACATTAGATCAAATCTAACAGGAGGGAGGATAATACATTTACACACAAACACACACTCTTTGTCAACAATGCCCATGCGGTCACTGATCCATCAATGGAAAAAATATAATTTTCCTATTTAACAAAAATTGCGTACTGACCACCGGGAAAACTCCCGATGATAGATAAATGTGTATATGTGTATATCTCTGGCTCTGGATGACTACAGTCCTCCACTGCAGCTTCGACCAGCATTCATTTCAAAGGAGCGCTACCCTGTACTAAAATGGCGGCTCTATTGACGCATTCCTTCCAATAGACAACAACACGGCAGGCGACATCTAATGTAAATATCTATGAACTGAACCAAGATAAACACACACACACACACGAACTCAATCTGCGCCGTTCTTAAGGCTTCCGGTAGAGGGCTTCATACTGCTTTAAATCAGCCCACATTCCAGAGATACTACAGTTTTCTAATTTACAGAGATATTTGTCTATATTTTTGACCTGATTATGTATAATATTTTACTATACAAAATACAATTTTTGACCAGCATAAACTTAACAAAACAAGTCGAACTTCATTCAATGTTCAGATTTTTGTTCTAGAAATGTATGCAAATTAGCACATTCAATATTTGCATGTTTAAAGATAACATTTTAGTGAGCTTGTTTTTTCCATTCTGCACGTGATATCGGGATTTTTGTTACATTTTCTTTTTAATCACAATCATACTATCTATGACCCAACCCCTAGTGCTCTACCCCTAAATCCCACCTTCACAAAAACAAGCGCCAGTCATTAGAGCATGTTCTGGCTAATTTATGAGCGTTTTAAATTAGTGATGACCAAATGTCCTCACTATTGGGTCATTTTTATATCTCACTACAAAAGTGAGGACAATTGAGACACACACAGAGAAATAAATAAAAGTCACACCGATGATCATTGGACCATGCACTGAAAATGAATGGGAAACTCTCACAAGCAGTTTTTAAAGTTTATTTTACAACAAAAAACACAAATCCCACTGACAATTTAGAAAAAGAGTCAAATTTAGCTTACACATCATTTTCACTTACAGTTAATTACAGTAAATTTTACATTAAACAGAAAGTTGAATCCTTTAAAAATTAAGTTTAAACATGGTTATCTTAGCTTAAAATATAGAACATCATGACTTATAATATTAACAGTGCATAATTCCAATTGCGAGAACCAATGTGGCACAATTCTCGCATTCACACATGCAAACGTTCACACACAGGCCCGTAGCCAAGGTGGGTTCAGGTGGTTCGGAAGACCAACCCTTTACTGACAAAGGTCCAGAATTTGTCCTATACATGAGCTTATTTGCCCTATTTTGACTGCTATGTCGTCATTGTGAAAATAACCCATCAAAAAAGGCTTTAAGACAAAGCAGAATCCTCTGTCGGCTGTTGCTCCGGGGTGACTTGTGCTAATCAGTTTTGGCCAATGCAAACTATTATTTTTCATGAGTCCAACATTCAGCTGTGCAAGAAAACATACAATCTAATGGAAGAGAAGTCGTCTTTCGCTACTGTATTGTTTTTAAATGGAGAAAACATTTTACAAGTTACTTTTATTCTAAATCTGGACCTTATTCTTGAAACAAAAATGACCAATAAAAAGACGTGAAGCACCAAAAGTGGCCCATATTAAAACTGATCTGAATACTATTTTGGCTAAAATAGTCAAAAAGTGTAGTTATGATGACAATCTGATAAGCTAATTCAGAATAGTGCCTAAAATGTATCTCAAATGCAGCATTTAAATTTCATAATTCAATAGAAAATGAGGTGTATAATTGCAAAAAGGTCCACTTTTTGAGAAAAAAGAACCTTTCACAATGCTGGCTATGGAGCTGACTCCACAGACTGATAACACTCATATTAAATTACCACAAACTTTGTAAAAATACCAGTTTTATTATATTTAAATATTTTATTGTATGTAAAATAATGTTTAGTTTTTTTATTGCCCAAAAATACCACATTTGATCACACCAAGAAGAAATAATGGATTGATCAGCCAATGCTGGACATATATGATCATTACATTTATTACCCATCCCACCACCCCCCACCCCAAACGGTGCACTTAAATTATGTGGTAAACATTAACCAAACACCAGCCTAAATATTAAGAAGTAAACTAAGTATTAAACAACAACAACAACAACAACAGAAGTGATCATTTATATAATTATAAATGTATATTTTGTATTCTGTAAAAAGCTGTAGTCCAACTGCGTGATCTGGGAATGAGGACAATATGAAAGCTAACGATTATTTGATTATTTTAGCAGTTCTAAAATAGTTCTAGAACGCTAGTCAGTAGCAACTTTAGAGTCAACCTTGCCAAATATTATTCACAGAAATTCCAGAGCAGAAATTAACACCAACAAGCATATAAAAAAATCGTCTCGAATGTTCTTATCTGATCTGTTTGATGTATCTGATATTTTCTTGGCTTTGAATTTCATTTTTTTAATCTAGCTGTAAATCAGTGGAAGGCAGCGACATCTTCGCCTTCCACACAGAGCTTCACAGAAGAGTTTCATGAATTTGTAACAATGTTCAAAATGTAATGTTAAGAAATTGAACATAATTCTTGCACACTGGATAATTATACAACACACTGTTTTTAATGCTTGCTTTTTATTTTAATTTGCATTGTTTGCTCCACAGAATGACAAAAAAAATCAGTCACAAAAGCTTTATTTGCAATGACATTCTGTATGACACAATAATGCATATTTTGTGTCACTTAAAATGTACAACACTTAATAATGATCATGTTTATTAGATAAAGAGGCTGCATTAGACATCCTAAAATGGAAAAAGTCAAATAATAAAAAGTAATCTGCTATAGTTTCAGATTGCATGGGTATGTTATCATGTTTTTTCCTTTTAAAAACATCTAGATTGTTGTTGTAGTCTGTTATTTCTGCAGGGTCCTGTAAATAATCAGAAACAGTTGATCATGAGTCTCTGTACAAACGTGTGACCAAAATATAGGCTGAATATTAATCGGTTACACTAACCTTTTTTCAAGAGCCTTTATGAGGTGTTTCTGTGTAAATTTAGAATCTGGACTTAAACATTTAGGCTCTGCGCCATTTTTCAGAGTCACGCTACACAAAAAAGAAAAAAAAAACAATAGAAAAAAGACAAATCGCTGTGTGTCAGTCATAATGCATGAAGAGTTTGTTTGCAAAAAACACATAATACAGTTTTTAGAACATTACAGAAATGTTTTTTTTTTTTTTTGCAATCCATTTTTTTCAGTGCACAGCATAAAAGCATAATATCTTAAAACTATAAATGAAGTTATCTGTTTTTGCAAATGAACACTTCGTATTCAAACACAGATGTACAATATAGGAGGAATATTTTCTTATAACTACTTACACAATCTCCAGGTTTCCACAAGAGGGGGTCGGTGGTATGATGTCGACCTTCTCAATCAGTTTTGGAGGAACCATATTTACACCCTTGTGAGCACAGAGACACCTGATACTTGGAGCTCTTGCCTGGCCTGAAAAATCAAGACAGTTCATCAATTATAAACTGTAAAGCAAAGTTTAATCTACTTAAAATTGTAAAGCAACTTTTGGTGCAGTACTTGGATTAAAAGTTAAGTCAACTTACACGTTACAGTTGTAGGTTTGTAGCTACTATGCCATGCAAATATAGTTTGAAAATATTAACATGAAAAACTAGATTCTCCAGAATTTAGAATTTTAGAATTTCTACAGAAAAAACTCACCTTCCACTTTTATCGCAAGCAGGCAGCTTAGAAGTGCCACAGCTGCGAAGGTTTTCATCTTGTGCTTTCACCTGCTTAATGACTGAGTAAAGTGACTGGTTTATTCTTGTCGGTGCGTTTTTATTCCCTTAAAAGGGTATTTCCCTCCCTGAAAATTGGTCAGTTTCGACAGTCCAGCAACTGTACTTATCTCATTTCTCAGAAACAGTTTATTTTCAAAATACTGCATGCAGCAGTTAATCGTCTCATTTACAGGAATGATGCAATTAAAAAATATATAAATTATTGTGTCAATATTTGACTGTTAATCATAATTGCAATATTAATTTTTTTTGCTATTGTCTTGTGTCCTTAAATAGGCTATGGGTATATGCTCAGCAGACAATGGCTGTTCTTTTTCTCCACTTTTTCTCCACATTGTAAACTCTATACTGTATATATTAACAGTGGGGCCTTATTTGTGAATGCCAGTAAAATGTCAATTTACTGTATACCAATCTAAAGCTTTTTATATGATACTATATTTCTTAAATATTTTTGATTGACTTTATAAAATAATAAAGAGTGATGTCAGAATCAGTCAGTGAGTCGAACAGGTTTGTTTAAAAAGGCATGATAAAGGTCTCGATAATGTTGGCTTTATTTAAACATTTCACACTTGCACTGAATCATCTTATAAGACTGAAAACAAAATGTCTGTCTGCAATAAAATTATTTAACAAATATATGCTGAGCATAACATATAGCATACAGATAACTTCTATAAATATATTG
This sequence comes from Danio aesculapii, assembly GCF_903798145.1. Lineage (NCBI taxonomy): Eukaryota > Metazoa > Chordata > Actinopteri > Cypriniformes > Danionidae > Danio > Danio aesculapii. The sequence continues at coordinate 41,384,079 of NC_079439.1, read as the reverse complement.
AGGACAATATATATGGATATATATATCCATAATAGTGTAAAAAAACAAAAAAAAATGTTTTCAAAAGTATTCATGTGCCTTGGTACAAGTAATAATTGGCAGCATAATGTGTCTGTAATTTCCTTCAGTGTATTGTGTCTGAAAGTGTACATGCACTGTTGCGTAAACTGCGGTGTTGGTTGGAATATTAGCCTTGTGCGATGGCTGAACCACAAACCAGTGCACAGACCAGCACTTCAGTTTTAATAGAGGTTTGTCAGCGGTTAGTAGCTTTCACTATCACTTAATTTAAATTGCACAATTTATTTTAAATGTCTCAGTTACTGAAAGTCATGTTGTGATTTATTGAATTTTGTAAATGGGACTGGTATAATTATAAACACAGCTTTTTTTCCCCCATGGTACATGTCAAAACACCACTAAAAGTTTTGTAGCCTGTAATTAACACGAATTTCTGTATTCCTCTTTGCTCATTATATTCTGACTAATATTTTCATCAACTGCAAGAGGCAGATAGAAGCAAGAAAAGGCAAAAATACATTAACTTAGACTTTGCTTGTTCCAAATCTGTTTGACTTTCTTTCTTTCGTTGAACAAAAACGCAGATATTTTGGACAAAGCTGGAAACTTGTAACCATTGACTTTTAGTTGTTTACATTGTGGAAGTTACAGGGTTTCAGCTTTCTTCAAATTATCTGCTTTTGTGTTCAACAGAAGAAAGAAACTCACTTAAAAGTAGAAAGAAAATCACTTAAGTATGAGTGAATAGGGAGTAAAAATGTTTTTTGGGTAAACTGTCCCTTTAGGTGCTTCTTCTGTTAAAAGGTGGAAGTACAGTATTTAATTTTAGTTCCTCAAACTAGGGAGCAGCTTGTATGTTTTGATTTAAAAATGCATTAGAATTTGATTTGTTAGACATTAAAATGTGCTTCCTGTAGACTTATCTAAGTTTGAGCTGGATTAGGTGTGTTCAGTTGAGGTATAGGAATTCACCTTTTTTCTTCACCCCATGATGTTTGCGTGAATTACCATAATTATAATAAATTAAACAATTAAAACAAATTACTATCAGCAGACCATGAAAACCCCCCAAAACTTGAGATGAGATGCAGTATTACAGACATATGTTGAATATTGCTGTAGTGTAAGGAATATAAAGAAAAAATACCCAACACAATGAGCTTTGGCCAGAGATTTGGTTGTGATAATGTCATGTTAAAATACCAAGCAGTAAAATATGTTTTTTTAAAATGTAAGATAAAATAAATAAAGCACAAAGCCAAACATCGCTCTCACTCAACTTTTACTAGTAGACGGACTACTTGTATGCATCCTTAATGATTACGTTTTTTTAATAGAGAGTTTTTTTTATCTGAAACCAATAATTTGAAACACATTAGTCATATGCGGGAAAAGGTGGATATATTTTGACACTCCTGAACTAAATGACTATAACTGCTTTTATTAATGCCAAACTAATGATCGTTAATAAGGAAATCAAAACCCCTTTGATATTTTCTGGCACTCTATCATTATGTAAGTTTCAGTACTCAAAACTTCCCTATTTAGTTCAAATCAGCTTTTATTACCAATCAGCCAAAGCGACTCCTTTTAAAAATAATTTGATTATGCAATAGTGTGATGAAAAACCTCTTCTGCAGAAGTTCTATGCCTAATTCATAAGTGGAAAACAGTAGCATTGATTTCCTTCAGATCTTAGGAGTTAGTCCATTTATTTTTAGTCAATTAGTCAATTTATTTTTAATAAAGTTCCTGATTGCATCAGTAAGATGCTGTACTTTTGTTAATTTTATTGCAGATTATTTTCAAACAATTCACTGCAGACTCTCCATAGAGAGAGAGAGACTGAAAAAAAGATGACGTAACTACTTTAGAACAGTAATGCCGCTAATGTGAGTGATAGTGTTTTATTTTGTGTCACTATTGTGCACTATTGTGCATTATTGTGCATTATTGCAGATCCTTTATATATAGCACAAATACAAAAGATTAAATGTGAATAAATATGATTATTACCATGCTATTGCAGGCTGTACTCTTTGCATTTGGAGTGAGCATTTGTTATCTTCTGATTTTGAATTAGACTCTTGCTCAAACTTTAAGGGCCCTATCATGCAGCGCAATAAGGCGTAAGACGTGTTTGGCACGATGTGTTGCTATTTTCAGACCTGATTTGTTGCTGTTTTCAGCACAATTTAAGTTTCACATTTTGTGTCACGTTGTTTAAATAGCAAATCTATTTGCACCACTTTGTGGACTCATGGGTGCTCCTGTCCAAAAAAGAGGTGTGTTGAGGCGCATTGCTTGTGCTTGCTATTTTTGAGGAAGTGAAATAGGCTGCACCATTGACCAACTGAAAGCTGGTCTAAAGTCCACCACACACAGTGCTTTAGTTATGCGCCTATGCTGGTCCAAACGCTTACACATTGCTTAATGCACACAGGATGTACAGCAACAGTTTCTTTACATATGAAGAAAAATGAAGGATTAAAATGTTACAAAAATGATTATTATCTACATAAATATAAAAGCAGCTACCTGCTTCATCGCAAGGGGCTTTTTCTGTTTAATCATGACAATTTGCATTTGTATAATGTTATTATTATTTGCAGTCTTATTTATTTTATGCATATTTATATTTGTTTTAATAAAAACAAGTTCAGATTTGTCCTCCTGTTGGATTTTGGAGACATGTGCATCACCATATAGAGCAGGGATCTGGAACCTTTTTTAGGCAAAGAGTCATTTCTGATATTTTTGGCAAATGCATTTTTGTAAAGAGCTATTGGGGGATATATACTCATATATGCACCCCAAGATATACTACTACTCTAAATAATACAGGTTTAAATAAAACCTTTACTTTTCCTCATGCACAACTAAAATTAAACAAATATGAAGCAACACATGTTGAGCAAGTCCATGAATGAAGAAAGGACAATTTAATTAAATTTCTGGTAAATAAACTCGTGTTTTTTTTCTGAAAAGCAACATAATTTAAAATAAACAAACATTTTACTACTATAAAAAAATTACACTTCAAATAATTCATAATAAAGTATGCGGCAATCATTTTGGCTAGTTTTCAAGAACATATATTATTGCTATCGAAGAACAAAAAATTATATTTTACTGTTATTGAGTAAATAAAGTGCAAAACAACGTATATTTTTATGGTAACCACGCACACGCATTTGCCCTTCATTGGTGTCGCGATTCAATTTTATCCACAGCACCGCACACGTACATTGGTCGAAATGTAAAAATTGTAATTGTATTTTCAATAGAAAACTGATTTCTAGCGATGGTTATAATTTTTTTAAACTGTAAAATATTATTGAAGGGAGACAACTGGAGCTGGAGAGCCACGTACTTTTGGCCGAAGAGCCACATGTGGCCTGTGAGCCATAGGTTCCCTACCACTGATATAGAGCATTAGAATAGGACGTGTGTTTGGATGTAACTCAGTTTTTTGACCACACTTCATTATTATTGTTCATTTATTCGTTTGCTGAAAAATTAGAACTGAATTTAAAAATAGTTTTGAAACAAATCTTTTGCGCTTAACAAACAAAATTGAATATTCAGGCTAATTGATGTCTTCAGTGGAGTGAGTTTTTACCGTTTCCTTACTCCACAAAAGTAAAGGAGTAAAAGTAAAGAGAAAGTAAAGCGGCTGAAAAGAAGAGGCTCATTCTTTATCCTCGCACTGCAGATGGTCTGTTTAACTGTTTTCTCATTAGTGAAGCATTCAGTTTTCCTCTTATGAAGTCCGCCATGTAAATTACAAATGCGTCATGGCGTGACACGACTGACTTTTAATGGGAGATGAGACTCTGATTTGTTTAATGTACGTTATGCTCAAAACACACCCATAAATCATTAAGAGAATAAGCACAACTCTGTTAGACCATGCACCAAGGCGCAGACCATATTTCTCTGTCTTTAAAACAGCAAAAGTGGATTCAGACATGCCCTTAATGCTTTTGCGACATGCGCTTTAAACTTTGCGTCAAGATTGTTAAAATAGAACACTAAGACTAAATTTCACTGTTAGCTTTGGCTAAACTTTGAAGTTTTCTTTTTCTTTCATGAACTCCACTCTTGAGAGGGGGTTTAAAACTTATTTGAATATGTAAAACTGTTGTGGGAATTTATTTGTTATTCTTAAATATTACATTCTGTATGTGCTGTAAAGAGACATCAAAACAGGAGAGTTCAATTCACTTAATTTATTATTAAACACTGTTTACATTAGTAATAATCATGAAAGCCTGATGCTCACAGAGCTATTGTTTACTATGAACATAGTTTTAATTACATTTTAGAATCGTAGAATGCAAGAACAACACTGAAATAGGAGAGAACACATCATTTGTAGATAGAAAAAGCTTTATTTGACCCCCCCCCCCCTTTTTTTTTTTTTTTTACAAAAATACTATCATTTGGCAAACTATTAAAAAAACTGTACATATGACACATTGTTCAGTTATTTGTTTCAAGAGCACATGTTTCTATTTAAAGAATTTTCAAAGTTCAGTGGTCAGGAAAAAAATTAGCTAATGCATTAGCAAACATTTTAAATATTTTGAAGCTTACTTAAGTAAAAGACAATTGGCTTTGGCATTGTATAAACACAGCAGACATGTCAGGAATCATTTAAAGGCAGTCGGTGCTGATGTTGCTGAAGTCATGGAGCTCTCCACTGTGCCAGTTGTTGTACTGTGTGGCACAGACTGCTGCATCCTGCAAACACAAGAAACAATTAAATTAATAATTATTTTAGTTTGGGGGTCCGTTTAATTTGCCTGTTTTGTGTATGGTGAATATATCTGTGAAGCATACATAAATATACTTAAGCAGAAATTCTCACCTTTTTCCAATAGCCTTTAAGACGACATTTTGGGTGAATTTTGACTCTGGATTCAAGCATTTCTGTCCTGCCCTGTTTTTCAGAGTCACACTGTGAAAGATTAAAAGTGATGCAGATATTACATGAAGCTGATCAACTTCATTGAAAATAAATTTAAAAACATGTATGTAAAAGTTATGCCATATGCTTACACAATCTCATTTTTGTTGCAAGATGGACTTGGAGGGAAGATTTCCACCTTCTCAATATTCTTCATTAAAACCATGTTAATGCCTTTGTCAGCACAGAAGCACCTGCCTCTCGAAGTGTTGTCTTGACCTGGAAATGAGATATATATATATTTAATATGTTTCATATTTAATTTATCTTTAAAACCTCAGCATGAGCAAAGATACATGAGCGAAATGATCCTGATGTGTTTTTGAAACTCACCATTCACCTTTCCAGCGATCAGGCAGGCCAGAAGAAGAAAAGCTGCAAGAGTCTTCATGGTTATCTTGTTCTTGTTCTGGATGAACTGAGCTTGTCTGGGTCAGTCAGATTATGACTGAAGAACTGAAGACGCTCACTTAAATACTGGAGCATCAGGGGCTTCCCCTCAGTTTTACTTCCCATTTGTGCCCCAACTTCCTCTGCTTTTTCTTTTTTCATTATGATTTCTCAGAAACACCAACCTGAACCTTCTTGAAGAAAAGGTATATGATTTAGGGCACCCTGAGCTGAACTTTCCCTGAATGAAGAAGAAAATGTTTCATAATTACACTAAAATACTAATGCAAAATTTTCTTTGGTGGGAAACCATCATAGGCCAAACCTCTGCAAAAGCAAAACTCTTAAATTACACAATAAATAATTAAAAACATTAACTGATTGATTTTTCACTATGACTTTTGACGAAGCAACACATGCAGATGCATTTATGTCAACCCTCATCTTTTATACATGAACTTTGTAGTTTGCATAAAGAAACAGACCCACTAAGATTGAGATGAAATCAAACGGACTAAATAACCAAAGACTCATGTTAGAACATCAGACCAAAAGACAAAATGAGAGAATTTAAATTAATTTATTGACAGAGAACTGAAGTCAAGAATGAGTATAGAGGATGGCATTATCTCAGAGAGACAACTGATATGGAAAACAAGATGATTAATCTACATTGGAAAAAATATCTGTTCATTAACAGTTTCTGTATTTTGTGATTCACAAGAGATTTCCAATTATTTAAGGTTGTGCATTATGGGATCTTGATCTCTGCTTTATTCACTTTTATTGTTGAAAGTTCTACTCTGCAGAGCAACCCCTTCAGAGCTGAATTTTGTTCCAAGTTTCTGAGAAATGTAAAATTATGTTTTCACAGTTCTTGAGGCTCCTATAAATGAGACCAAATAATAAAAATAAAAAAAAAACATTCAACACCCTTTAAATATATATATATATGTGTCGACGCATTAACCACTACACCACTGGCGCCGGCAAAAAATTATTTATGTGTATGTATATATGTATATATATATATATATATATATATATATATATATATATATATATATATATATATATATATATATATATATATATATATATATATATATATATATATATATATATATATATATACACATACACATAAATAATTTTTTGCCGGCGCCAGTGGTGTAGTGGTTAATGCGTCGACACATGCCCTCCGGTGCTCACGGTGACCCGAGTTCGATTCCCACCTCGTGGTCCTATGCCGATCCTTCCCCTCTCTCTGCTCCCCATGCTTTCCTGTCAGTAATCTCTACTGTCCTATACATTAAAGATGACCACCCCCCCCCCCACAAAAAAAAAACAAGTATATATATTTTTGTCCATTTCAATGGAGGTCAGAACAGTTGTACTTCCTTAATATTATACCAACATAAAATACAAAACAACAACAAAAAAAAAACATACATGATTGCTAGTATAATCTTGAATTTTATTTTCAAAATGACAAACATTAACATTTTAACGTTTTTACTTTAATTTTGAGGTTTTTGGTGTATAGATTGCATCTTGTTTATAACAAAATGGATCTTCCTTTTCCTCATGACTCCACATGATACACATCTGAGATAATTCCATCTGCTATACGTTCAATAACTTCAAGATCTGTATATACTGCATATGAAACATTATTCAAACAGCTTTAGTTTTTCTCAATCTCGCATCTATCTCTAAACCAGACTTAACTCTGTCTGACTGCTGGTCATCATTTTCAGTGTGAACCAAGAATGATTTTTTGGAAAGTCTTCGTTTCTAATTAGAAAAACTTTCTAGATGATTTTGACGAATATTTATCTGCTGTCTAATGACTGAAAACCAGTGGAGGAAAGTGTACTGAAAAATCATCCTCAAGTAAAAGTACCATTATTTGCCCCAAAATGTAGTGCAGGTACTGTGGAGTAAAAGTATCTGTTGTAAATATTCCTCAAAGCATAAGTAAAACGTATAGTCCTTTTAAAAGTACTCAAGAGTAGTGAGTATTACAATGTGAAAGGCTGATGCATTAATGAAATTTGTGCAGGGATGGGTAAACGTAACATTCTGTAGTGCATTTAGTTATTGTTTTAAAACTATTTGGAAATTTCTCTGGATCACTGTGATTTTGGACATCTTCTTAGACACTTTTAATGCTTCCAAACAGTTTGCTGCATTTTTAAAGTGCCCATGCTTGTAAGCGATTTACTGTCTATGTACTATTTGACTGGACAGGAATCACAGGACTGATTTTTCTACTTAAAATCTCCATAGACAAGAAAAATATAGTAGTGACTGCAGAGTAATGGAAACTGTAGTAAAATTACTGAAATAGCACTAAAAATGTACTCAAGGGAAAGTAAAAGTACATATTTTTAACCTACTTAGTAAATTACAATTCCTGAGAAAATCTACTCGATTACAGTAATTTGAGTATTTGTAATGTGTTACTTTTCACCACTGCTGACAACATATTTTTTTTTACTCACTGTACATACTCAACACATGCTTGAATTAAAGATCTTTAAAAGTGTGGTTGAGATCAGCTGGATTTGCTGGTTTGATTGTAAATGTTTAATTTATTTTGCAATGTCAGTAAGAAATGGCAAACTAGCATGCGGGACCAAGCGTGTTTTCTGTGGATGATGGTCAAATAATTTCACTACCTCTTTATTTTCATAAGTCACTATAAACATTATACTGTAGGTCATTTGGTGAAGAGAAAGAAATGCTGACCTCAGTTTTGGTCAAAATGTGAGCATTTGAACAATATGATTTCTCTAATTACCCCTGGATCATGAGATGAGTCGTATTATTTAGAAGAACCAAAAAAACATATGTGTAACACTTTATAATAACTACACCCTATGAACTATTTATTAAGCATTAGCACATTTTCAATTCAGTTCCCCTTTATTTGTATAGCGCTTCTACAATGTACATTGTTAAAGCAGCTTTACATAGAAGATCATAGTAAATCGAAACAGTGTCAGTCCAGTTTTCAGAGTTTAAGTTCAGTTCAGTTTAGCTCAGTTCAGTGTGGTTTAATAATCTGAAGAGCAAATCCATCTATGTGCAGCTCTACAGATTCCGAACCATGCAAGCCAGTGGCAACAGCGGTGAGGAAAAAACTTTACCAATTGGCGAAAGTGGAGAATTCAAAAACCTCGAGAGAAACCAGGCTCAGTTGGGCATGACCATTGGAGAAATGACCAAACGTCTTGTGCAGAGCTGCAGTCTAGGCGCTGGAGAAGCTGGACGTCAGCGAGACTCGTCTATCCCAGGGATCACAGGGATCAGTCTCATGTTCTCCACTCCTCCATGACCACCACAGCAGCTGCTCAGGAAACGGCCTGGTCCAGGATTATGGAAACTTTGGGATCATCTCGTCGCTGGTCTTGGATCGAATCAGTGGCGCTGCATTGTCTGAGGGCCTCAGGATGAGTATCCCCAGGTGGAAATAGAGAATAAAGAGAATAATTAGCGTAGCTTCTGTTTATCGTGTATATAAACGAGATGCAAAAACCTGTGTGGAGCACATTCATGCATCATACCGCTAAGTGATGCACTGAGTGTATGCTTTACTAAAAAGATAGGTCTTTAATCTAGTTTTGAACTGCGAGAGTGTGTCTGAGCTTCAGGCATTATCAGTATAGTATGTATTGTATCAATGCAATGCTGTATTCTTGAATTACATCCACATTTATAATGTGATTAATGATTGCACTTTCATTCTTTGTTACGTATTTATTTTTCATTACTAAATAAATATTGCTTTATTTACAAACCAGTTATTGAGGGAAGTTGCTGGTTTTTAAAGATCATGCAGAATGAGTTATTTAACTTAAATTAACATTTATAATTCTTATTATTCAGGCATATACTAATAGTTAATTTGTATGTTAATAAATGCTTTATTAACTCAACCTCATGCAGTTTTGTGACCTAATCTAAGTGAGGGCTATGCTTTATAAATCCCTTATAAAGTACATTTAAAGGCTCAGTTAAATTCTAGGAAATAGAAAATAAACGACACACAAATTAAACTGTATCAAATAAAAAATAAATCTTTGCAATATCTAAAATTAAATTACTGTACAGTTTAGACATCGCATCCTATTACATTGTTAAATTAGTATGTTGTTGTTGCTTTATCCAATTTTGACACTCCTGTTATTCAGCAGTTTCAACTTTACAGTAATTTTACTTTTCAGATAAGATTGCAAAGATTATTGTTCATTTGATACCAAGCCTTTAATTGTCATGGATTTATAAGGCATAAATAGTCCTCACTTTAGATTAGGTCACAAAACTGCTTGAAGTTCAGTTAATACATTTTATTTATTTACATTTATTAACATACATGGTAACCAGTACTATATGCCTGAATCATAAGATATATAAATGTTAATTTCAAAAGTTTATTAATAATTTACTAACTTATTCTGAATGATCTTAAAAACCTCAGGTGCCAGTGGTGTAGTGGTTAATGCGTCGACACATGCACTCCGGTGATCATGGTGACCTGAGTTTGAATCCTGCCTCGCGGTCCTATATGCCGATCCTTCCCCTCTCTCTGCTCCCTATGCTTTCCTTTTAATTCTCTCTACTGTCTTATCCAATAAAGGTGAAAAATAGAAAATTTTAAGCACATTATAAATGTGGTTATAAGTCAAGAACACAGCATTTGTAGCTGCAGTTATTCAAATAATGAACTCACTAGATGTTAATGCTTAATAAATGATTCATAGTGTGTAGTTATTATAAAGTGTTACCAACATATGCTTAGAAAAATATTACAGTTTAGCAACAATTACAGTTTAAAATAATGTTTTATTGAGTTGATTGAATATTTCAAAAATGAAAGTATTTTACTGATGAAATGCAGTTACTAATCAGAGTTCAAATACTGGAATACCAAATAATTTCGGCATAAACAAACATCAAATCAGGATATTGGAAATCACTTCTCTCTTAACTGGAAAATCATCAAGTATTTTCACTACCTAATTCTTTATATAGGACTTTGACCAGTTGTGCTGAAGTCATTTTGAATTTCACAATCAGACATGAGAGATGAAAATGAAACAGAGACTGAAAGTCCTTTTGGGAATCTGGAAATGCCCTTTCAATTTCTGCATCTTCATAAAGTGATAATGCATGCTCTACACAATAAACCTTTTTCATTACAGATGTTTTTTCATTATATTGTTAGATATTTGGTAACACTTTATTCTGATGGTCTATTTGAGTATTAGTAGACTGTCTGCTTAATATATGTTGATAGTGCTGCTAAACAGACATTTAACTGACTATAAGTAACTTTGCAAGTACATGACAACTTACTAACCCTAACCCCAACCTACAGTAACAGTCTACTTATAATCTAATGAGAATTAATTGGTATGTAACCTAAATTCAACAAACAGACCATCAAAATAAAGCATGACTATATATTTTACTGTTGCACTATGCAGATTTGTAATGAACTGTTTGCAGAGTCTAAAGTCTAAGCAGAGATTAAGTTTTAAGCGGTCAATATTTTGTTTGGTGTGCAGCTCTCTTCAAACTCGGCAGATAAACATGTGTTTTACTTTCTTCATATTTTGGCCAGCAAGTGACTTTGGGGACAACAGCAACTCACAAAACTAAATTCCAAACAAAACAATAAGCTCTTTAAATATTAAATTACTATATCAATTTCTTGCCAGAAATGATGGGTAGTGTTTTTTAAAAAAAAGCACATTTATGCACAAACTGACCTCCAGCCACTGTCACAGAACAGAACAGCCAGGGAATTTCCCCCAAAAAGTATTTATTACCAAAATTAATAATTATCTGAAAACAAAACAAGCCCAAACTGCACCCAACAGAGCTGGAAAACAAAAGACAGCCGTTATCGGGCGCAAAATGGGAAAAATAAAACAAGCACCAAAAACAAAACTACAAAAAGATGATTGACCAAGTACTTCACTTGACCTGCAACTAGACTTGACTTCAAAGAGGACACAAAACAAACCAGTGTCTAAAAAATTGTTAAATATCAAATAATAAAAATGCCTCCAATGTGAGATATGTCAGTTATTGGGGGCAAAATGCCCCAAGGTTTTGCTTTGAATACTTATTATTACACATAAGAATGATCATGCAATCGATGTTGTTGTTTATATATTTAGTTGTATATTAAAAAGATATTTGGATATGATGTGCAATAACAAATTTCCAAATGTCTTTTTCGGCTTAGTGTTATTAATCTGGGGTCGTCACAGTGGAATGAACCGCCAACTTATTCAGCATATGTTTTACACAAGCTGCAAGCCATCACTGGGAAACACCCATATACACTCATTCACACACATACATACACTACAGACAATTTAGCTTACCCAATTCACCTACTGTATACCTTTGGACTTGTGGGGGAAATCAGAGCACCCAGAGAAAACCCACGTGAACACGGGGAGAACATGCAAACTCCACACAGAAATGCCAACTGACCCAGCCTGGGCTCGAACCAGCGACCTTCTTGCTGTGAGGTGAATGTGCTACCCACTGCGCCACCCCTACAATGGCATTGTATCCAATAAATATTACCAGCTAACATATAGTGGAGAATGCATGTCGATTTGTACGTTTGATGACTGAAGATGATTAAAATGGTTTGATAATCCCTAACATATTTGGATTGTAAATATGGTAACCAGTCTTAGCATGTAATCATCCCATATAATTATTAACCTAAATATAAAATATTGTCAGAATTGTCCATGTTAGAAAGTTGAAGCATCCAACACAAAATGTTGTGTACATATACAGTGTATAAATACTGTACATTGACCATGCCATGTCTGACATGTTTCACTCTTTTTGCTCATTACATGTTCATCATTCATATATACTTCTTATTTCACATACTTTGTGCTTTGTGAAAGGTACTTTAAGTCTGGAGTGGTGGTCTGATATCTATTTGGAAATTTAAATAATCTTTATAAGGGCACACTTATTATCTGGATAATTCAGTTAAAAAAAGAACAGATATCTTTAATCAAAGAAAATCACATTTATTGACAAAGTGTAGACATTCAGATGTACAATAACACAATTAATCTTCTTAAGTGGACTGTATAACAGTGCTATTTATTGGGGAATAAAAACAGGAATAAAAATGAAATGCAAAAATGACTTTAATATATTATATAATAATGCTACAGTCTGTTGCATATATTATCAATCTCATTTTTACAATACTAAACAGTTTATACAGAACTAGTCACACTCAACATTGTGTTAACTGTCATCCATGGTGGTTTTACAGCATCTGCTTTTGTGGATATCAGGATGTTCTTCAATGGCTTGTTACTGGATTCTGAAAAGACCTCAAACACCTTATCAGATGTCATTTTAGACTTTTTATTTAATTGCTTAATTTCAGAAGTAGCCATAAGATTCATATTTGATTACTACAGACAACAAAAAGTGTTAAAATACTAACATCTTCTCAAGAGCTCTCCTGATTAATTCCTGGGTGAATTTAGACTCTGGGTTTAAGCATTTCTTCTCTGAGCTCTTCATGGTCACACTGGAAATAAAGGAAAGATCAGCTAAATGTGTTAAAATAGCAGTATGAATGTGTTAATATATCCATATACTCATTGTTTTTGTCCTTACATGATCTCCTGTTTTCCACAAGATGGACTTGGATTGATGATTTCAAACTTCTCAATGTTCCTCAGTAAAACCATGTCCAGGCCTTTACCGACACACAAGCACCTGTTAATCTTTTTTTGCCCTGGAAGAAAGATAAAGAATAATAATCTGCAGAACAGCATCATAAAAACTAATATTTATCAGAGATACAGGTGTTAAATAAATTGCTATTAAATTGTATTAAAGGTCCTAATAGGCAACACTCACCATATACTTGTGTAGCAAGCAGACAGACCAGAAACACTAAAAGTGCAGCAGTCTTCATTGTGTTGAAGGTTTTGATGACCGTTTGAAGCTGTAAACACTGAAGATGTTTCGCTCCCAGTTACACTTTCACAGCAGTTTCAATTTCCCATTTCTTTGAAATGCTTTCACTCAAAGTTTTGGATGTTTGTCAGTCTTGTGTCATTTATTTCATGACTGTTTTGGCTGATGAGAAACAATTATCATTTATTGTACTGTACTTAATATTTTTTTAGGATACAAATTGCATGTCACTCTTGACTGCTGTATAGGAAAAGCAAATGATGTGGAAGTCAATGGTTACAGATTTCCAACTTTCTTCAAAATATACTCTTTTGTGTTCAACAGAAAAAAACAAACAAATAAAAAACTAGTTTGGAACAATTAAAGGGGACAGAATGATAACAGAATGTTCGTTTTTAGGTGAACTATTCTTTTAAATGTTTAAACAAAATGCAACAAGCATTCAACACTCACAGGTGCATTAAAATCCATGTGTATCAATGATCAAAATATTTAAACGGCTATAGTAAAAGCAAATCTTTTGTATCACAAAATGTACAATACTCTGATGATGAAAATCAGTGACATCACATCAAAACAGAAGCAGTTTTCACTTCCCTGATTAGATTTGTCTTAAGAAGGTTACGCTTATGTGGGGAAAAAACATTTTGCAAACTCATGCTGAATCTTAACACAAATGCTCACCATCAAATGTGTTTCCCAATGGTTTTGCCCATATATGTTTATGTAGCAAAAACTCTAAAATATTGTGGGCTATTTCAACCAAGATTTGGGTAAAATATGGACATTTTTTAATTTTTAACCCTAATTTAACCCAACAGTTTGCCCATATTTTACAAAACCTATTATATTATAACCTTCTGTTATCTGCAGTGAATTTGCTCTTCAGTCAAGCAAGATTCAGCATGACTTTTTATATTCACATTTATCATTTTACTTAATTATACATTTTTATATTGCTAAATTGTGTTCATTTATAGTCTTCAAAAACATCGGACTAACTTTAACTAATTCAAGCATCTTTTGCAAATGGCCAGAATTTTTAAAAATTCATTTCGTTTGTATTTTCAGCACAATAACATGTCCTGTGTAAAAGGTCTTTTTTGCTGGCAGATCAGTTTTCTCATGAATGTTGAAAGGACTCTCATAGTCTCAAATGAAACTCATTTACAGTGCTGTCACTGTCCCTTTCTCAATATGCCATTTGTTTACTATTCCTTACATAATTTAGTATTTCTGTGCTTTATTTTCTCTTATATAACAAGCCTTTTCAGTTGAATTAGTTTTTTTTAATCTTTTTTATTTGTTGTGTTTTGTTGGGTATACTTTAAAAAAATGCTAGTATATTGTAATCCAATGTTGGTTTATTATCATTCATTCTTTTTCTTTTCGGCTTAGTCCCTTTATTAATCCGGGGTCACCACAGAGGAATGAACCGCCAACTTATCCAGCACATGTTTTACGCAGCGGATGCCCCTCCACCTGCAATCTATCCCTGGGAAACACCCACACACTCCTGCATTCACACACATACACTACGGACAATTTAGTCTACCCAGTTTACCTGTACCGCATGTCTTTGGACTGTTTTCTAATTAATTTTAAATTACTTTTTTTGACACAAAGGTTTGGTTTGTCCGGATTTACCCCAACATTGGTTTACAACAAGTCTGTATTGTTTTGAGTGCAATTTTGGATCATTTTATGAATCAAATTAATCGTGTTTATTGTGCTTTTATTCTGTCAACAACTTTAAAAAAAAAACACATTTTAAACTAAAGTCTATACTCTAAAAAATCCTAGGTTGTTGTAAACCAATATTGAATCAAATGTGGACAAACCCAACCTTTGGGTATTTTTTTTTCAACTAAATAAAAATTTTTAATTTCAACCCAACTGTTAGGTTTTTCTATATTTTACCCAACATAATACAAACTTTACTACCACCCAGTATTTTTAGAGTGTATCTCAACCATAGAGTAAGTAATTTCTAAACATATAAATAGTAATGACTAATAATTCATATTTAAAAACAGTACTAAATATAAAACTAATATCTGACCAGGAACCAATAATAATAAAAATAATTCACTCAGGCAGAAATTGTGAAAGCTCCACAAGTTTTATTTGAAGTTTTTGATCAGACAATAAATAAACAGAGACAATCCGAATAAATAAATGAAGCTAACGGGAAAACACATTTAATAAATTATATTGTAACACATTAAAAAATCTCATATTTTAATAAACTCCAGACTGGCCACAATCTTGACACTTCAGCTGAACCACTTCATCCATTTTACCGAGCGTTCCTACAAAGACAACATAAACATTATTCCAATATTCTGTTTTAATATGTAAAAGATACATTCAGGTCAGGTCTTCAGTAACAAATATAATGGCACTGGTAAGACTCACCGGTTATTTTTTGCAATCTTCTCAATGATCTTTTTAGTAAACTTGGACTCTGGATTTAAGCATCGTTTTCCAGCTCCATTCTTCAGCGTGGCACTGTTCATATACACAATTGAGTTATTAAAAGAGAATACAGATGGATAGATTTCTTCATTCTAAGTATGAATTATCATTGTTCTTACATGACTTCCATACGTCCACAGGATGGACTTGAAGGAAGAATTTCAATCTTCTCAATCCGCGCTGGCTTCACCATGTTGAGTCCAGCACCAAGACACACACATCTCTGGCTTTTTATATGCTGCCCTGGAGGACGGTAGAAATAATAATAAAAAATGATTAATTTTAAACAACAAAGCAAAAAAAGCGTTGTTAAAGCATAAACAAATTAAATAAAATAACAAATATTAAAGCAAGCAAAATGATCCTACCTTCAATAGCAACAACAGCCAAACTGACAAGAAGAAGCAGAGCAGTAACAGTCTTCATTGTTCGGTTTCCTGATGGTCTTCTTTCACGTTCCACCCTAAACTGCTCTCGAATGATCAAATGTGACAACAAGAGCTCATTTTTATATGCTGTAAAGGGATTTTCCTATATGATGCTTTAGTCCAGGGCAGAGTTTGGTCTGGTTCCATGTATGCTTCCTTTTTATATACCGTTTCTGGGAAATGAAGAGTAAGAGCAGTCCAGATTAAATCTGAATGCTTTTGTTATTTTGTTTGGGTTATAAGTGTTATAGGGTTTAAACAAACAGTGCTGGCCAAAAGCAATGCAGATGTGACCTTGTTATTTGCTTTTTAAATACAGTACTCAACAAGTTAAATTAAGTAACTGAATATGCAACCCTACACTGTAAAAAATAAATCCGTAAAATTTACGGTAAAAAACGACAGCTGTGGTTGCCAGTACCTTACCGTTTAAAATACGGTAGAAACCCATTTTTACGGTAAACTACCGTATTTCATTAATTTATAGAGGTAATATTTCTGTATTATGAATTACCAATATCTACACATCTTTTGTTACACAGTTAGACACTTTAGCACAGCCATACTGTAGGTGGTGATGAGTAAGTTACATAATGAACTAATGCTCATCACAAACAACTTTTCCCACAAGCAGAAAAGTGTATCAAGGTATAAAAGGTGCTCAGTGTCATTCACACAGCTACTAAACACCAGTATGGTAACACGCATAAAATTAAAGTCATGAAATAAACATTGTTTATCAACATTAGATGTCAAATAAATCTCTAATGTACATAACTGATGGGGAAACAATTAAAAAGATCATAGTAATGTTAACAAAGAGCGTAAAAAGTTATGTGCCATGCAGGAAATTCGAGGAAAGTCAATTTACAGTGTGGAATTATGTAACACTGGTATATTTGTGGAAATAAACAAAAATAAATTGTATGGGTCAAAGTTGGAA
This sequence comes from Danio aesculapii, assembly GCF_903798145.1. Taxonomy (NCBI): domain Eukaryota; kingdom Metazoa; phylum Chordata; class Actinopteri; order Cypriniformes; family Danionidae; genus Danio; species Danio aesculapii. Next base: position 41,366,855 of record NC_079439.1, on the reverse strand, counting down.
TTTTATTTTATGCCAGAAATCCTTAAAATATATAGTAAACATCATGTTATATGAATATATTTGGTCAATTTCTTTTGGTAAATAACAAAGCTTTTGATTTTTGTTTATTTTTTAATTAGTTACATGGATTGCACTTTATTTAGACAACTTTAAAGGCCATTTTCTTAGTATTTACATTTCTTTGCTCTAGATGGAAAGAATTGACATTTATGAATAGTGTTGTAGTCCACGGTCACATATTTTCTAAGCTACATGTTACATATGAAAGATGAAATCACAATTTTTTTTAAAGGTGCAATTCACCAATAAAATAAATATATTTTTAAAACTGTTTGTGTTTCTTAGTCCAAAAAAAAAGTTATTTTGAAGAATGTTGCAAACTGGTAGCCATTGATTTCCAAAGTATTTCCCCCCTTCTATGTAAGGGGTGACCAGTTTCCAGTTCAACATTTTTCAAAATAACTTCTTTTGGCTTCAACAGAAAATAGAAACTCTGTGGAACTTGAGAATGAGTAAATGATGACTTTCATCTTTGGTTGAACTATTTCTCTAATTTAATTCACTGGCTTATTTCTTTTTTACATTGTTTTAGGCAAAAAAAAACCCTATATATTTTATTAAAAGAAGGAAAATGAGCTTAGATTTTAATATATCAAAATAAATACTGTCAATAAATGGAGTATGTACTGTCGTTGCAAATAGTATTTCATTGTTTCTCTTTAGTGTTTGATTAGCAGTCATTCTCAACAGTGTTGACTTATTAAAGTTAAAGAATGTCATTTAAAACAGTAACTCTTATATACAATTCTAATACATTACACACATATTTTAATAGTATTTGAACTAATATTAACTAGCAATAAACATTAATCTTTATATTACAGTATATTACAGTACAGTAAGTTTGTCCCTTTCCACCAGTATAAAATTGCACACTCAGTAACATGACTGTGGTGGCCTTCTGCGCATTCACTTCCTTGAAACAAGGGTCTTTTCTCATGAACTGCAAACACTGTGTTGTGTGTGTATGATAAGATTGTTAGGTCTTCTCTTTTTTTTGTGGAGGCAGATTTTCTGTACAGTTGATTGTACTATTCAGCAAAGGGTTCAGGGCACGTTTTATATTCTCATTTTTCATATTGAAAGTGATATTGTTTTATAGAATGTGACCATGATAAGATCTGTATTGCAGGCTGTTCATTCATTCATTTTATTTTCGGCTTAATCCCTTTATTAATCAGGGGTCACCACTGCGCAATGAGCTGCCAACTTTTCCAGCATATGGTTTAAGCAGCAGATGTCCTTTCAGCCTCAATCCAACACAGGGAAACGCCCATACACTCTTGCTTCACACACATACACTACGGACAATTTAGTTTATTCAGTTCACCTATAGCGCATGTCTTTGGACTTAGGGGGAAACCATATCACCTGGAGTAAACCCACACCAACATGGGGAGAACATGCAAACTTCACACAGAAATACCAACTGACCAAACTGGGGCTTGAACCAGCAACCTTCTTGCTGTAAGGCGATCGTGCTACCCACTGTGCCATGGTGATGCCCTTGTAGACTGTTGTTGTAGCAAATTAGACTAAAATGACAACTTAAATGGAACTTTTTATCTCACCATTCACTCACCTTCGAATTGTTCCAAAGTTTAAAAAGTTTCTTTCTTTCTTTCTGATGACATGGCTGTGACTGGACTCATGGTCAAAGGAAAGGAGGAGCTAAAGAGGGTCTACTTTGAGCACATAGAACATCTGGTGACAAGATGCGAGGATCACTAAATGCTTTGAAAACTAAGGAACTAATTATCAGGGGCGGATTTTGTGATTTTGGGGCCCTAAGCAATTCCAGCCAAAGGGCCCAAGTCCTGAAATGCACCCTTTCTACTTTTATTTAATATTTATTTATATTGGTGTTTTTTTCTTTATTACTTTTATTTTCGACTGTTTAAATTAATGCAATCTCTACATTTTAAATTATTAGTTTTCTTAAAATGAATTTACAAAAAAATACAAATATCGTTTAATAAATTTGAATGCTGGACTGCTCCATGATGGATATTTTATTTTATAATATTATTATTAGTTAACATTACATTATTATAATAATATTATATTTTAATGTAAATTAAATAATATTTAATTACGTTAAAATTGTATTTGTTTAACTCTCACCACACAAAAAATGGTAGAAAACGATGTCTTATATATAGTTTATAGGTATCATTTATACCTCTAGATATTTATTGGGGCCACTAGATATCCTGGGGCCCTAAGCGGCCTCTTACCCTGCTTATCGGTTAAATCCACCCCTGCTAATTATTAGTTGGGAAGGGCAGCCTATATGTCATCCAGTTACTATTGAGGGTCAACATGTTGGGATTTTAAACAGTTTTAGGTACTTATAGGGATTATTTTAGATAGTAGTTTAAATTTTGGTGAACACGCAGACTATATCTTTAAAAAGGCAACACAGAGACTCTTTTTTAAGGAAATTAAATAATTTTAATGTTAGTAAGGGTATTCTTTTTTTTAAAAGAGGTTTTCACCTTTAATTGATAGGACAGTAGAGAGTATTGACAGGAAAGTGTGAGGCACAGAGAGAGGGGACGGATCGGCGTAGGACCACGAGACAGGAATCGAACTCGGGTCGTCGTGAACACCTGAGTGCATGTGTCGACGCACTAACTTTCAATTCAATTCACCTTTATTTGTATAGCGCTTATACAATGTAGATTGTGTCAAAGCAGCTTCACATAAAAGGTCACAGTAAATTGGAACAGTGTAGTTCAGTTTGTAGTGTTTCAGTTCAGTTCAGTTGAGCTCAGTTCAGTGTGGTTTAATAATCATTACTGAGAGTCCAAATATTGAAGGGCAAATCCAACGATGCGCAGCTCTACAGATCCCGAACCATGCAAGCCAGTGGCGACAGCGGAGAGGGAAAAAAAACTTCACTAATGGCGGAAGTGAAGAAAAAAAACCTTGAGAGAAACCAGGCTCAGTTGGGCACGACCATTTTAATTTCTCCGCTGGCCAAACGTCTTGTGCAGAGCTGCAGTCTCAGTGGCGAAGGCTGGAAGCTGGCCTCAGCGAAGACTCGGCTGTCTCTGGAGCGTCACAGGAATCAGTCTTATGTTCTCCACTCCTCCATGACCATCAAGTAGCTGCTCAGGATTCGGCCTGGTCCAGGATATGGAAACCTTGGGATCATCTCTTCGTTGGTCTTGGATCGAATCAGTGACTCTGCATAGTCTGAGGGCCTCGGGAAGAGTATACCCAGGTGGAAATGGAGAATAAAGAAAATAATTAGCATAGCTGCTGTTCATAGTGTATATAAACAAGATGCATAACCTGTGTGGTAGCCCCCTAAGTGGTGCACTAAGTGTATGCCACTACACTACTGGCACCAACTTAGTAAGGGTTATTGAGGAAGGTTTATACCAGTCTGGTTGAAAGTATTATCTCCTATAATATTTCTTGCTGGTACGGAAATCTTGGAGCTACAAGCAAGTATAAACTTGCAAAGATAGTTAACACGGCTAGTAAGATCACCATGGACCCCCTGTAGCAGCTTGTGGAACTGTGCATAAACCAGACCAGATGGAAAGCCTCACAGATAGTTCAGGACTCCACCCATCCTCTTTGTTATGAATTTAAAAAGCTTCCTTCTTGTAGACGATACAGAGTACCCACAGCAAAAACAAATATTTTTAAGAAATCTTTCATACCGTCTGCTATTACTTCACAATAAAGATTTCTAATTCTAATTCTTTCTTCAATAAAAAAGCTTTTCAGCTTAATCCATTAATTAATGTTATTTTCAAGTCATACTTGCATGCTAATTCCGATCGAATATTCAAAGTAACATGGTAAACAATATAGAGACTTCTAAATGAACCAATGTGCGAATATAAAACCAACTTTACCTCTATGGAACAGTGTATTAGCGAGCACCAACATGTTCTGGTAAGTGAAAGAAGAAAAGGACAGAACTGGCTCTTCCTGCAGATAAAAGTGAGGATGAGATGGATTTTAGTGACCATGAGAATGATGCAGACTGGACATTTGATAGAGAAAGTTCAGGTAAGTCAGCTAAGAGGCAGATATGACAGGTGTATAGTATATAGTGTAATATATAAATATTGTTAGCTAGTAGCTACAGTATTCTGATGCATCTCGATATACTAGACTTGTTATTTATTTGTTATAATATTTACTGGAGAAAATTATTTATATTTACTGTATGTTGTATACATGATAATACAATATTAGGTTTGTTTTTAATAATATTCAGCAAAAAAGAATGGAATAAATGAAAGCTGTTGTAATATTAGTTGTTGGAAAGCATGTATAAGATGTCATTTATAAGTTCTGTGTTAAAGCTTATAATAAAGCTTATATTCTGTGTTAAAGCAACTCCAATTAAATCATTTCAAACAACAAAATTATTAATTATAAAGAAAGTTTTAAATATGAATTTTCTAAGTTGGATCCACTGTTGGACGTTGTTGTCATACGGCAACATATCATAAACTACCTTTAAAAAAAGAAATTTTTCCATTTTTTACAGCACTTTAAGTTAAGTCATTTTAAGAAAAGAAAAACAGATTAATATTTTTTTTATAGATTTATCATAATGCGTGTGGTAAACGATTAATACTAAAACTCAGAAGTAAACAAAACACTAAATCAGCAGAATTTTTAAAAACATATTTATTGTTTTAATGGGCACAGCATACACACATTTCAAGCATTAGAATAATAGTTTCTATAAAAACTAACTGATGAAAAACGGTAAAAAAATTTATAATTGTGGACACTGCTTTAGTTCTTAATTAAGATTACTGACATAAAACATTCGTTGGTAATAGGTCAGACAAATTATATATACATAAACCATATCACAACAGTTGAATCAGACAAATGTTTAAAGATCACAAAACACAAAAAGAAAGGGAAACACATCTAGGTGTTAATGTCTTTGAGATCATATGTTGTGACATCACATGGAGGAGAGAAAAATCACATGACATCTCTTTTATCAAACTTATTCTTCTCCTTTTTTCCTCTGTTTCTTTGGTTTTGGTTTTTGCTCCTATGGATGAAAGCACAATGACAAAACATTAGTCATATTGTAAAACGCAATACATAGACAGGTTATATTTATACAGGCAGAAAATTCAGCAATAAGGCATATCTCACCATCTGCCCTTCAGTAGCCTCTGTCCTTGTTTCCCATTAGGATCCAAGCACACCTTTGACCTCTTTCCGTTTCCCTTTCCTCTTCCTTTTCCTCTTCCTTTGACGACCATCAATCTATAAGTTCAGCAAGGGGGAAAAGGCAGAAGCAAACTCATTTGGATGTGCAATCGTTCACTAAATTACAAAATCAATCTCTAGACAGAATAATGATTCAATATTAGCATGTAACAGAAAGCAGGCTTACATAATCTCTGTGTTTGAGCAGGATGGACTTGGTGGGAACAGATCAACTGCCTGAATGGATCTAGAGTTGACTGATTCATAAGGTTTTCCTATGCACAGACAGCGCTGAGAAACCCCCCCTCCATGCCCTGTTTCACAAGAGGTAATTGCAGCAATTAGTGGAAAACAAGAAAAACTACACTGTAAAACCCAAAAAGTTAAGGTAACTCAAACCGTTTGAGGAAACAGATTTCAACAAATTATTTAAGTTCAAAAACTAATCCTAATGAGTACCGTAAACTTAATCTATTTGAGTAAAAGAAGCAATTTGAGCACGGTAAATCCCAATAAATGAAGAGAACTCAAACCAACTGAGTACTGTAAAACTTAATAAGTTAAGGCAACTCACTGTTTGAGGAAACTGATTGCTACAAACCTTTTGAGTTAAAAAAACAAATCTTTATGAGTACTGTGAACTTACTCCATTTAAGTTGAAGTAATGAGGTATTTAATTAACTCATTAGCTTCAACACTGAGTTCAAAACTCTTTTCAAATGAGTAGAATTAACTTTCAGTCAGTTTTGAGTTAACTACACTCATTTCATTTGAAAAAGATGACTGTTGGTTTTTACAGTGTATACTTCTAAGCTGTCGACTGGACTGACAGACAACAGGCCTCGTGCCAAAACACGTTTTTAAAAAGAGTTCAACAATTTATAGAAAGGGATTGTTAGTGTTTAAAGAATAATTTAAATAAATGTTTTAGAGTAAAGATTATATAAAACAAAGTTAGTATTTGAAATATAATTTTTTTAAGGTTAAATAGAGAATACAATGTAAAGTGATAATAGATGACCACAGTATTATTTAAATAAAAAATAGAATTGAAAGTGTTAGTATTAGAGAGCATTTTGTTAAAATAGAACATAAATAGACATGAATGTGTTCGTTTTAGAGGACCAGACCATTTTAATAGAGTGTGAGCAATACAAAAAACAATAGTAAACATGTAAAAGTGTACTTAAAAGCAAAGGTACAACAAAAGTGATAACTTTTGTAATGTTTTTATTTTTAGAATAATTAGCTTTTATCACAAACATTGGCATAGTGCAAACATGATTATGATTCATTCCATGACTCTGGAAAAGTCTACTCAGAGAGAACAATTACTGCATGCTGTGGACAATTACACACACACAAAAATTTGTGTTCAACACAAATTATAGGTGAAAATGGACAAAACATACTATTGGGTTAATTTTTTTCTAAATAATTCACAGCACAAATTTAACCCAATTTTATTTGGGGCGGGGGTGGGGATTGGTTGTTGAAATAACTCTGCATTCTTGTTTTGTTTAAAAAATACATGCATTGTTAAACTTTAAAATATGTATATTTTACATTAACTGTTAAAGTTTTGACCAGACACATTCGAGGACAAAGTTTTAAAATCTTAAAGAATTACTATCACACATATAAAAATTTTGTGTTAAAGAGATAACTAAAAAGGATTTACTTTGCTAACGTGTGTGTTATGTGTGATAAAACTATAATCAGCTTACCAACTGACTGTGCAAGGCTCATTCCAAACAGCAGCACACAAAGCAGTATGAGAACAACCTGATTCATGATTCCACTCACAGGCAGCTCCGGAGAAATGTTTCCCTTTTTTAACAGCCTTTGGTTTATAAGGCACAGACTTACTTTCATTTTCCAGTCTTCCAATGAAATCTCTCAAAGGAAGACACTATCTAACCAGAGTTTTTTCACTTTCCATATACACTAAAAAAACTGAAACTTTTTTAATAATGAAAATATACTGGATAATAAAGGAATTCATTAAATGAAGAGGATGTAGGATAACAGGATTTTATTTATAATATTATACATCTTTTTTTGTCAAATGATATATGGTGTTTTTTCTAATCATTATGAAAAGCTGATACCTTTCTAACTGAAAGGAGATGATGAAATAGACAAGAAATTTTTAAATGTACCAACTAAATTTCCTAAAAAAGCAACAACAAAAACAAAAAAGCCTTTCTTTTTATCTGATTATTGAAAGGATTTCACTTATATGTATTTTGATAATTCAGTTCTATTTTAAAACCAACTTACAGTAACTCAGAAGATTTCTAAATACCAGAGGGAAATAAGTTCAGGTCAAGGATAAGTGGGAGTTGAACTGAAATGGCACTGGTGATTAAATGAGCGGAATTGTTCTCATATTTCAATAAATAGGAAGTACACACACACACACACACACACACACACACACACACACACACACACACACACACACACACTTTTATTTTGCGCAATAACATGTAATGTGCATGGGGCAAATGAATGAGTGAAATTAATGAAAGTAATGTTAAGATTCAGGCACAAAATGCTGTTTAACAAAAACAAACAGGTTAATCTGATAGGTGTGTGTTACCCAACACAGACAGACAGTGTTATGGAGTAACTAGGCAAACATGCCAAAAAATGTAACCCAAGAATCAAAGTCAGAGCAATAAATATAATACACGGACACAGAAAGAAAAAGTACAAAATGAAATTTAGCACAAGATGATGAATATAAGACTGCAGTGCATATTACTGTGTTAAATGACATCACTTATGTACACTGAAAAAGTGAAAAAGAAAAAAAAAAAACATCTGGCAACCAGAAAATCTGAGAATGTATATTTTCTACTCTTTTTTTTCCCAGCAGTGCACCTTTGACAACATAATTTCATTGCATAATTTAATTTAAAACAAAGCAATATTTTACTGGTGCAAGAGTTTCATTCCTGTTATAGAGATACTAACATTTTAAATTTACTAATGTTCTGATATATTTAATTATATTACTGACAAATAGAGGAACGCACACCTGACATGTCAAGGTCAAAACATTTCTCCTGGCGCCCTCTAGTGGTCTTATTTATACATTTCTATGTATGTATTATTTAAAACGATGTCTTAATTTCATTCATTCATTCATTCTCCTTTGGCTTTGTTCCTTTATTCATGGGGTATGCCCTTCCAGCTGCAACCCAGTACTGGGAAACATCCATACACGTCTAAATTTGTAGATTATGACTTTGTACAAACTATAATTATGATGTTCCACGAATCACGATGTACATACACACAATATCACAGTATTGATCAACCATGTTTGTTATCAGATTTTGGCTTAAGGTATATTCATTTTGGAAAAAAAATCTTTTAAATGTCGCATCACATAATCTAAGATGCAGCGTAAATAACACTGTATCTAGAGATATTAAATGTTTTTAATGAATGAAAAAATAACAATGACTGAATTCTTTTGATGTGGATCATTTCTAGACACAGAGACTGTGATTTTGGATAACTATTTGCCCTAAGAATATATAGTATATATTCTATTCTATATATTCAATATATCTATAAAGCTGATATGATCAATAAATCACTGGTAATATATGTTTTTTTATGTTGGGATTGTGGGTAAGATTTTAACAAGCAGTAGCTGACACGACTTATTTCTCCATAGGAATGTTCAAGCTACAGCAATCATATTCATGCTGCATGTGCTTAAGCCCACTTTTTCCAACACTTCCAGGTACACTTCTATAAAATACTGTTTATAAAAGAGCTTTCTGTCACAATGTTTGTGTAAACTTTGTAAAGTCGTGTATTTTCAATCAATATGCATTAAAGCTATAGCAAGTGTTATCATCTCATTGTAGAGTTATCCATAACATAATAAAACATCATTGTAACCTAATCTTGTTAGCTAATAAAGGACCCCTATTAAGTGAAATATGTTCGTTTTTTTGTCTTCTAAAATCCGACTAGGCTACAATGCACTGTAGCAAGCACTTGATCTGTTCTGTTTTCATATGCAATAGAAACCTCCAGCATCTGCATATATTCTGACATTAGTTGAAAACATTCAGTTCAGTAAACTTTCATCTGATTTGGATTTCACCTCCCAACACACACATGCACACATATACCTAACCTGACAATCCAGATGTATACTTAAAAATATTCATCATTCATTCATTTTCTTTTCGGCTTAGTCCCTTTATTAATCAGGGGTCACCAAAGCGGAGTGAACTACCAACTCTTCCAGCACATGTTTTACGCAGCGGAACCCATCACTGGGGGACAACCATACACTCATTCACAACGAACAATTTTGGTTTACCCAATTCACCTATAGCTCATGGACTGTGGGGGAAACCGAAGCACCTGAAGGAAACCCACGCGAACATAGGGAGAACATGCAAACTCTACACAGAAATGCCAACTGACGCAGCTGGGGCTTGAACCAGCGACCTTCTTGCTGTGAGGCGACAGTGCTACCCACTGCGCCACCTTGACACCATTTAAAAATATGTATGAATTAAATAATGTATTTCAATTGTACAGTAGTATTTCAATTTATGTATTTTAAATGCATTGTTGTAGTGATCCAACTCAGGAATGTCATTTGATTTGTAAAAATCTATTTTTCCCTCTTACCAGTGTTTGTCTTTTCAAGCACAAAGTCAGTTTCAACATTTGACTAGGTGTATTAAGGAGTATTGCTGCACAGTTTATTATCAGGTGTTCTGCACATACAGTCTATTATCACATTTCCTTTAGTTTTTTAGTTTTCTTGGGGGAAAAGCCCCCAAATCTAATGCCCACCACGTACATGTTAGCAGTTAGGGCAGAAAATTTAGGCCATTCCCCAAAGAAAACTGAAAAACCAAAGGAAATGTGCAGAGTCCATTCTGTCCTACTTTAAAGATCCACTTGATTCATTTTCTTTTCGGCTTAGTCCTTTTATTAATCTGGGGTCACCACAGCAGAATGAACCGCCAACTTATCCAGCACATGTTTTACCCAGCAGATGCCCTTCCAGCTGCAACCCAACACTAGGAAACATCCATACACACTTATACATTCCAGACAATTTAGCTTACCCAATTCACCTATAGCGCATGTCTTTGGACTGTGAAACCGGAGCACCCGGAAGAAACCCACACGATCACAGAGAGTACATGCAAACTCCACAGAGAATGTTAACTCACCCAGCCGAGGCTCGAACCAGCAACCTTCTTGCTGTGAGGTGATCGTGCTACCCACTGCGCCACCATGACATCCTAAAGATCAAATTACGTCAACATATTTTTATTTAGGTTTATGAGTCATAAAAGATTCAGCTTGATTTGTAGGTGTCAGTTGTTTACTATAATGTAAGCTGAAATGGCTAGCAGCAGGATACAGTTATTTCGTCTCAAAGTTTTTCTTAATTTTTTTTGCTATACTTTAAAATAAAATAAACTGTTTTATTTTATGCGGAAATATTATATATCAACAATATATAAATCAAGTAACCTGTCATGTGATTTAAAATCTTGTATTGAGGTCATACAGTGGAATGTTGCCGCTGTTTCTTTAAATGCTCTCACCCAGCTGATCAGCTACGTCACACCACATGACCCATATTACAATCACATTTTACCCTTTTATTATTTTGACCATTGATTTATGAACAGCACATGATGTGTCAAGTCGTACTGTCCGAAAAGCGTCTCGAAAAGGACTGTATAACGATTTTGTGAGCGGAGTAAAGCGCGAGCGGACGGCGGTGTTGACGCAGAGCGGTCACATGAATTTGAACTGAAGATGGCGGACCAGAGCTCAGGAGCATCGGGACAGCACAGCACTGAAGTTTCTGAAACTTTAGTGTCATCTAACGAATTCCTCAAACCCCACATGAAGGACAGCGACGGACATAAAGTCAACAGTCCCGAGGAGTCGCTTTCTCCGGCCTCGGTGATTTACTTTAAAGAGGCGCTAACTTATAACTCTAGTATACAGTTTACCAAGACGAGCTCCTCTCTTCCTGCACCAGTGCGCTATGAATTCCAGATTGAGAAGATTAACAAGAAAACAAGAAGTGAGTATATGCTATGATCATCTGTTTATGGGTTCATTTGACAGGATTGTGGTGGTTTCTGTTTCACTTGAACGCGCAGTAATGTTTGACATGGGCACTGTGGTTCAATGTCAACAACATTGCACAATGACAGCCACTGCGGCGTTTTAGCGTGTTTACATTTTGCTGTTCAGTCTTTTAAAGAGTCCTCGGTCTCTTCTTTGATAAATCACTTCTAATTAAGTTAATGAGCAAATAGATGACCCACCACTGGCACAAACTGTCATTAGCTTGCAGCGCTCATGTCCATTCGTTGGGTAGTTGAAATTTTTATGATGCCCAGATTTGCAGTCTTTTTTAGGTTGTCACTTGATTTACTGTGTGTTTGTGTTTTAACATTCATGTGTTTCATTTTTAGCTTGCTTTATTAAGAATTTCTATCTTTTGTCTTGTTATAACATTACTTCGATATGTAAAAATACAAATAGTCTACATTATGCAGTGTTTATGAAGTCAGTATTATTGAATGACTTATTGGAGTGGGTGAGATTCTGTGTAGTTTGCATTTCCATAAATCCACATAAGCTGGGGTGTTTTTAATGGTTAAATAGATATGGAAGCAGAATTTGGTATCATTTTTGGTTAGAAAATGTTCTGTTTTTAAAACTCAGAAAATATGTTTTTGTTGTTGTTGTCACTTTCATGGCTTACTGTGAAATACTAGCTACCCCTGGAAAAACTACTGTTTTTATTCCGTTACAAAGTGCTTTTGTGGAGCGTGCTTTTAAATGAAAACATTTGAAGAAAAAACATATTTGGGTGATCTCACAAAAACTGTTTTTTAAAATTTTAAAACAGAAAAAATTAATTTAATTAAAAAAAAGTTCCAGATATTAAAAACAAAGTCTGGAGCATTTGTCAACATGAATGACATTTTTTTTTGTTGAACATTTAGCACAATTTTGAACATCAAATTAAGTCGAAAAAATCTTCTTACTACAACAGTCTGCTTTTTAAAGAAAAGCTAAGAACAAAATAAACATTTAAAGAGACCTTATGCCACCCTAGGTTCACGCTGAATAATTTTAGGATCTGTATGTCCCGTATTTTGAGTTCGGACATGCTGTGAAGAAACGACTGGCAAAGAAGAACTGCCATTTATTAAGGCCCATCACCAGGGCCAGACAGAATCTGTGGGCATTTTTTTGCTATTTTTGCGCAGAATTTTGTAAAGAATTTTTGGATTTGTGCAGAATGATTTAAGGAGTATCATAACTTAAAACTTAATTTATGAATTTAAAAAATAATACATTTGTAACTTTTATTTAATGTTTATAATGCAAATCTAATTAGATCCACTTATTTGGTATGCAAAGCACGTCTCTCATATAATATATCTAAAAGACAGAAAATATTACTTTACAAACTGCATTGTAAATAAATCATATGAACATTTTTATATTAGTCAATAATATTACTGAAATTAATTTAAAAACTGAATAAATATAAATTTATACACATTTAAACAAGTAAATAAACAGACTCAATAATGGGCTAAAAATCTGAGAAAATCTGCGTATTTCAGTGCGCACAGATTCTGTGCGGGCCTACCATCTGGATGCAAAGCATGTCTTTTAAACTTGAACATTATTTTCTGTGAGTGTTTAAAACGCCATCATTCGACATTCTTCTGTGTCAATTAGCAAAGTAAAGAAACAATGTAAAGACATGGCACAAAGCGGTGGGCTTTAGCAAAGTCTTTATTCTGTAGTCTTTGGCTTGGAAAAATACTGGAAAAATGTTAAGAAATGTTATTGTTTATTGTGGGGAATGAGAACATTGCTCATGGACTCATAGTTTTCCTGCTTTTGTTCATTATTTATAGTCATGAGTATTCAGGAAATTATTTGTCCTTTCATGTAAAAAAAATCTATTAAACAATTTATTTGTTTTTATTCAAATTTTTTTTTGTTAATTTGTGTAAATATGTTACAACAAAACACTTATTCAGACATAGACATTGCAGTAATAAGAATTTCAGGAGAAATATCAGCACTATTTTATTATGATTTTCGCAGTGCAGTTTTATTACTGTGCCATCTTTTCAGTGATGCATCTGTAATTATAGAGATCACGTTAATCTGGTATTTTAGAAATACACTACCTTGCAAAAATTTGGGGTCTCAGCTCATTTTAATATGCTGATTTGCTGCCCAAGAAACATTTTTATTGCTTTGTGTAAATGGGTCTGGTGAGCTTTGTTTTGTGATGTGCTTTTTTTTAATAGTAGTCTTTGGACTTTTAATTAAGATTTTTAAATTTAAAAATCCAAACTTTTGAACAGTAGTTAGTTAATGAATTGAATATTGTAATATTCACAATACGCATGGCAGGATCTGCAATGTTGAGTTGAGCCATTGTAATTAACCATGAACCACAGTTCAGAACTCTTTTGTGATTTGTCATTGCAAATTTTAACCAGTGAAAGAGTTTCATTTGGATGTGTTTTTAAGGCCTGTGACCGTAAACATCAAGCTAATTTAAACCATTTGGACACAATAAATTATCAAATTTGCAGCTTTGACAAGGATTATTTAATTCGTTTTTTCACATTTTGATTACTGAATTGCTGTACCATATTACTGTTCGAATCCACAAAGCACTGCCTATTTCATTTATATCTTTGTTGTATTGTATTCATTAATGCTTGTATTTCATTTATTACGTTTTATGCAGGCTACAAAATCATCCCATTCAATGTAAAATTCTTTCCAAATAATTATTTAAATCAACTTTGAAACTAGATTCATATTGCAATGTATGTAGACAAAATATATCGCAATATCATTGTTTTCCAATATTGTGCAATCCTAGTACATACGCAATTTAGGTTCATAAATGGGCTGTTACTTGATTGTTTTCAGTGCTTTTCTTCTGTAAATAATTAATGAGGTTTGCATTATAGATTACTTCTAATATGATATAACCCCATTTGACATCAATGTTTGCATGTGGGGTTCTTTTTTTCAGCGGCTTGAAAAAAAGTCTTTGTGTAAGATAAACGATAGGGAGTTGAAGATTTTAATGAAGAAGTTTATTCAGCTTAGCAGTCTCAAAGTGTACTGCGGTAGCTTGGGTTCAGGGGAGTTGGAAGGAATTCGGAGAATCCTCAGTTTAAACATTTTAAATAGTTTTGGTTTAATCCCCCAAAGTCTCCAAGAAATTAAAACTAACCATAAAATTTTGTTAGTTCACGTTGCTAGTTTTGTGGTGACTAATTAATCTGTGTAAGTCATTAAGGAAAAAAAATAGTTTGCCCTTTTAATCTTCAATTGAAATCTGAAAATGCACTTCCTGTTAGTTTCAGCTAATTTATCAGATGATGTGATTTTGAGATAATGGGCGTGGCTAATGTAATCCCGCCGGTCCTACGCCACCCAACCCTCTCCGAGTTGGTATCGAACTGGCGACCTTCCGCATGGGAGTTGCTTGCTCTACCAAGGAGGATAAAGACCATGGCCTCTAGCATCTGTCACTAGAGCACCTTTAGAGGTCAGAGGAGTGAGGTTTACCTGCACAACACTTACTAGCTGGCCTCCGTTACACTAACGCTGCTGCAACTGTCAGTTTTGACAACTGTCAAGGATGAGTTTTGACAACTGAGGAGGATGAGTTTGTTAGGTTGTAATAACTCTTCTAAAACCCATTTCCTGATCTTTCTGGGTGCACTGCCTAATGTCAATTCAGCCCACAGTAAAAAAATAAGCCACGCCCACTGTTTGCTCATTTAAAACTCTGTTTCTCTAGGGACTTACAAAAAGAATAACAATCGCAGCTTGCGGTTCACAGGAACTTTAATGTAAATTAAGTTCTTCCTTTTATCACAATTGTATCTCAGCTCTGCATGCAAAAAAATAGTTTTGCTGCTTGTTAAAACTACCTGAAACTAATGAGCAGAATCAACACAATTCTTGATTTTTGTTTTTTAAGGGGACAACTTCTTAAATTTGTAAAAACAATTAAGTGAACTGATTGATTTGTGTTGAGACAACATGAGACAGTTGTGTGGAACCCAACATTTTTTACAGTGTGTGTATGTTAATGAAGTTTCAGCACTCCATTGTCTGAGATGCTTCTTTGTGTCCGACATCCATCTCTATTTTAAAGTAGCTCACCATTTCAAGATGTGATCCTCTCAAACAGTGCAGAAACACCAAAACTGTTGGTTCCAATCTTCTCTATAATAATTTTAGCGCATTTGGAAAATGAGCACACACATTCAGCGTGGAGTAGAATCTGGGTCGGGGCAGATTACAGTTTCTTACACTTCTCATTGCTCGACAACACCACCCAAAATTGAGAATGGTTCATATTTGTGACATTAAGTTTTTTTTTTTTTTTTAAACCAACCAGCACAAACTTTCATGTCTATTTCATCCACATTTAAGCACTCATTTAAACATGTTCTCCAGTAAAACCAGCTTCATCAGCACAGCTCAGATTTCTCAATCAATATTTCCTCCATCCTTCACTTTTGCGGCTTGTGGATCGTTGATAACAGCCCCCATCCACCGCCAACATCCCTCGGGCCTCTCGGGACCCGTGTGTGTCCCCCTCCACCATCTGCTCACGTGATTCC
This sequence comes from Danio aesculapii, assembly GCF_903798145.1. Lineage (NCBI taxonomy): Eukaryota > Metazoa > Chordata > Actinopteri > Cypriniformes > Danionidae > Danio > Danio aesculapii. The sequence continues at coordinate 41,350,872 of NC_079439.1, read as the reverse complement.
CACAATCCTCCTCAGCATCACGGCAGCCATCTTGGTCAACACCCTCCCATCTGCAGCGCTCTCAGCCAATCATGGAAAGCAAGCGGCTGCACTGTGAGGGAGGGAGGGACTGAGAGAAAGAGAGAGAGAGAGACGTCTATGATTGTAGCTCCGCTGAGGCTCACACAGCATCTCAATCCCCTGGCTGTGCTGAGCCAGAAAACACTCAAAGCCATTATTCACAGGCGAGGATTGTAGCTGTCGTTGCTCATTTACAAGACGAGGCTGGTGTTGAGCCCTGGAAGAATAACACCCATTTTTGGCAAGCTTGTCGTGAACTGCTGTTGGATTTTTTTTTTCTCTCCTTCCTTTCGTTTCTCTTGTCTCTCCTTTTTCATTCTTCCTTTGTTTTGGAGTAGACTCTTGCTGTGGATCGGAGAAGACAAAAAAAAAAATCACTCCTCTTCCTTGCACCTGACTCTTCCGGCCATCGTGAGTGTTGTTTTCGTCGCAGCTCCAGCTATCAGCTGAGTCACCATGTCTGATCTGACGCCCCAGAGCGAAGCCCCCACCCCCACCACTGACAAGATCACACAGGCTGCCAGGGAGACCATCTACCTATGCAACTTCCGCGTGTCGGTGGATGGCGAGTGGCTGTGCCTGCGAGAGCTCAACGACATCTCGCTCACGCCAGATCCAGAGCCGGCTCATGAAGGTAGGAGCTCACAGCATCACTAGGCCTCCATGGCTGTTTTGGTGCTGGGCGGTGCTGGCCCAGCCTTCCACCATCACGCTCTCAGCTGTCCCTTCAGGCCTGCCTGGAAATGTAGTTTTTATTGCTCAACTGTTTGTACGTGTGAAGGTTTTTTACCATGCACTGAAGGATATGAGAGAAGCGTTTCAAATGAGGTCTTGCAGCTTTATTTAAATTTCATCACTGTCACATGGAATAAATTAAGCAGATGCTTCAGAATGAAAGTCATCCCTGTGTGAAAGTAAAAACAAAAATGGCAAACTGTAACTCTTGACTGTGACTTTTAGTTTCATTGGTTGTAATGCACTTAGTTTCGTAAAGGTGAATTTAAAATCAATAAATGTAGATGTTAGTTTTAAGGATATTTATAAGTTAAATTTATAAGAGTGCTCCAAAACAGTGACAAATTAGCATTTAGAAAAATATAAAAGTGATAGAAACATCCAAAGCTTGCCGTTTGGCGCTTTTGCCTATATTCTTATCAAATCCTGACGAATGAAATGCTCTCTAGTATCTGACATACCCTGACACATGTGAAATATGCAAATAAATGCACATTTTAAAACACTTCACTGGACCTTTAAGTAAAAAAGGCCTGTCCTCACCAAAAAGCTGTATCTGTAGATATGTCAAACATATTTTGTTCCTATATTAAGTACAGTTTGCACATAATAATTAATAATTAATAAATAATTTATAATTCTCATTTGTTTTGTTCTTATTGTCTGTCAGTGTTTTGGGGTTTCTTTAGATGGAACAATTTTCTGAAAGGGATTCCCATGATTTCATTCCTCTGTTTTTGAGGCGTTCGATGAGCATGATTCATAGAATTATAATGGTCATTAAAACTTTATAGGATTTTGTAGTGAATAGTTTTGTTTGAATAGTAAAACGCTGCAAGAAAGGTGTGGGCATCCTAAAGAAACTCAAATGAGTCGAGGGGAAGGTAAAATTATGTAACAAATAAGAAAAAACATTGTCTGCACATTGAGAATTATTTATGTTTTGTTTTTAAAGTACACTAGTGCAACGTTTCACCTTGAAATAATGCGAGTTTCTTTTGGATATGCATCTTTTTGCTGTTTGCACTAAGGACAATAATAGTAACAATAACTAAATATACAATTTTATTAGTCATTCTGATCCACATTACACCTACAATAATTTGTGTGAATTGTCCTTGACATAATTAAAATGTTTGCTGTTTTTAATAAAAAGAAAATATATTTAGGAGGTTTTATTATATTTTCTATATCCATCTATCCATCCATCCATCCATCCATCAGGCATGGGACGATAACCCTTTTCAAGGTATACTGTGGTTTGGAAAAGTCAAGGTTTTAAAACAGACAAAATTTTCTGCTTTACTGTTCCTGCGGTATATGTAAGATATTTAAGTTTTGTCTTAAGTTTTTTAGGACAACAGTATCTCCAGCAGAAAAAATATCCAAAAATACCATTTATATTGTAAAGAACACTGTAACCAATGAAGACAGCAGAAGTCAATGATTTATTTGAATTATTTAGCCTGACATATTTACTGCTCCAATATATTTTAATATATTGTGTTAAAAGGAATTTATTATTATAATTTTTTTTACCCAGACATTTAAAAAGAATATCTTTTAAAGCAGTATTCACAATACTGTAAAACTGAAACCGTGATATTTTTATCCAAGGTTATCAAACAGTCACAATCTTATACCCATCCATCCATCCATCCATCCATCCATCCATCCATCCATCCATCCATCCATCCATCCATCCATCCATCCATCCATCCATCCATCCATCCATCCATCCATCCATCCATCCATCCATCCATCCATCCATCCATCCATCCATCCATCCATCCATCCATCCATCCATCCATCCATCCATCCATCCATCCATCCATCCATCCATCCATCCATCCATCCATCCATCCATCCATCCATCCATCCATCCATCCATCCATCCATCCATCCATCCATCCATCCATCCCTTTTTAATAATCCACAGATTTGTTTTTTCAAGCATAGAGTTAAGCCTAGTGCTCATGTTTTTGTGCAAACCATGTTCAATACAGAAGAATCACAGATTTTTGTGTAAAACTTTCAAAGAGGATGTCAGAGGATGTCAGAAAATGCAGTCATGCGAATGCAATGCGATTGCAAGGGAGATAGGCCTGAGATTCCTTATCAATCAAATGTCTTGAGGGGGTGCGATCGATAAGTAAAGAAAGAAAGCGATAGATGTAGCCAGAATCCACATGTTAAGACTAAGAACAACAGTTATTTAAGTCTAATGTATTTTCTCTTCTTCAGTCAAACAGGAAACAGGCTTGTAGCAAGACCAGGAATAGAAGATGTTATCTGATATAGTCTGTTTGCAGAGTTCTCCTTTAAGATAATTATAAACTTCAGAAGTAGTAGTTTGTTAGTCATAGACATTTATTTACATGGATTGCATCACATTTGAACTGTTTGACCTATTTGTCTTTTCACATTCACATTGCAGTAAAAATCTACTTTTAAAGAGTAACTTTGTCCACCAGGTTTCATAGAAGTTATGCCCGTCTCTTTTCTTAGCGATCTCTCCGGTATTTCCTTTAGAGGTGGTTTACATAAATAGGATATATCTGTTAATATTGGTTAGTTGCCATTTTACCTTGTTCTGTTTCACTGCATGCAGACGTTCTATCTTTGTAATGTGTTTGTTGTTTTCTGCCTCATTAAGTATCATGTTTTATTTGATTTCCTCCTTTCCCCCAACAGCCAAGCAATTTAGAAAATCTCAGTGAAACGGTTCACCCAAAACAGAAAATTGTCACTATTTAGTCTCCTTGTGTGTTGTTCCAGACCTCTATGACTTTCTTTGGGATAACACAAACAAATGTTGACTTGACTTCTACGGGGAGAAAAACTGAGAAATTCCTCAGTCAATTTTGTTTTTCAGAAGAAAATAAAAGTCACACAGGTTTGGAACAACTCCTGTATTTCTTTCCTTCTCTATATCTGTGTTTTCTTTCTTTCTCTATTTCTTTCTACATTTCCTCCTGTATGTGTCTGTTTGTCTGCCTTTTGTCTTTCTTCTGTTTCTCTTTCTTTCTGTATTTTTTTACTCCACTATTATTTCTCATTCTTTAGGTAAAGAAGAAAAACTGTATTCTTTCGTTAGGCCTTGTGTCTAATAAATTGGTGTAAAAATATTGGGAGTAGTCAGCATTTTCCGAGGTCCTTCATCTACTTTAAGCCCTGGTCAGATCACACGATTTTGTCACAATTTCCTTGACATAGGGTGTTGTGGGGAGTCGTAAACGACAAATGGGCGTTGTGACACTAGATTCAATCGTGTAATGTTGCTTTGTTCATGACAACCAATACCATGTCTGCATCGCCTCACGACACTATCGCAGAAAGTTTAGCATGTTTAATTTTTTCCCCGATCTTCACAACGAGTTCCGTCACGTGGGTGACACTGGACAATAGGAGCACAGAATTTCTCAGTTATATCTGCGGGTACTGCCGTTAATCCGTGGGTCAGGTAATCAAAAAATTGGCTGCATATTTACTTATGGGTGAGTCTCGGGTGGATAAGATCAATCATTGGTTATGCAAACTACTTTCTCTAAAATATTAAAGTATTTTAAGCTATTTTGTTTGACAGACTGGCTCAAATATGCAGACATCTCTGTTCTCACAATGAGTTTGAGTTCTCTCAACCTTCCAACCAAGTTCGTTTTTCCGAGGTAATCTGGAAACACGTTCAGTGCTACTAATACATTGTAAAAGCATTACCTGCTTATTCAAATTACATGATTAAACTAATTAAATTGAAACTCACCGGCAATTGATGATTTTGTCATTAACAGTGAAAACAGTTTAATATAAGTTTCTCTGAAACTGAATATTTCACTTTAATTTTATTTAGGCTAGATTTAATTTTATTTAACAAACCAGTTTGTGTTTTGGCACTGAAGCTTATATCTTGTTTTGAAGCACTTCACCTCAGATGTTATTCTTGTTTATTTAGTAGATAACGTTACCAATACCAAACTAAATTCGTTTCAAAAAAGAAAAATTTTCCAAGAAAAATATGCAAATAATTTTTTTGTTTGTGCCCGTCCACTACTCAACTGTGTGGGTGGATGATTTGGTTTGTTTACTGGAAAATAAGGATTGAATTAATGTTTCACTGTAATTGTTGTATTACAAACTTCTGTCATATATTTGAAACATTTTTTATATGTCATTATTTTGTCTTGAGCATCTGATTTTTCCTTGGTGCTGATGTGCTTTCATTTTCTCCGTCTCACTCGAGGCAAGTTCAGGCAAGGGTGTTTAATAACCAACCCATGGCTGGATAATGTACCTTTTAGATTTAAAAGAAAATATCTTAATATTAAAAGAAATATACTTATGCTCCTATTAATGTCATAACGAAAGCCCTTAAATAATGTTGCCTAGTTGTCAGCAAGCATCAGTGTTTATTGAGATTGACATATTTTAAAAAACATTGAAATTAATAAGATAAGAAATATTGTTATAGCAACATATGTGACTGCTTTGGGAAATAAAGCTCATTGTAGACGTCACGGGATGATTGATGGTGAAGGAACATATAGCCTGGCACGTTTTTTACCCTCGAAAAGTCAAGATTTTATCAAGACAAAATCGCTAAATCTGACATAGTGACTTTCGTAACCGACAATAAAAACCATGTGATCTGACCGGGGCTAAAGTCAAAAAACGTCATAGTAGCTGTCTTCCAACACATAATTATAATTAGCTTTTAAGGACTATTGACACTCAGGCTGCTATTTTTAGATTCTCTTCTAGTGCTTCTGAAGACGTTCACTAGGAGAAATATATGTGCTAATATTAAACCGTGTGCGAGAACGAGCTTGGCTTTGTAGAATCACGTTCCTACAACATAATGCGTGTTCCCTCTTGTTGTTGCTTTGGTTTACTCCCATGATGTGCATGACCCAATCCTTTTCTGCTTTTTTTTTCTGTTTTTCATTGCCTTTTGCAAAGACTCATGGGAGGATTTCACAGATTTGGTGGAGCAAATGCAAATGCTTGATGAGTTTAAAGGTGCGTATGGTGGCATCATTCACCCCAGTCCACCTCATCCCTTCCTCGGGCACCATCCTAAAACCACAGCAGGTGTAGCTGCTTGGCCTTGTCTTTACCGAATCAGCCTCCCTGAATGGCACGTTCACAGCACAGCTTCCAGAGCTTTTCCTCCTGTTTTCATGTTGATTTCTTTATGCTGTCTTTGTCCATCATTATAATGACCCTACCTTTTTTTTTTAATTTTTCTTTTTGCTAGCTCTCTTTATTGCTAGCAAAATATCTGGCGACTCATTTGGGTGCATTGTTCTTGTCTGGCTTGTTTTTTTTGGCTGTCTCACTGCCCCACCTCATTCTCTGGCTTGTTTATTGCATGATTTTACCAGTGTTTCATGCCCATGGTTAAAATTATTTGGATTTAGGCCTGTCATTTAGAGAATTTTCTATAATACAGAGAAAACATCTGTGTCCTTATAGAGTCTGACTTTGTTTTGTGTAGTTTGATTATCCTTTGCATAGGCTTGACTCAGTCTTTGCCATGTAAAGCTTCACCTTTAGGTTTTTAATAGCTGGTGAAACCTACAGCGTCTGTTGGACTTCCTGTACTTTTGAAAGTCTTGGAACATCATAGTTTTTGTTGTTGCAGTGATTTAAGATGATTGTATGAGGAATAGTTATTTAAAATAAGAGCTAAAATAACAATACTTAATCTGACATCTTTTATAAAAAAAAATGAAGTCAATATGCTGTGAAAAATGACCCTCCTGGAAAATTTGTCAAAAAATTGTTTTATACATTTATAATTTTTTATTTTCCAGAATTTATATAAACCATTTGTACAAAGTCAGATGAAGGGATTTTAAAGTAAAAAGGTTTATAGCCTTTTCCTTTAGTGTTCTCCTTTATATTCTCTTTTAAATTATTTTCCCTCAGTGCTCTCCTAAAAAGCGTCATCGCTATTGGCTAACAGACATGGATTGAAAGACTTGATAAAATGATTAGATTACTGTGGGAGTGTTTTGAATCAGGGTGAGGCCTGAGAACTACAGCTTAAAATTCAATTCAGTAAAAATTTATTTACTGTACTTCATGCAATTTGTCTTGCATTCATTGTTAGGTTGCATTGTATTTTCCTTAAAACAATCATCTCTTTTGTCACTTTTATCCGAAACATGGTTTAGATGTTGGGAAGAAATCTGTTCACATCTTCTGTTTGATCAATTCAAAACTGAATTTCTTGAGTATTTATTTGGTGGAGTATTTGGCAATGTAGCCAGGGTCAGTGGGATTGCTCCTTAAGTCTTTTTTCTTTTCTTTTTTAAAAAGAACTTCAGTCAAACCCCTCATATTCTGCTTACATTGTTATCATTTATGTTCAGGACATGTAACATTGAGAGAATTTTATCATGTATAACATGATGTTTTACTTCATGTTTGAATTTCTGCTTCACTCTAGATCCCAAGGACCCCATTGCCATTGAGAGGCTTAACCTGATGAACATGGCTAAACTTAGCATCAAAGGCTTGATCGAGTCTGCACTGAACCTGGGCCGCACACTGGACTCAGACTATGCCCCGTTGCAGCAGTTTTTTGTTGTCATGGAGCACTGCCTGAAACACGGACTAAAAAGTAAGCATAGCGAATCATGTTTTAAACTCCAGCATGTTCATTACATAAAAATAGTGTGTTCATTTGGTCATTAATTTTGATTATTACAGATTACACAGTACTTTGGTATGTTGCATGTACCATTTGTAATCATGTATGTATAGTGTGCCAGAGTTTTTATTTATTTTTTGCATTGCATTGGAAAATTAATTTACAGTGCTACCACTATTTAAAGGAACACTCCACTTTTTTTTTGTTTTGAAAATGTGCTAATTCTACAACCATGTGTCAAGTTAAAGAACGAACCGAAATAACATAATTTCTTACAAAATCCTTTTGCGTTTATTTTGGCAGTTTAAAACATCTCACAAAAGTAAACTTGTGGTGAAGTTCATTTTGACTCCTAAAAACATTTGAGCTACCATTGCTCTGTGACTATTTCCCAATCGGTGGTTGTGTTCTGGAACTCCACCTTTGACCTGAACATTTTTTTGATTCCATGAGGATCAGATTGGAGAACAGCATCCAAAGAAACAACACCACCAATAAACTGGAGGGTTGAGATGCAGAGCTGGTACGGATGTATCCGCACCTGTATGATTGCAAGGCTCTTGATGGATCTCACAGACGTGGAAGAGAAGCTAACCTTATCACACTACATCTTTTACTATTTTTTTGTCTGTCCTCAGCAAATAGAGAATGATCTGATGCTGTTGGTAGAGAAGGCTGTTTGCCAAATATTTTTAAAACTGTTCTTCTGTCACAGTCCACATTGACCTTCTTGACATGTTTACAACCCTGCCTACTGCAGCACAAGGCTGTCGGAAGGTTTGAAAACACTGTCTAAAAACCATCACTCTGCATTTTCATACTCCTCTTTGCCCTCAAACGAAGAACAAAAAAGAACTTTGTTTGAAGTATACTGGGGCCTTTAAACATCCATTCAGATAAAGGAAGCCAAAAAACATCTATCCAGATGAGATCTGGGTCTGTTGGGAGCACTTTTTACATTAGCATAGATCATTGGATTGGGTTAGACCATTAGCATCTTGCTCAAAAATGACCAAAGAGTTTCAACAGTTTTAATGCTTTTTATAATCTATTTGATGCTTCTGTAGTTACATCATGCTCTAAGACTAACAGTAAATGAACAGTTGGGGTTTTCTAACCTAATATATCTAGGACAATACTCTAATTCAACAGTCAAGTAATAATCAAGCAAATTTATTGCAGTACCATGGCTGCAGCAGGTGCAGTGATTTTACGCAAGCAGGTGGTCACATTGGAAGTTACCTAGTTGGTGACTGTTTTCAGGCTCTACGTAACAAATTCATTGCACCTACTGCAGCTATGGTAAGGCAGAAATATTCCTTGATTATGAGAGCATAATTCCTAGAATGAGAGTGTAGTTCCTAGTCATGTTGTCCTACAAAATAGCAACCTTTTATTTTCCATCAGTGCAATTAGAGAATAGGCAAGTTTTAAATAGGAACATTATTGAAACCATTTGGTGATTATTGAGCGACATGCCAATGGTCTAATCTGATTCAGTGATTTATGCTGAAAGTGCTCATGCTAGACCTGGAAATTGGCAGAATGGATTCAAAAATGGTTAAACTGGGAAACACTCATACACTCTCATTCACACATACACTACGGCCAATTTAGCTTATTAAATTCACATATATCGCATGTCTTTGGACTGTGGGTGAAACCGGAGCACCCGGGGGAAACCCATGCAAATACAGGGAGAACATGCAGACTCCACACAGAAATGCCAACTGACCCAGCTGGAGCTCGAACCAGTGACCTTCTCGCCTCGATTGTGCTACCCACTGTGCCACCATGACGCCCTCTACAATTTTAATTTTTCAATTTTTACATTTTAGGTAAGAAAACGTTCCTTGGCCAAAATAAGTCATTTTGGGGTCCTTTGGAGCTTGTAGAAAAGTTGACTCCAGAAGCTGGTGAGATCACAGCCAGTGTCAAAGACCTTCCTGGGCTTAAGTAAGAAAATGTTTTTAATCTGAACGTAGCAATTATTTCATGCTTGCTGTTTATCAGACTAAAAACTGGTGGTTATTTTCTTTCTCAGAACCCCATTAGGAAGAGGCAGAGCATGGCTTCGTCTGGCTTTGATGCAGAAGAAGCTCTCGGATTACATGAAGACCATCATTAACCGAAAAGATCTGCTCAGGTACAGTTCCTGATTTTTAATGATATTTTATCATGTTTTTTAAACATTATTTTACCTCTCGCATATTGTGTAATATCCAGAAAATGCTAGCACAACATCCCTGTCCTCAGGTCTTTACACTGGCTCCCAGTTACTTTCAGAATAGATTTTAAAGTATTATTACTTGTCTTTAAATCAATAATAAACCTCAATACATTACAGATATGCTCACTGAATACAAACCTAATAGATCACTCAGATCATTAGGATCAAGTTAATGAGAAGTTCCAAGGGTTCAGTCAAAGCAGGGTGAATCAGCCTTCGACTATTACACCCCCTGCTGCTGGAATCAGCTTCCAGAAATGATCAGATATGCTCCAACAATAGGCACATTCAAATCAGGACTGAAAACACATCTGTTTAGCTGTGCCTTTCCTGAATGATCATTGTGTTATGTACGACAGATCACACTATATTATGTCTTTGTTTTCTTTTTCATTAATTTAAAACCTGTTTTAATACATTTGAATCTGTTTTTAATGTTACGACCCTGTCTTCCTATTTCTTAGCTTTTGGTGACCTTGCAGTGTGACATCACAGTTAATTAATTTATGGGTGGAGGATGTACAGTTGAAGTCAGAATTATTAGCCCCCCTTTAAATTTCTTTTTCTTTTTTTTTTTAAGTATCTCCCAAATAATGTTTAACAGAGCAAGGAAATTTTCACAGTATGTCTGATAATATTTTTTCTTGTGGAGAAAGTCTTATTTGTTTTATTTTGGCTAGAATAAAAGCTTTTTAAAAGTAAAAGTAAAGTTTTTTTATGAAAAGTTTTAAGGTCAAAATTATTAGCCCCTTCAAGCTATTTTTTTTCCCACTGTCTACAGAACAAACCATCATTATTCAATAACTTAAAAGAGTTCAGTTATAAGTTACTATTATGTTTAGAAATGTGTTGAAAAAATCTTGTTTTGTTTGTTTTGTTTTGCCGTCTTATGTTTGTGTGTTATAGAGCGTTGTATATTGTTAAGAGAATTTCAGTTGATTTCTTATTTATTTTAAATCCTAGACAGTTTGTTATATTTGTTATTCCCTTCAATAAATGTTTATTTCATTATGTGCCTTTTTATGAATCTGATCTTTTTTTATGGTACGGTCGGTAGCGAGCTGGCCGTATCATAAATTGGGTGGCTCATTTTAAACTCTTCTAATTGTTTTTATTTTCTTGTTTCGTTTATTCTTGTTTATGCAAAGCACTTTGGCTTATCATTGTGTATGAAATGTGCTATATAAATAAACTTGCCTTGCATTATCTTGCCTAATATAGCTGTTTGTATATGTAAAATGTCCCTGGTGTTCATGCAAACCAGTTATGAACATTGCTTAGAACATTTTGTAATGGCACTTTAATATAAACTCTGTAATTATGGTTGTGTGTACCAGATTTGCCAACGTTTTATGTTTACTATTGTTGTTGTTTTTCCTCAGTGAATTCTACGAGCCCAATGCCCTCATGATGGAGGAGGAAGGAGCTGTGATTGCTGGGCTGTTGGTGGGCCTGAATGTCATTGATGCTAACTTGTGTATGAAGGGAGAAGATTTAGACTCGCAGGTATTTGATACTTTCTTTTTACTCTACTGGAGCAATGGAGGACAACAGATGATTGTGTAGAGCATTATCTTTATTGCATTGTCCTTCTCCCAAAATGCCAAAAAGTAATTTTATTAGTTTTTTACAGTGTACTAAGATCTCCTCTCACTTATTAGGTTGGGGTCATCGATTTTTCTATGTACCTGAAAGACGGCGCACACAGCAGCAAAAGCACAGAGGGGTGAGTTCATTTTTTCACTTCCTCAATTATACTAGTTGTTTTAATCTGACAGGTTTCGTGAAAATCTCAATACTTCCTCTAAAGTAAGTCTTTGCTTGCAGGGATGGACAGATCACAGCTATTCTTGACCAGAAGAATTATGTGGAGGAACTGAACAGACATTTAAGGTGCGGTGGGTTTACCCTTGTGGGTGTATTCACTGCTCATTTGGAAAGCATTGTCACATTGTCTTTCTAAATTCCTCTTTCACAGTGCATCAGTGAATAATCTTCAAGCCAAAGTGGATGCGCTGGAAAAGTCTAACACAAAACTCACAGAGGAGGTGGGTAAGAATAGTTGGTTGATGGACTGATTAAGTTGTGGGAAATAAGTGTGTGGGAAACGATATGTTTTAATAAATGATCTCCAAAGTTGCAGAATTCACATCACATATTCAAGAACAGAAGTTTGCTCTTGATTACTCTTTGGTGTTTGTAAGAATTTCGAATCAAAGGGACAGTCTCACTCACTATTTACTCACCCTTGTGTGCTTTCAAACCTTTATGAGTTTCTTTCCTACATTGTACACATAATAATGCATTTTAGGAAAGCTGAAGACCAGTAAAAATTGACGTCCATAGTAGGAAAACCAAATACTACAGTATGAAAATCAATGGTTACAGGTTTACAGCTTTCTTCAAAATAAAGTCATACAAGAAAGAAAGTCAAACAGGTTTGGAATAAGTGAAGGGTGAGTAAATGATGACAGAATATTGAGTTTTGGGTGAACTACTCCTTTAAGAGTTCTCATACCCAAGAGGTCTCAAGAAGCCTATTCTACTATCTATTCCAGCGTTTCCCAACCATGTTACTGAAGGATCACCAACACTGCATGTTTTGGATGTCTCCTTTGTCTGTCACGGCCATTACAGGTCTTTTAGTCTCTGCTGATGATCTGAATCAGGTGTGTTTAGGAGGGTTAAGGAGACATGGAAAATGTGCAGAGCTGGTGGTCCTCCTGGAACGTGGTTAAGAAACATTGATCTATTAAATGTTGTCTATTAAATGTAGTTAAAAAAACCCAGTTGACTATGGTTTAGTGATGCAATTCTAAACCGCAATGTCTAATGTAGCTAGTGTAAAAGGTCTGCAAAGTTGGTCACACTTTATTTGATGGTTCGTTTGTTGAATTAAGTTACATTGCATCTAGATGCCAACTAATTCTCATTAGATTATAAGTAGACTGTTAGGTTAGGGTTAGTGTAAGTTGACATGTACTCGCAACGGTTCATATAGTCAGTTAAATGTCTGTTGAAGGAGCAGTATCAGCAGACATTAAGCAGACAGTCTACTAATACTCGATTGATCCATCAAAATAAAGTGGTACCTCAAAGTTTTATCCAAAACAAGTAGATAGCAGTTCCAATTGAACCAGAAATTCACATTTGCATATGCCACTGTCTTTGAACTTGTCTTATACATTTTAGTTGGTGTTTTCATGTGGAGGAGAAGTATTCAAGCATTTAAGCACTCAGGCTATGACATGAATATAGATATCTCTGCCTCACATTTCATGTGTACGCATGATTGTGTTTATAAATGAGAGAAATTCAGTCATTTAAGAGATAGTTAAAAAATACAAAATTCTGCTATGATTTTCGCAACCTTTACAGGTTTCAAACCTTTGAGTTTCATTCTTCTGTTAAACACAGAATAAGATGTTAACCTATAACCAAAGACTCCAGTAGTATTTGTTTTCAAAAGATACAGGTTTTCAGCTGTCTTCAAATATCTTGTAACAGAAGAAAGAAACAAGTGGTTTGGAACCACTTGAGAATGAGTAAACTCAAAGTCAGCTTTATTGTCAATTCAACACAGGACATATAGAGAATTGAAATTACGTTACTCTCAGACCCTAGGTGCCTAACATATAATATTAATACAAAAAGTTTAGTTTTAAGAAAGAATTTACAATAAACACAATTCTACATAAAATGTCATCTAAAAAATATACATAAAATGTAGTCTGAAGAATAAAAAATAAGAATAAAAATTTGTAAACAATACAATACACTGACGTTAACTGTTAGTGAATTAAGTGTTACTTAAGTGTAGACACTCAAACTCAAATTTTCACGAATCCTCAAGTGAGTCATTTGAAAAACTTGGTGGTATGAAGTGTGTTGTGTTAGGAGCATGACCACACAGGACACGGTTTGTGTCACTAGTTAAAATTGCTCATTTCTCAGTATTTGAACATTATTTGAGACATTTGGGATAATGTAAGCACATACTTCAGCAAAATATATAACATTGTTCTAGAGGTTGTTAGATATTTTTATGAAAACAATCATACATATTATACAATTTTATACACATATTATATTATACAATTATTATTCTAAATAATCTTAAATGTAACTGGAAAACAATGTTAATACACAACTGGAGTGATATGATATGATCATTTAGAAAATCTTTTGCATGAATATTAATTTCATTTAAATTAAATTCTATAAACAATTCAATAGAATACAAAAAAGATGTTTTATATAATTATTTGTTGTCTTAGACTTGACACAGGGCAGAGACTTTATAAAGTTTATTAAGTCTCATCACCCTGACTCGTCATCCCTCAGTTATTGTTTAAACTTTAGTTTTGTCGACTTGCAAAACAAAAAAAAGGCTGTTACGCTGGTTTTACAACGCATTACAATGCAGTTTTTTTGGCGTGCATGTTAACTACCGGGACTTGCACCGGGAGAAGAGCAGCGTGTGCGAGAGGCGCACGGGTTCTCTGTGCGTCAGTTTGCTCTTTGATTAAACTACATTGCTTTCACCAGCGTTGGTTCGGTTGCACATCGAGAATAACGTCTTTATTCCATAATTACCTTTCTTAATAAATACACTTGCATATGAAGTAAATCATATCTCAATGCATTTACTGGAGCACTGGCAATTATTATTATTTTTTTTATTATTTTTTTTCATGGGTCACGTGCCCCAGTAAATTGGGTCTAGCAACACCTCTGTAGGTAGGTAATAGCTGTCAGTAGGTAATAGTTCATTTCTCATCTCAACTACATGTGCACATTCTGTTTGTTCTACAGCTTGCTGTTGCAAACAACAGGATCATCACTCTGCAAGAGGAACTGGAAAGAGTAAAGGAGGAGGGCTCTTACTTTGTGGAGTCCAGTCGCAAGGTGAGCAAACACAGTGTTTAACTCCGTTATATAATTAATATCACAGAAGACTAACAATCAGTCAAACAACATGACTTGAGTCAAGCTACTCATAAGTGCAGTCATAACTCTCTGTGGCCTGATTTATGATCCGTGTTTCTCCTGAAGGCATCAAGAGCAGATGGGACTGCAAATGGCCAAGTGCTTGGAGAAACTCGCAAACAGCTCAAAGAGGAAACTCAGCTCAGACTTGTGAGTAAAACATTAATGTAAAGCAAAATAGAGGAAGACTCTGATGCAAAGTTCTCAAAGGATTTACTCTGTGTTAGAAGTGTCAGTGACCTGTGTGTGTGCAGGATGTGGAGAAGGAGCTGGAGCTGCAGATCGGGATGAAGCAGGAGATGGAGTTGTCCATGAAGATGCTAGAGAAGGACATCTGCGAGAAACACGATGCTTTGGTGGAGCTCAGACAGCAGTTAGATGACGTGCGCACACTCAACCATGAGCTCTCCGTTAAGTCACAGGTACAGTAGGAGAAATACAGCTTTGGGTAGAAATACAGGTTTCCCACATGCACGTAAGAACACAGGAGCTGCTTTTCAAGCTTCAATGCTTTTTTTATACATGCAATATAATACAGTTGAGCAGGAGCCACAGTTGAAAACACATAATTTATGGAGTCTTGACCATACATTTACTAAAAAGTTGATCATTTGCATATTTTTGTGTGTGCATTTCAGGTCAGTTTAAAGCATTCAGACACAAGAAAAATAAAATATTGCCATGCCAGTTATTTTTTTATTTATCGGCTTATACAAAACTATTATGTTTACAACACAGATTTATTTTTTGTAATTACTGATTTAGTTTGACACTGGCAGTGTAGTGTAGACTTGTGGTATGGTACAAATAGTTCATTTAACTTTGCAGAAAGTGTAATGCACTGTAAACCTAGAAATTCTTTTGCGATATAGACTTAAAGAAGCCTAAAAACGGGGTAGGGTTGCACCACCTGACCATATGTTGCTAAATATGGAGTGTAAAGTCCACAGTAGAGGCTTAGTAACTACTACTACTAGCTTGTAACTAAATGTGTTACTTTTGTTGCACCACATGTTCTTAACACAGTTAGTAAGTCGTAAGCTGTCCATAAGGTAATGAATGATGTTATACCCAATCAGAAGCCATCATGTTTTCCTTGGGAAATAGGAAAATAGCCTGAAATGTGCGTGAACTGAACACGAAGAAGTTATTAATATCAAAACCTTAAATTTGAAGTTCATTTAATAGCCTGCATATGGAAACAAAAATGAACAGGAAGAAAATTAAAATAGTTTCTCAGTAATTGGAAAGAATGTAAGATTTGGCAGGATATTAAACACAGAAAAAAGCTAAAGTATGTAAGCAGAGTGAGATGAAGGATGAGAACTTGTGGTTCTTCATTATCAATCACGAGCTCATTAGTGTAATCTAATCTCACTGTCCTTTTTTTTTCTACCGTTATTCATGAGTAGAATGAATGTAGAGTTATATTTAAACTAAGCTCAGTGGTGCAGCAAAACTATTTAGTAGTGTGTAAACTGTAACTTGGTATCGCTTTACATCGCAACTAAGTTACATTTTAACTTGCACACTGTTGGTGCAACTGGCCTGTGTTGTTTAAAGTTTAGGACTTTTTGTTCATACATCTGAATCCTGGATTTAAAAACCATTTTAGTGCCACTTTTGTTTGAAGTCGCAAAACTTTAATGTTCAGCCTGATATTGGTGTGTGTTTGGCTTGTAGAGCTCAGACAGCAGCGCAAAACAGAAGAGTGACATCATCGGCCGCTTGGAGGAGAAAACAAACCAGATGGGGAGCATCATCAAACAGCTGGAGAGCAGGTGAGAGACTCTGACTACATCAGCACAGCGTTTACACATGACACTATACTATAATGAAGTATTTGGGATATTAGTTTCTTTATCATTTTAAAACAAAATTTAAACTATATATATAATATTTAAGCTATATATATTATTATTGTTAAACATTTTTAAAATGTATATTTAACATCAATTTGGACTTTATGTTTTGCACTGTATAAAAATATTTCAATGGAATGTCGGGAAGTTTACCTCTGCTCTGTATGATCATAATACATATATAAATTGTTGTTATGGTCTTGTAAAGCAGAGGAAATTCCTCCCTCAATATTAAACCTTTTAATTAGTGTTACGTATTCACTTCTTTTTAATAATTGGCTAGAATAGTAGAATACATAGACAAATAATAATTTGTATGAAATTCCTTCTGATATTTCATCTATTTTTAATATATAATAAAAGATTTGGTCAAGTGATCTTTATCAGATGTCTAATTGGTCATACAAGACTAGCACATGCATTTCTACAAAAAGATGAAGGTACTCTGTGCATGTTTTGTAAAATAACTTATCTCTCTGGTAAACATTATGTTGGACTGTTCTTGTTTGTAGAATGTTTTTCTATGAAATAAACAAATTTAAATAGTCGTTAATTAAAATGTTTTAGATTTTTTTTTTTTTTGCTATATTAATGTAAAAAAAGTCCAATGTATACAGCTTGTGTTTGTTTTGATTGATTTTATTTGTATTATTTTATATAGTTTTTGCCAATGAAGCTGCCATGGTATTAATTAAAAGATAAGATATGATACAATACACTGCAGACATAATCTGACAACTTTACTTGAAAAAAATGTTTATGCAGTGTGATACAAAAGTTTGATGTGGTAGTATATATAAAATAATCTATGACATATACAATCACACATGTAGAGCACAAATCAGAACACTGATAAGTCAAGTCTACTTATTTCCTGTTTTTCCAACAAACAGTGCTGCCTCCCAACTGTCTGTTCCTTCAATAACTTCTCTCCATCTCTGTGGTCTTCTTCTCTGTCAATCTCTTCTTTTACCTTTACCTGTTTGTTTGGTATTCTCCCATTCTCATTCTCTTGTGTTTCTCCTAATTTTTCCTGAGCAGTGAGAAAGACATGGCTAAACAGGCGCGAAGCTTGAACACAGCTGCTGGAAAACTCCTTCAGAGGCAGCAATAAAAACATCGTTACATAATTTCCAAAAAAAGCCTACATTAAAAACAAACAAACAAACAAAAAAAAACAGATCTTCAGTTTGACTCTGCATAACATAGACGACTAGGTATTTATTTTATTACTGGGTTTCAGATCCATTTATTGCAGTTGTTTTGTCTCGAAATCGGACTGAAAACTACAGCTCTTGCTTCTGTCACCCCTCAGTTTTCAACATTGTACACCCAAACCAGTGGTTCCGTCTTTAGTCTCCCTCTGTATGTTTTAGCCGAAATAAAATGCAGCTCTTTTGGTAAATCTTTGAATAAAGATGGCCGACATGTACATTTTAAGTAATGGAAATGCATCTCTCTTACTTCTCAATACTGAAAAATAAGGCTAACAGGAAACCTTTTTTTTTTATCTTGCTACAATAAGAAAACCATAAACCAGTTCAGCACGGCGAAAGTTTCCTAACAAAAAAACGTACAATCTATTTATACTCTGTGTAAAATATACAACTCCATAAAACATATCATTGGATTATTTTGGTTGATCTCTTCAAATTATTGGAGCTGAATATTTGACTTGCGTTTCATGATGTTGAATCTTTGATGGAAAACCCAAGCTAAGCAAAACAACCGAGTTTCCTTCTTTCTGGCATATTCAGGAGTTTATTTGTTGATGTTGAGTGCAGAGTTGCGTGCTTGGATTATTTTACAGCTGGCAAATGTCATTGAAATCTGAATTTGATGCCGTGGTAGATGATGCCAAAACTCAAAAGCTTTGGAAAGATGTTTGTGTCCCCGAGCTTCTGCGGAAAGGATGCTAAAATCCTGTAAATTGTGAACGGACTGACATTGTATGTAGACCATAATATAGATGTGAACTGTAGCAAAACATAGCTTAATAAAAAAACAATCAGACACTTGTCAGACTGCTTTGCCTTCTTGAGCACCTCCAGTTTCCTCCTGTCTTCTCCAGCTTGTCTTTTAAGTTCATCCTTCATGTCTTCTTGGTGCTTTTTCTCGTTTAATTCATTTCATTTTTCCATGGCTTTTAGTTTTCATTTCACCTCATTAAGTTAATGTGGCCCAAATTCAGATGTAAGAAGGCGGAGCGAGAGCGGGATCTGGCGGACGAGGCCAATCGACTCTTCAAGCAGGAGTTTGGGGACAAGATTGAGAGTCTGCAGACGGAGGTGGAGCAGCTGCGGAGACAGAGGTGCTGAGATTTACTCACTGACTTTTTTGTTACGACTACTGGTCAGTGGACATGTCGCTCATTTAGTTCAAAGTATCTAGAAAGCAAATGTTAGGAAGTTATTTCAGTGTAAAGGCTAAGTTTTACAAAACAAACAAGTATAGAAGCATCAGAAAATTAATTACGCATCTAATTAACATGACATGTAGAAAAATTATAATGTTTTAAAGCACTTGTTAATCCAGGATAATTTCTTGTAGACGGACTATACAAGACTTAAATAGGATGTTTTAAAGAGCTCCTGTTATGCACATTAAGGTCACATTTTGGTTTTGGGGGTCTCATATTTTTGGTTTTGGGGACACTTTCATTGTCTTATAATATGCATTTTAGGGTTGGGTTGATAGACAATGCCCATTGCCGATGGCTGATAGACATCACAATGCCGGCTTAGCCCCGCCCCCATCACAGCAGCAACCCGCTTGCGAAAAATACACACGATCCCATTAACACTAATATGTCTTAGTTTTAAAATGGCATTTTAGAACGAAAACGATTCACGTCCACACTGGCGTTTCACCTAGCATTTATGAAAAGCCCTCCTTCCACACTACACCGCTGAAAACGCATATCATGTGACTAGACACACACACTCTGGCATGTACTGCAGCATATGTGCACGTCTGAGCTCCAGGCAGTCAGTGGGTGCTTTGAGCACAAAACCCCAGTGAGCAGTTGACATCGGACAGTTTATCAAGGATGTACTGCTGGGTCGCATCTCACTATAGTTGTTAAACGTGATATTTAATTAATCTTGTCTCTATCTAATGACTGGTCATTTGAATCTATCAGGTAACGTGTCACAGCATCAGTACACTTCTTCAATCTTCTGCTTTCACACTTGTACTTAGTAATTTTAACGAAAAACTCAGATATTGTTGGTTGGTTCCTGTTGGTTGTGCACCTTTTTTACCAACCAAGTTTGTCGACGCCATTATAACGACACCAATCACTCTGCCTATTCATGCCAGAAAAGTGATTGACAGGTGGTAATTTGTGTGTAATTTATCCTTATTTATTTATGATTTGTTTATGGGTAAAACAAAGACCATGCGGGTCAGGTAGTTGAAACGGTAGGCTACAAATGATTAATTCGTTATTAATTAATTAATTATTCATACATAATTAATTCACCACCGCCTACGACGACTATGCCATCGTTCATTGTGATGTTTCACATTAGACATCAAGGCCAAATTGGCCAACATCGCCAAACCTAAGGCATTTATTTTTACCTAATTATCCCAACGACTTCCTCAGGCTAATCTGCGGTTATAGGTCCGATGACCCAGTCTGTTGTGATTAGTTGACTGCGTTCAGCACGAGACTGAGAGAAACGCCTACCACCTTCAAGAAGTAGTCAGAGTGTTTGTGAGAGCCTAATGCAGAAATGCATTAAAGCAATGCTGTTAAACACCAGCATATTACTCTGCTCTTAACCCTAACCCCAAGTAATAAATACAACACACATTCAGTATTAATCCACACAGTGGCAAAAGTTGATTTAATTTGAAAATTGACCTCCTCACACGTGTGAGGAACAGCTGATGGTGGCCATAGCAACAAACAGCAGGAGATCGCGAGCACAGAACGCATTTAAATCAGTAAAGGGAGAAGCACGTGTTACATTTTCAACATGGTGTTGGATGCAATATGTGAATAGCCCATACAGATTTAACCTGAGAGAGACATTACAAGCACTGATCTATAATAGATATGGATTACAAGCGGCGCTGAATGATTACGAGTTACAACACACAATTAAATACGTATTTTGCAGGCTTTAGAAAACAAGGCAACCATTTTAATCACACTTCACAATGTTTAGAAAGGAGAAACACCTACAGGATCTGGAGGAAGAAGAAAACCGGTCCATATAAACTGTGTAAAAGTTACTGACAAAGTTCCATACATTAGTAGTCTTTACTGATCCTTCCTTTTATAACAAAAGTCCAGCGAATCCAGAGCTGCAGGGTGGGTTATTGTATCACTCATCAGAAAAATGACAGGAACAAACACAGCACTAGTTTGGCTATACTGTGGTGTTGTGAAAACAAATTTTGACCCTTTATTCCCCACAGCCGCATGTCTGGCCGTCCCTCAATGATTTTAATCTTCGCTTCATGATCAATCCCATGATCCTTCACACTCCGCTAGTGTCTGAATAGAAAGGCGCGTATACGTTTTACTGGATCCGGCACTTAATATTTGGCGTTGTCCCACATCAACGTCCATGCATTCAGGCAAAAGATTTGAACAAAGGAGGAATCATTCATTTGGCTCTGAATTGACTCAACAGAATCAATATTTTTAAACAGTGCACTTTCAGATTCAAACCTCAGCTAGATGTTTCCATTCACTTAGAGCTGTTATACATCGCATGGGTGGTAATTTTCAAAAGCCCATAATAGTTGCTCTTTTAAAAATACTTGAAGTGCTATACAGGTATTCATTTAATTAGTAGAAAGGGAACATTTATAAATTAATAATTAATTAAATTAATACATTTGAAATTGAAAAAAGTAAAAACTGAAGTAAATAAATAAAACTGAAGAAATATTGAAATTTTATCATTATGTATTCATCATTTATAAAAGCATGTAGAATAATAATAAATTATTCTTAAACACCAAGTCAGCATTAATAGCACTAATTGTATGTATTTTGTAATTAATTATATAAATGTTTTACAGTATTTGTTACTGCACTTCTGATAAAATAAATGAAAAATGTGATTGCTAAATAAAGAAAATCAAATGTACCTTTTATTATTTACCATATTATTATTATTATTATTATTATTATTATTATTAGTCTTAAAGGGATATTCACCACAAAATGAAAGTTCTTGTATCATTTACCCTTCATTTGTTTAAAACTTATGTGATTTTTCAGCTGTTGAATACAGAAGAAGATAATTTAAAGAAATCTCTAAACCTGTAACTATTGATATCCATAGAATTTGTTTTCTACTATGGAAATCAGCTTTCTTCAAAATATCTTTCTTTGTGTTCAACAGAATAAAGAAAGTCATAAAGGTTCAAATAGAGTGAAAAGCGAGTAATTTTTCACTTTTTTTGTTGTTCATGATATATTTATGTTAGGATCCGTTCACACTTGGTGCTGCTCTACACATATACATTCCAATAAGAGTGAACCAAATCAGATAAATTGTGACTATGTGAACCAATTATGAACTGAACATATTATATTTTTTTAGTTGTATTATTGCAAATGGCATGAACGTAAA
Source organism: Danio aesculapii (assembly GCF_903798145.1). NCBI lineage: Eukaryota > Metazoa > Chordata > Actinopteri > Cypriniformes > Danionidae > Danio > Danio aesculapii. The sequence continues at coordinate 41,328,741 of NC_079439.1, read as the reverse complement.
TTGAAACACAAACAAACAAACAAGCAAAGCAAAAAGCAATGTAAAATGTGTAGCTGGTTTTGATGCAAATTTCCTGAACCCTATACTTAATGCACACAAGTGCTCATTATCGGGTATTTCTCGGACATTGCTAATGTGTAAAATGCAGACACGTGCTTGTGAAAGTGAAAGAGTCTTTCTCTGTGTGTTAGGTGGATTTTGGAACAAGAGCTGAAGAAAGGCAGAGATCATCCTGGAGTCCAAACACCTGAAACTCTGCTGGGAAAAACACCTCCACAGCAGAGAGACGGCAAACAACACATCGAGGACATCAGAAAGGTGAAGCTCTTTTCCACTTCACTGCCATTCAGATGCTTTCTCTGCGTAAGTGATGTTTCCTGAAATGTAGATCTTTTTTTATTTAGGAGTTAGAATCTGTCAGAAAGGAAAACGATACACTGCGCACTGCACTGGAGGAAAAGACGAGTCTGAGTTCCAGTTTGTAAGTTTATCTTAAACACTGAAACTTCTGCATAAAACTGTATTAACGTACTGCAGCGTTATTGAAATGATCTTAAAACTTTTTCTTTAGGACACTGTCACATGAAGATGAACAGGTACTCTACATTTTTATTAATCTGTGAGGTTCACTGCGGTATTCTTTTATTTTTCTGTTCATGAATTCATGAAGTTTCCTTTTGTTTGTTAGAACCAGTCTCTTTATAAAGAGGTTGACCCATCAATCTGCCCAATGTGTGAAAACCAAGACTCTCTGACTTCACCCAAGGTACCAAAGCATTCCAACACTTTAACTTTTTGTTTTAGAGAGAGAAAAATATGAAATTCAAATTCACTTAAGGGGCACCTATTTTACTCCTTTTCCAAGATTTAAGTCTTTTTTGTATCTCCAGAATGTGTCTGTAAAATGTCAGCTCAAAATTCCCATCAGATTATTTATTATACTTTTCTAAATCTGGGAAATTTGAGCTGTTAAGACATTGCAGGTGTTTTTGTTGCCTGTGCCTTTAATGCAAATGAGCGGGTTCTCCCCACCCACCGTTCCAACGTGTGTGTCAGAGTCAGAGATCGCTCTGATGCATGTAGCCTTCACCTGCTGCATCTCGCGTAGGCAAACAGTAGTGACAGACAAGAATGAAGCAGATCTCCTTTACTACAGTAAGAATTTTCCCAATGGTTATTTAATGTATTTGTTGTGGAGTTAATTCAAGCTTTTCTGCGATGATGAGCCACACACAATGTTGTTTAGCATGAATGCACGCAGGCATGCACACACACACACGTTTAGCTTTACACTGATTTGCAGAGCAAATGTGACCGTATACACATTAATATCCATTGCTGTATGGATATCCGTTATGTTAATATATAAAATAAACCTGATTTAACGTCCACAAACCGGGATTGAAGCGTCTTCTTTTATAATTGTACTGACATGCAGCGGTAAAGTAAAGACAGTAAAATCGCTGTAATTCATTACAATCATGCACTGTTTTAAAACCGTTTTAAACTTGTAAAACTCATTCTTGATCACATTTAATGATGATTGATGATCACAGAGAGCTCAACAGATCTTTTAACCCCAGTTGCTCTGCACACATCCTGTCTTGTTGATATGATTATATGCGTTACTACGGAGACATGTTAATACAATCTCAATCAATTCGCTGGGAGAGGAAACCACACTCCCACGTCACGTTGTGGTGGGCCTCAAAATGGGAGGGATTTGGATCCTATTTTAATGTCAGGAAATTTAAACAAAGAGTCTTAATGTCTTTATATCACCCCAATATGAATGTGGACACAATATACCTACACACAGTTCTGTCCAAACAGCTTACAAAAGATGATTTTCATCATAGGTGCCCTTTAATAGAAATCAAGTCCAAATACTCTCACTATTTTCTTTCATACAAATTTGTAAACATTCAGTTGTAATCTGTAGATAATAAGAACATAAATATATAGAGATGCTTACCTAAACGGATCTCTAATATACCTGGACATGTACATGCCTACGTACATAAAAATACACCTAGTAACAATCATATGTATATGTTTCAACAAACAATCCAACACTTAAACAGAAGTTTGTATTAAATGCATTAGCTGAAGATTAAACGTTATTATTTACCCATTTAATCCAACCAGTCACAATTAAGGCCATGTCTCGCTCCTTTTTTTTTTTTTTTTTTTAGAAGCTCTAAAAGTTAGTAATTGGCCAAGAACTGTAATTTTTAAATGACAAAAAAAAACATTGTTTGTGTTATAATGTATCAGTGTCACAGATCAGTTTAAATACTCCCTGCTTACACATCTAGAAGATGTAAGAGGTGGTGGAAATGTGTCACAATTGCAATTCAAAACAAGGTCATTATTGTAAACTAGGAATGTCCAGATCAGGTTTTTTTTTTTTTGCCCTCGAGTCCGAGTCCGAATTCATTTGATTTTGAGTATCTACCGATACCGAAACCCGATCTGATACTTCTATAATACATAAAGGCATAGTAGAGACGTGGGAGCTATGGATGAACTCCATATGTCTGTGGTGAATAAGACATGTGGTAGATCTTATAACAGGACAAGTAGTTTTTCAGAAATCTTCTTAGAATGGGCTGGCAGAGCTTTCCCTGTGAAATAGTGGCGAGACGGCATTTCAAATAGAGCTACTACGTTGATTTTTGATGTGTCATATCAGGTTTGTTGTGATAAATGTAGCCTTTCCACCTCTCGCAATGCCAAGTTTACATATCTCAGAATGTTGGCAATGGCAACGTTGTCGTCATCAACTTTATAATACCTGCAGACCGCAGGCATACTCGGACACCTATATATTCGAATAATGATCTGTAGGTAACGCCCGATTCCTATCGAGTCTGAAACCGCATGATCAAGCCTGATTTCCGATCATATGATTGGATCTGAACATCTCTGTTGTAAACCTAATTGAACAAAAAAAAAAATAGGTGAAGTGAAGTTTGTGTGCTGGGGAGGTCTAAGGAGTAAATGTTTTGAGAAACGAATATGTATTAAATGAGTTACTCCACAATTACTGTGCAAAGGTTTTGTGTGTTTGAAATATTTTCAAATAAATGCTACTCATGATTTTGAATCACATATTTTTCTAATGTTTCTTAAGCATCAAGTGACTGAAAACTGTAATGGTGTAATATTGTTAGAATTCACTTTTATATTACAGGAATCATTTTCCTGTATAATCAAAATAATCTATAACCAGAATATGGCCAAATATAAAACACATTTCACAATATATTTCATGTCAAGAAATCTTCATAAAAATATTTACAGTGCTCAGCAAATATAAGTACACCCCACACAAATCTGTCATTTAAATTCATATTTTCAATAGAAAGGTATACAATATTATATTTGTGCATATACATTAGATTAGTCAGTACTGAAGCCAAATCTGCATCAAATGTACCAAAACAACTTGCAATAACAGTCCAAAACCTAGTACACCCACATTTAGATGTTATAAAAAAATATTAAATACACATTTTAAAAATAGGAAGCAAAAACATTTAGTTGAAATTTTGTAAGTTGTAATTTATTTTGCGATATTTATCTTGAATTTAATTGTATTATCTTTCAGTTTCTAAACATGTTTGGTGACTAAATTATTATTTTAATAAATTTTTACAATGGCTATGACAGTTTTTTCAATACATTTAACAAGTTTCCTAAACTCTTAACACGGTTAACAGCTCCGTGTTACACAGCTGACTCCCAGCTAGAAAACACCTCATGTTGAGGTTTTTCCAATCACATGATCATACTGTATGTTCTAAAAGAAGACTTGTGAGGTTTTTGAAAGGAACAGTGAGTGCATCAAAGAACTCCGTCAACAATACGTCCAGGTAAGGTAATGCAATACAGTCATTACTGTACTATACACAGTGTGTATTGCAGTAAACTACTCTATAAACCTGGAGTTCATTAGTACATACAGTAGATATACAGTACAGTACAGCATTTACAAACACTGTGTCTAATTACTCTCAGAGAGTCATGGAGTTGGAGTTCAATCAAGTCCCACTATGATCTATGTTAAAGAGGCTGGCTTCAACTTGGCAAAAAGGCTTCACCATGGGTGAAACATAATAGGCCAAAGGGCCACAGTTACCATGCCGGGCCAGAGAAGAAGCCGGGAAAATGCAGAAGATCGGGCAGAAAAGAAGATTACTTTTTTTTTTTTTTTTTAATATAATTGCGGTGCTTTTTCTGTTTGTATATTGTGCAGTGATGTCCTTTTGCAAATAAAGTCTGTACTGCAGCAATTCTGTGTCTGTATTTTTTTTACATAAACTGTATCTTACAAAGCAATTTTTTTTCCTTAATTTTTTGTATTGAATTTCTGCATCATCTGTAGAGAGGCTTTAAATATAAGGGCAGACCTAAAATAATGCAGTTTCTGTCATTGTAGCTAATGAGAGTGTTTTGTCAATGTGTTATGATTGACTAAACAGTCCTGTTGGAAGAAAACAGTGTTTTGAATAATTCTTTGATTTTGAATCATGTTTGCAGTGTTTTGTTAGACATGGTGTGTTGTGCGTGTTTATTACTCTATTTTGAAAATTAGTTTAAAGGTTTAGTTTACAATGTGTGATTTTGAGCATGAAATTAACCGTTTTGCCAATTGTGTGTTTTAGGTGTGTTAAGAGTTTAGGAAACGTGTTAAATGTTTTGAAAAAACTGCCATAGCCATTGTAAAAAAGCTAACAAATCTGTTTTGTTTAAATGCACCTATATTCACTGAGAAATGGATGAAAAATATTCATTTTCAAAATGAGGTGTACTAAATTATTCAGAGCTCTGTATAGAAAATTTTCCTTCATTGTACTGTATACAGCTCAACATAATAAATAAATATATAAACACTGTTGCTATTGCATTTACAGCTGTGAGTAGAACAGTTGACAGCATGAAAACTGTGGAGAAGAATAGTTTTAGTGTGTTACAGCTTGTCTTGTTCACCCTTTCAGAGTCAGTGCAAGAACTGCAGCGGTGTGTTCTGCGAGAACTGCATGGCGAATGAACTGCCTCTGCCCTCCTCCATCAACCCCGAGCACGTGTGCGACGTCTGCTACTCTCAGCTCCTGGAGCAGTACTCGTCCTCCCCATCCTGAGACGCACAGCGCATGTAAATAGTGCAATACAAAAAACTACACCTCACACTCTGGATCATCTCAGCTGTAAAGCATATCATAAAAGATTTGCCAAAAGGGATTTTTTATTACAAGCTCCTTGTTGGAAATGCTTTAGAGATTATTTTATTATGACTTATTATTCTTGAGGATTAGTGAAACTGTCCACCGAGTGGATTTATTTGGCTTTTTTGTACTTGAATCGCCTCCGTATCATACAGTAATGCAAGTAGGATGATTTTATTGGCATCTTAATCATTATTATGAGATGACTGATTGTAGACAGTTCCATGTTTTCAGCTTTTTGGAAAAGATGGCACTGAACAAATCACACATACAGTAACACTTTGTTAAATCCAACATTCGTTTACAAAAAAATAATAAAACAAAGCAAAAACTGCACATTTTGAAACTTGTCACAGGGCAGAGTAAATGATCCTGTATTATAATGTTGAAATAAATGTATAAAGAAATAAAGACGTGAAAGGTGGTTGAAAGCCTTTATTTTAACTGCTCATTCCAAGCCAATTTTATTCACGCAAACTGTAAATGCATGAACATAAAGAGCAGCAATGTTGGATCCTGCAGATGTTCACATCGGGAACCATCTGAACCCAATCTCCTTACCTGATTATATGGTATTTCAAACTGGCAGTGGAGTCTTCTACTATACTAAACCAGCCACAATTATTAAATAACTGTCTAATAGTGGTTATAGTATTACCATGGTTGTTTCAGGTTACAGTGATCACTGCAATTCATTTAACAGCTGTAAGGGTAGACTTAAAGCAGAAAACAGAGGCACCATTACAAACACGTGTATTTCACTTTCAAAATTCTCAATAACGAGAGACTGTTCAGATTGCATTTGTGGAGCGACTTCCTACAAACAACTAGTTTAAAACTTCAAACACCAGCTTGGTTTTGAGAAAGTAGCAACGAATAGCTAACGTCAGCTGCAAATCTTTCTAAAATGCCTTTTCTGTGTGTGTTACTTATAAGTCATTTTGGGTGTTTGGGCCAATACAGTAAATTACTTGAATATTTCAAGGTGCAAACATATGGAGGATCAGGAGTGCCTTTTGGAAATAAAACAAATCAAATTATCAGTTTAAATGTCTATTTGTTTGTCCATTTAAATTGTGATATATATTTAGATTGTTATATATATATATATATATATATATATATATATATATATATATATATATATATATTATACAGTATATAACATGATCATATATATTTATGATCATTTGATTCTTCATTTTATTTTTAAACCTCCATAAAGAAATCTAATATGTAAATTTATGCAAATCATGTATTCATATTTGGATTTTAGAGATCTCAAACTTATTTCAAAATATAGCAAAAAATGGAAGTTTACGTATTCATTTCCAATCATTAGATTTATTGTTTCCCACATTTTTGTTTGTGTAAGTTATTAACTATCCTTTTATGTGCAGTATATGATCATATTTGGCCATATATTAGATTTCTGGTTGTTCCCTAAAACAGAAAATAAATTGCATAATCGCAGTTATTTCTTAGATAATTAATCATCAGCCATATTTCATAGTCGTGACAGCCCTATCTGACGCTCAGATTTGCTTTACACATCTGTATTGATAATTTTCTGTAAGGTTGGCAGATGAAGCCATGGAGGCGCAGCAAACAGAAGTGATACAGAAATGGTCAGGTTTTATTGACTCATTTCTGAACTTTCCCTATTTTATCTCAGGGTTTCTGCAGGTTTTTAAGACTTTAAGACATTTAAGCCATTATGAGTGAAATTTTAGACCCATAAAGGGTTAAGGCTAAGGGATTTTTCAAATGGCTCAGATGGAAAGATTTTTTTTTTGCCCAATCAAAAAATTTTTTATCATAATTTAATACATTTAATAATACATTAATAATAAAAAATACAAATATTTTAGATTTATATCTTAGCTAAATATTTTGTAAGAATAAGAAAGCTCTACTTGTATCCATACAATCCATATATAATTTCCCAATGTAAACTTTATTTTAAATAAAAAAAAAAAATGAACACGTTTTAAAAACTATAATAAACTAAATCTATGCAATCTGTCCAGCTCGGTGTCATCAGCAGTAAATACACGGAGAACGTTTAAACAAATGTTAATGTAAGGAAAATAATTAAACCACTATGATAAAGAGAGTTAAAAATGACCTTTTTAAATAAAAAGTTAAAAGTTTTGAGATGATTGTTAGTGATTGTATGGGTTTTGGCCAGATTTGTTAGCAATACATGAACAAAGGACAATTAAGACCTGTTTAAAAAAAGATTTAAGACCTACAACACAATATTTCAGTAAATTTAAGACTTTTTAAGGCCTAAAATTTGGATTTTGAGATTTAAGACATTTTAAGACCCCACAGAAACCCTGTATCTGGACTTTGGACCTAATGGACAATGTCTGAGCTGCACAAATCTAACAAGTGCTATTATATTAAGGAGACATTTTTTTAATGAAAAAAAGTTACTGCTTTACATACTCTTGGCACATTAAAAACGGGTTTTAACTAAGAAACTGTCAAGACCCTTCATTGGTTTGACATGCCTCTGCAACAGAGACAAAAATATTATGGAAATCTGAATAGCATGAAGGCTTCCACAAACAAGTTACAATGGAAAAGTTACTTTGAAAAAAACCCCCACCTCTACTCCCCCCTACTTTTTTTAACAGTGCTGGACAGACAGAATGTAAAATAAAAAAAAATCAGGCAACATTTGTAGAGTTCTCTTTTAATGTTGGTTCTTGTAATGTACATGATACACTGGATTCATTTCTAGCAGATTGGATGCAATGCATTAAATATGGTGTCCCTTCATCCTATCGTTCTTCGCTGGATGGGCATGAATTAAGATACAACTCAATATATCGCTCCACTGGACAGAAACAAAAACAAAGAAACAAAACACATCAAGTTAATCATCACTTCATGTTTGATGCGTAAAAACATTTGGGTCATTGGAGGAGTCGTTGCTTACTTATGAACTCTCTGTCTTTGGACATGGCTAAAACAGCGTCTTCATGTGTTTTGAAATAAGCTTCTGCTTCACCGGTGGGTTTTCCTTCAGGACCAAACTCTACAACGATCTTCAAAAGTCGGACAGGAGCGAAAAACTGCAACAGAAATGACACCCCCAGTCATTCAGGGTAGTTTATATAATGGATAAGATCAGTTGAGGTGTCAGGCTGTAGTATACAGGGTTTATGCACATTTTTACTTCTAAAATTCTATGACTTTTCAAAGACTTTCAAGTAAATTTTCATGACCTAATGTTTCGTGCAATGTCTACATGCGTGATAAAAGAAAAACAATGCATGTTCAAATTTATTTCAGCATATCTATGTCAAATTTATTTAGATAATGCTTACACTGCACTAATAATGTGAGTATGTGATTGGCCATGGACAGAAAAGAAGTCAAGACAACTAACCTATATTCAAGTAAACAGATATCCATTTTCCATGACTTTTCCAAAACTTTGTGGGTTTTTCTATTTTTCCAAAACTTTTCCAGGCCTGGAAAATGCCATGTCAAAATTCCATGACTTTTCCAGGTTTTCCATGGCCATATGAACCCTGAGTATACTGGTTTGATGTCACTTCAAATATAATTATGACAAAATTCAGTTTGTAAAGCTCTAGTGTTAGTACTATGCTTTGGTTAACACAGAATTTCCATATTAAGTAGGTGTGCTCAGCGTTTTCTTTTCATCATTGAAATCTTCTACTCCTTGGCAGGTAAAAGCATGAACATGCTGGAGAGCTGCTTTAAAGCAATGAAGTTTCAATTCTAATTAAAAATCAGATACTGGGACTGTCTTCTCATGCATAATGCTGTTTGTTTTAAAACAATCTACTATATTAACTTCTACATATATGAATGTAACTCGACTGGTATGCTAAATTACAGAGCCACGTCAAACACTATGATAAGATGTTTTCTTTACCATTTCCTCATTAGATAACTTTACAACAGGCTCTTAGCATGATTAAATGCATCTCGACCAAATGCAAATAAAGAGCAAACAAACAAAAGTACCTTCAAAAATTAATTACCTTTACAATGTCCTCTGCTTTCGCATCAAACGGTAGACCTCTCATGTGAATGAAGTTCTTTGTAACTGCACAGAAAAAGATACTCAGATTTGCAAACACTACACACCATGTGTATTGAATGTTTGCAAATGGACACTGTAATAAACACCTGCTGTACTTCTGAGTTGAACGTCCTCAGCTCTTGGTGTGAAAACTCTGTCATTTTGCCATCTTCCATTTTGGGGTGGAACGGCACTTTTCATGGCTGGGAATATCTCAATATACCTACATATGAGGGGAGGAAGAATATTTTTAACACGGATCCAACATGTTTAAATACATATCAAATCTTTAATATTTTAGTTGTGAATGGTATTTAATAACAAATCTTTGATTTAAAACCAAATGTTCCCTCTGAGGATAACACAGCACAAATAACACAGGGGTTTTTAACCAAACATTAGAATGAAAAACAATTGTTACACAGAAAATAAAATAAATGTTTACTGAAATAAAATAAAATGATTATATGAAGAAGCCCCTTTTATTTTAGGTTATTATCGGGGAAATATCTCTCATTTTCATTTATTTTTATGTAATGCACTAAAATAACTATTAAGAAAACTATTTAGATTTATATAAAAAACAACAAAAAACCTACTAAAATCTAAACTGAAAACACATACCATTAATAAAAACACAATAGTGTCTCAATGATAGGGGTGTAGCGGATCACGCTTGATCTGTGATTCGTATGGATCATAACCCACGGTTACGAACGCACGTGAACGGTGGATGAATACGTTTTATTTTTTATTTGTAGATTAATCCTAAATTTGTTAGGATCGCAGAGAGATCACTTCTCGCATCATTCAAATCACATGTATGAAAGCATTTAGGCTTTCCTGTAATATATAATGATGACGGAAGAAGTTATGGTGGGTTATAATGCATGTGGTGGGTTTCTTAGGTGTTTCTTGTCACTACTGTTTAGCCTCTATCAATGCATTCAATGCAAGCTTTCGATTAATCATTGAAAGATCGGGCTCTCAACACCCACGCAACATCAATTATAAATGATAGTGATTAGCAAATGTTTATTAATCCTTCCAATCACTGCATTCAAATCTGAAAACGCAAAAATAAGACTTTTGAGTTTGTTATGAAGTTACAAAAAGTCAAACAACACAGCAGTACTGGGAGAACAGTTTATAGTTAAGATAAAACCACTGATGTTTATGGTAAAGATTAAAATCACCGTCATATGCATTTAACGACACTCAAAAATCAAATTTGTAGGCGGCAATTACATTATTTAACCAATAGGTGGCGACAACCAGTCATCAAAAATACGCCACTGAATCATTTTTCAAAAATGATCCATCTAGCAATGAAACGTGAAGTTTTATGAGTGAATCACTGAATTATTCATTGAAAATGAGACTAAATATAAATATGGGTTGTACAAATTATAATGATAGATGTATAGATTCAGCGTTATCAGCAACTGTAGTAGTAACAGTGAATTTTTCACAGTGCTGAATATTTCTTCATTGTATTTTTTTGTAAAATTACAGCTTCTAGTTCTGTTTGTTAAAACCAAGTGTCCTGCAGTACTGTTTTTGTAATGAATTGTATACAAATGACATTTGTCTCCTCCCTTTTTTAACTGATCTGAAAAATAGTCCGATCCGTGACTAAAAAACCATTATGTGATCCGAACAGTGAGATTTGTGATGCGTTACACCACTAATCAATGATATTAAAAAACACTGTGAAGTAATACAAATATCCTTGAGTAGATCGTAAAGGACTCAAACACAACTGCACATATTTATAAGGTCCTTATACATTTCTAGTATTACAAGATGATACACCAACCTATTTCCCAAGACTTCTCTGTCTTTCTTCAGGGCCTTTTCAGCCATTGTCTTTGTAGCGAACTCCACGAACGCTTCACCTGAGCTTCTCCCTCTGCGGGTGAGGATTATAGTAACACCGTCCTCCACAACATCCAACCCTATTTTGACAATATCAGAACACACACATGAAGTATGAGTATTTTTTTCAGCATAAAGATGATCAAATGTCACGTTTTACAAGAACTCGCCTGAGAAAAATCTAATGATGTCTCCCTCCGTGCAGCTGTAGGGAAGCCCTCGTAGTCGCACCACTGCATCCGTCTCTACACGCTCCTTTGAAGCTTTTAATATGGCTTCAGCGTCTTTGTTTGTTACTTCACGGACTGAAACAAGACACAGTTGTTGATGAGATCTATTAGATTTGGCATGCTACAAATGTAAAAATGCCTTCTTGTACAGCGTAGGGTATTCTTTTAAAGGTCCTGTGAAGTGCTTTTAAATCTGAAATTTTTTATTCGATGTTTGACGTAATTTCAACCGAAACAAGGAGAGGCTGGGACATAGGGTACTGTAGCAATATCATTTGGCTTTCATCACTGCTCTGCCAGTGAGAGTGGTTGAGTTCAAGCGCTTCCAATGAAAAGCAAATGACAAGCATCTTGAAGGGGGCAGACACGTTAGATACTAGACACTAGCATTTGATTGGTCAAGACTTTATAAGAAACTGAAGTATGAGGTGATGTGAACAAAAAAAACCTTGATCGATTTGGGAAACTTTAGATGTTTATACCAATTTAATATTTTCTAAACACAAATTTTGTCAGTGTTTTGGAGCACACTAGCTAATATATATCCTTAAAACTAACAGACTGAAATTAACATATGAAATGTTAATTTTGATTACATGGGACCTTTAGTGTCTGCTGACCTTCAATAAAGCGATCTCTCAGGTAATGGCGGTGTTGATCCAGTGCTTTGCCAACATCCTCCTCGTGCTCCAGCTCGATAAACGCCTGTCCTGATGGCTTGCCATACTTGTTGTAAAGAATATGGACTCCGTTAACTCCTCCTCGGATCCTACATTCTGCAGAGAGGAAATAAAGAGCATATCCGTACTAGAACTCAGTATGAGTATTCAAATCCCCCTCCCCTCAAGACAAACAATCTTTCTTTGGATTTAAGGAAAAACTAATAAAGACTATGATTGAATCTGCATATGTTTGGCAACAATTGTTTGAACCCTGTCTGATGCAGGGTGAAGCTTTTTATTTCTTAACCATATAATAAGGTCCATAGTAGGGCTGGGCAATATGTAATGTAATGTGTGTATTTATACAGCGCATTAACGTGTATGGCCATACCATACTCTCCACACCACCACCAGTGTGCAGCATCCACTTGGATGATATGACAGCAGCCACAGCGCTCACCACACACCAGCTATTAGTGGAGGGGAGAGACAGTGATAGAGCCAATTCAGTGGATTGGAAAGATTGAGAGGCCATTATCGTAAGGGCGATGGAGGGAATTTGGCCAGGACACCAAGGTGACAACATGACAATATGTATCTTACATACAAAATAAAAAGTCTATATTTTCATATCGTGCTCTATTGTTTATTTTGTGGTGTGATGAAATATTTCCAATAGTATTTTTTAAATAATTTATAAGCACATACTGTGCAATAATAAAGGGATGCATTCAGAAACATCAAAAAAAGCATTTTAAGAAAGTTGCAATATGACAGTACATTTTGTGTTTGTTTACATTTTAATTAGCGCAATTTTTAAAAATCACAAAATTTTGTTTGAGATTTTATTAATATTTATTGCATATTTCTACACATTTAATAAGGTATTTGCCTTGAAGTTCTAAATAAAGAAATATGATCACATATAAACAAGTAAATTTCAAAGTATATTCTTTAAAATAGAAAAAATAAATAGTCCTTTACGTGTGGTCCAAACTTATATAAACTATTAATTGACCAAATTCAAAGAAATGGTACTATACTGTGATGTATATTGTTATTAGGATGAGATATTTTTGTCATATTGCCCAGTCCTAGTATATACCATGGTCATATTTAATAGTTCTAACAATTAAAAAAATTATAATAAAAAATAAATGAAAAAAAGATTCATCAGGCTCAAATAAAATAAAGAAAACCATCATCACACTTGACATGACCAGCAGTCAACTGAATTAGACTAATTTGTCCATCTTTAGCTTTGACCATAGTATGTGCTCGTCAAGACTTTGACAAACTTTGTGCTTATAAAACGTTGCATTCATTGTTGATCTTGTATTGCTAACAGGGGCAGAATAGTATCCGTCTGTCCACTACAGCTGGGTTGAGGTCAGCTGATGGTCAAATAACGTGTGAAATGACAACTTCTATCACAGTTTGATTCTGATGGATCTCGGCAGTGTCTTCCTGCCATTTGACCATGAGAGACAGTACATCTTCCAACATTGTTGTTTATGAAGAAAAAAGCTACACGCTGCATCTGTAGGGGCTAAAAGAACTGTTGACAAACATGTATAAATCACTAAAAAGTACCTGCATCTTGAATGACCTCAGGGTGAGTAAATTAACAATTTTTCAATGAGCTGTTCCTTTAAAACTACTACATTTTGATAGCCCGACTGAAAAAACAATAGCCCAGGGACTTCGGGCTACCAGATTTTGCGAGCCTTGAAACTACAAGGCTTTTATCATTTAAAGCATTTAAACAAATCATTTTACTTTATTTTTGAGAGAGTAACAACTTATACTAATAAAGATGTTATAAATATGTTATATAAATACGTAATCTATCAGAAATCCATCTTACTTTACAACTATTTTAATATCTCCTAAACCCACTTTGCTTTTCTTTGCTCACTTTGGGCCCCTAAGTAAAAAAAAACAAGCTCTGTATTTATGTATGTTATATATTTATATTATTCTGTATTTATTTTATTCTGGAGAAAGTCCTATTTGTTTTATTTTGGCAAAAATAAAAGCAGTTTTTAATTTTTTAAATACTATTTTAAGGTCAATATTATTAGCTATTTTTTAAGCTATATTTTTTTGATAGTTTACAGAACAAACCATCGTTATACAGTAACTTGCCTAATTACCCTAACCTGCCCAGTTAACCTAATTAACCTAGTTAAGCCTTTAAATGTCACTTTAAGCTGTATAGAAGTGTCTTGAAAATATCTAGTAAATTATTATGTGCTGTCATTATGGCAAAGATAAATCAGTTATTAGAGATGAGTTATTAAAACTATTATGTTTAGAAATGTGTTGAAGAAGTCTTCTCTCCGTTAAACAGAAATTAGGGAAAAAATAAACAGGGGGCTAATAATTCTGACTTCAACTGTATGTATGTATATATGTGTGTGTGTTTTCAAATTCTCACTAAACAATCATTAATTTATTAAGCAATTGTACAAGCTTAAATACATATGTATAACTTTATAATTATAAGTTTATAGTTCTATAGTAGACTACATTTCATTTCAAGTGTCAGCATTTACATGACCCGGTTAAAGCGACAGTTCTGTCATCATCTACTCACCTTTTACTTGTTCTAAATCGTTATTTTCTTTCCTCTGTTAAACAAACAAAATGATATTTTAAAACCTGTAACCATTGACTTACATTGTATTAGTTTTTCCTGCAATGGAAGTCAATGGTTACAGGTTTTCAGCTCTTTTCAAAATATCTTCTTTTGTGTCCAACAGAAGACGAAAACTTATAAAGGTTTAGAACCACTGGAGGGTGAGTAAATAGTGTGTAAACGTTCATTTTTTTGCGTGAACTATACCTTTAATATGACTAGAGCAAACGTGGGAACAACAGCATGTCTTCAAAACGACTTCTGAACTCAAATAACAAAACAAGTACCAGAAAAGAAGCTCATTATGTCTTCAGCTGTACATGACCAGGGCAGACCCTTGGCCTGGACGATGTACGACTCCTTTGCTTGGTTCTCTTTAGAAACAGGGGTGTATTCTGGTAGAGGTGGGTACTCATCATCTTTAGATGGTGCCTAAAACAGTAGAAGAGCAGTGTCAGGAGACGCGAGACTGTATAACAGTTATTACATTTACATCTGCTCGCATTTATACAAAGCGACTTACAAGTGAGGGTGTAATATGAACGGGTCAGGTAACGTTACCTCAGAGCACAGACTTCGTTGAAGTAACATCCATTGATGCTTGGCTTCACAGTCTGCTAAATACCTTGTTGTCAATGAATGAACACTCAGACCTCGTGCTGAAGTAAACTGCGCAGTTTTACTATGATTCAGAGTCTCTAGGCATGAAACCCGCGGCGGTCTCCTTACACGGCGAACAAGAGAGAACAAGAGCGCGCTCCGAGTCACTCCAGACATCTTAAATTGTGCAAAAAATTACTTAAAACCTACGTGGAACCCTAAACGTACACACGGCATAAACACGGCATGGTTCGGCTTATTTGGAGCGCAAATCCCGTTGACCTACGGCATCAGAGGACAACATGACGTCAACAAAAGGCGCCTCGGAGTTTGACAGTTCTTGCAAAATAGTAGTTCAGCAAATTGTTCTGTCATTATTATCAGTACGTTTTTGTTTTAGTGACTTTGTTAAGGAATGAATAAGATTAAATGTTCTAGAATATGGACACATGCTGCAATTTAAGACAGTAATGCGCTCAATATGTGAACATTAATCTAGTTTTCTTTATATTGTTTCTGAAAGCAAACAAACTACCAAGATACAAATCTTAATAGTAATAAAATGTATAGATAGCAGCAAAACAAAAATATACACACAATTTGAAAACACAAACACATAACGTGTTATTCAAAGGGCTAATAATCAGGATTTGTTTTTACATTTGTTGTTACAAAAATTGTTTTTATTAAGCAGAATTTTGAAAGATTTGAAGGAAAAGTCTGTAAAACTAGCAATGGAAAATATGTTTTTGTATGGTAATTGTTGTGTTATCATCGGCCTGTTATTAAACTGTTAGATGTGATTCAGAAGAGAAGCATTCTAATTTAATATTGAAAAAATATATATCTTTTTCTCAACAAACAAACCATTTATATTAAACTATTTTTATTAGGATTTCAGTATTGAATTAAAATATTGAATAAAACAATGCAATGGAAATATCAATACCTATAAACAGTGATGTAAACGACATAGTTTCCTTTAAATGTTTCCAGTTATGCAGTGGTATTTGGGATTATGTTTACAGTAACATATATAGAGACTGTCTGGAAAATAATACATAATTTATATATGTGTCTGTCTGTATTTGTACTGTGGTGTAATTGTTATGCTATCGAGACTCTTATTATAGAAGAAAGGAGGTGCAGCGGGTCTGCAGATTTGACCTCGCGAGGTTTGAGGCTTTGGCTGGAGAGACTTTGGATGGGAAGAAGTTTTCCACGGGCAGGATCTGTGTTGATGGAGTGTTAAGGACGTTAAAGCTCAAATACCTTGTGTTCCCACGTTTCGCAGCCAGGATAAGGCATTTGTGTCGATTTCTCATCTACAGCACGTTTTCCTCCGGGAGAGATGAGCTTTTTGTTGTAAGTATGGGTTTCTATAAAAAGGAACACTGATGGCTAGTTAGCAAGCGCAGAAATACTGCTTTTGTCCCGAAGCCTCCTGTACACCATCAGTCCTGTCTCACAGCCGTTATTTATTAGTCAACAGTAATGCTACTCAAATAAAAGCTAACAGGAGAGCCTATCGCAGCAGGGTAGTACTAACGATAGCAGTCATAACAAAACAGTAATCTGGCTAATGAAGACTAGTTAGCTAGAATATGATGGCAGCAGCTGCACGAAATTACATTTGGTTACTCACTCTTTATTCCTATATTTAGATTTACACAACAGTTACGGGCTGTAAATTGAGCCGTATTTATCACCATCATGTCATTTAAGTAAAGACGATATAGCCGTGTTTTGTGGATGGATACCTGTAACTAGCTTTAGCCGTCCTAACCCAAGTTATCTCATAATTTATTCTTTATTATGACAGAATCATATTATCATTAATAATTGTTACCTAAAAAGCGTATTGTCGCTTTCATGCACCGCCGTGACATCAGTGTAAACAGAAAACAAGACATGTTGTAGATAATCCCACTGTAATCCCAGTACACTGTACTTACCCCAGAGTAGTAAGTCCCAATACAGCACGTTTTACTGTAGATTTTATTGTGTTGTGACTGCTAAATTGTATAAACAATTGTATTTTTCTAACTCTAAAAGGAAAAAATGCAATGTCAACGATATTAACTGTTGTGCATTTCTCTCTTCTTCTGCTTTCCATTGAAAATGGGATCTATGTAATTTCCCTCAAGCATACACTGGCACAAGTGGTTTCGTAATACTGGTTGATTTGATGGCTTTTTCCCCAGTCTACTGTGAAAACTAAACAAAAATACAAAACAAATGAGCTTAATACAAACCAAAACATGCGTAAACAAACAAACGAGCCTTAGAAACTTCAAACACAAAATACAAATATAAAGCTAAATACCTCTTTGGCTGCTTGTTGAAGCTGTTGAGCTGTTCATTGAGCATTCAAACTCAAGTAATTTATGGCTGTGTAGGCAAATAAGTGGAAAAAAGAAGGCAGATAAGAAATACGTGAAGCTTCTTAAAGGTTTAATTCACCCAAAATGACAAATTTGTCCAAATTTACTCTCCTTTTACTGGTTTCACACTTTTATGTTTGAAAAACAGCATCATTATACCTTCAACCAGTTTGTACTGCACGTTGTACGGCATCACCTTTGCACAGATGCACACCCTTTGAAAATAATGCAACTACATGTCACCACGATGTGAACCACAAGATGTGTGTTTGGTCTGCTTTGTAGCGATGACCAGTGCATGTGGGGCTGAGGGTTGTGGGAGCAAAGTGATATCAGTGTTAAACAAGCGTAGAGTCCTGCAGAAGAACTTTACATTGATACTTTTGTTTTGTGTTAACTTCATTATTAAAGTTGTTCAATTGAACTGGTTGATCACTCAACTAGAACTGTAAATCAGGCTGTTCATCCACTACATCGACCTTAGTCAAGGAAATGTCATTAGGGGTAAAAGATAAAGTCATTTTGGGATCGGCACATATCTGTTCTTGTCTTCTTAATTGTTGCTGAGCCCTTTAGTTCACCTGTTTTTACTGGTCACTTCCAGTTAGTATCTTTTACTGTTTGCTGTGCAAACTCTGTCCGATTTGTGTCTAAACAAGTGGATGTAGTGAATAAAGCAGTTGTTGACCTGAAGACAGGTTCACTTTGATATATTGAGAGAGCAGGGAAACTGCATGCAACTGAGAGAATGCACTTAGGAAAAATAGTTTTAAAACGTTACCATATATGGTTTATTCTGCTTATAAAAATAATAAGAATATTTATTTGGTTAAAAATGCTATTTTGAACATTATTTCTATATTTATTAATATATTTAAAAAGTTTTTTTTTGTCTGGTCTAACACCTTTTAGGCTCTGATAAAGGATTAGTTGAAAAAAAAGAAAATTCTATCATCGTTTACTCCCCCTTGACTTGTTTAGAATTAAAAATGCATTTTGATAGTAGGAAAAAACAAATACTGGAAGTCTGTGGCTTCAGGTTACCAGCTTTCTCGAAAATATCTTCTCTTGTATTCAACAGAAAAAAAAAGTAACAAAAAACTCAAACTGTTTCAAAACATGTCAAGGGTCACAAAATCATGACAGAGTTTTTATTATTGGGTGAATTATCTCTTAATGAAAACAAATGCAGTAGAAATTACAGTGCTTGTGCAGTTATGAAAAATTGACTCTAAAAGCAGACAGAAAATGAATTCAATGAATAAATAGTGTCAGTAAAATGTTTTCACAAATTACATTTGAAAGTTAAATATATATATGCAGTTTAAGAAAGAATTCATTTACCTGTTGAGAGAGTGTTGACCGTCTGTGTGTAGTTGATGTCTGAGCTCTGGGAAACCAGCGATGAGCTGCTTTTTGTTGTCGGTTACAAAATTTGAAAAACATAAAGGTCGAAAATAAAGAATCATAAACTCACAAAAAGAACCATTTTAGCATAAACTCTTTAGGATGATATGAAACTGTTACTGTGTGCAATAAACCATCTTCATGATTGACCTTCATGATGGAGCTGCTTGGGGAGAGTTTTAACTGTATATATGTACATGAAGTTTTCCAGAGGAGTTGAATATCTCTGTGTAGTTTTTTGAAATGCAAAGGCTCCTCTTTGTAGTGTTGTTATTGCTTTTAATGTGATGTATTCTAGCAAGAAAAAAATACTATATTGAAAGAATTTTAATGTTTCAATCCAATATGTACTGTTTTTGGAAGATTTTTTCTTAGTCAAATGCAAAACCCGTTCATGACGTTGGCTTTAAAACGTAATCATTAAATTATTTTAATTACAAATATTTTTATAAAATCAGTCCAGAGAAGACAAAACTGTATATGTGCTTCTGTAAACAATCTGCAAAGAGGTCACATGTATTTTAAGTTTAAACAATATATTTTTATTATATTAAGTAAATTACTTTTTCTTAGCAGTTTCAAGTAGTTTTCTTGGCAGTATGTAAGCATTACTTTGCCCAGGATAAAAAGGTGGGAAAAAATCCTCTCATCCTCACTCAGTTTACTGAGAACTATTCCTTGACCACATTTTTAGACAGTCTAACCTACAGAATCCCACCTCCAAATAACCCCCCTGATGTTCGATAAAATGAGTTTGACTGTCTGTGCTGTTTCGATTACTTGAAAACTGAAAAAGTGGTTAGTTATAATAAAGAACCACAGTGGGGATTGGAAGCTGGTGAATAAGAATTAAAAAAGCAACATAAAAACATTCCACTGACATCAGAGAACATGCAAATGTGTTGCAATGCAGACACCAGGTATCCAGGCAGGCTTAAGAATTCATGTTTTCTCTTGTCATAAAAATCCTTTTAAGAAAGATGTTTAGTCAGAGACCAAGATGACACATAGTGCATTATGTTTGTTTAAATTATTTCAAAGTATATCCTAATAAAATAAATGCAGATCATCGACTACAGTTTTGAATAATGTTTTACTATTATTTGTAAGGTGAAAGAGAGTATTATATGTTCTTTTACATGCAGACTGCAGACCTTTTTGCCTGCTTTTATCTGAAATCAACTTAATTTTTTTCAGAAATGATGAATTATTTTATATGGTACTGTAGTACACAAATTTAAGCACCAAGCTGATAGTAAAAATATATTGGACAAACTAGGTAGGAGTGTGTCTTTTTGATGGGTTAATTATCAATCTTTAACGTGTTTGTTGAATCAGCACTGACATGATTACACAGCCATTATGTTCTAGGTTTGAAAAAAATTAGGGTGAATAATTAATTTAATCATGTAATCATACAATTCATAAAATCTGTAATAACCTTAAAAACTGTCGAACGATTTTAAAATGTCATATTATCCAATTAGTTTTTCCCCATTTAAAGTCTGATTACTTAATTAAGATTACATGTAATCAGGTACCCAGCATCGTTGCGCAGAGAAGTAATTTTGTTTCAGTGTTTGTTAATAGCATTCATCGAAGCCTGAACGCCCTGCACTCTTACAGTACTCTCCTGTCTTTCACAGTGGAAGCCGCTCGTCAAAGACGTTCAAGCCGAAGAAGAACATTCCAGAGGGCTCACACCAGTACGAGCTGCTGAAGCATGCAGAGGCCACGCTGGGCAGCGGAAACCTGCGCATGGCTGTTATGCTGCCTGATGGAGAGGACCTCAATGAATGGGTGGCAGTCAATAGTAAGCATGTGTCCTTAATCTGAGGAAAATAAACCTGTCTTCATCCTCGCTGTGTGTATATTGTCATATACAGTTGAAGTCAGAATTATTAGCCCCCCTTTGATTTTTTTTTTCTTTTTTAAGTATCTCCCAAATTATGTTTAACAAAGCAAGGACATTTTTACAGTATGTCTGATAATATTTTTTTCTCTGGAGAAAGTCTTGTTTGTTTTATTTTGGCTAGAATAAAAGCAGTTTTTAACTTTTTTTTAAAAACATTTTAAGGTCAAAATGATTTCCCTAACCTGCCTAGTTAACCTCATTAACCTAGTTAAGCCTTTAAATGTCACTTTAAGCTGTATAGAAGTGTCTTGAAAAATATCTAGTCAAATATTATTTACTGTCATCATGACAAAGATGAAATAAATCAGTTATTAGAAATGAGTTATTAAAACTATTATGTTTAAAAATGTGTTGAAAAAAAATCTTCTCTCTGTTAAACAGAAATTGGGGGAAAAATAAACAGGGGGGCTAATAATTCAGGGGGGCTAATAATTCTGACTTCAACTGTAACTGAAAAATTCCAGTGATTATATTGTTTTTTTTTATATTTGTCCTCTGTAGCTAATTGTCAGTATGTCTACAGTATTAAAATTTTAAATTTATCAACGGGAAACAGAAATCATTATATAATGCAGTGTAATTACTAAGCTTAAAAAATGTGATGTATGAATATATGCATTTCAACATTTCCAAGGCATTTGCTTAGATTGATTATTGTCCTCTGGCATTCCTCTATATTTATCAGTAGAGACAGTGGGTCTTTCTTATATAATTGGCCTCAGGGACAGAGGGCTGAAAACACTCTGGCAGCTCTGATGTTGCTATGGTTTAGGGTTTCATCTAATTGCTGCAGCTCATGAAATATTGGGTGTACCCAACTTCTGCTATATAATTACAACACAGTTTTCCAAATCCCTTGAGGTTTTGATGGAACTGCATGGGGCAGATATTTTTCTTATTGTTTGCGAGCAGTAAAATTTATTTCACTTAGTCTTTAAATGATTGAAGATGTTTGGATCGGGTTGTGTCATAATAATGTTTCATTGCTTGTAGCTGTGGACTTCTTTAACCAGATCAACATGCTGTATGGGACCATCACAGATTTCTGCACTGAGGAAAGCTGCCCACTAATGTCTGCTGGACCTAAGTGAGTATTAGCGAGGATCATTTTAAGCAGAACACCACTTTTCAAAGTTTAAAGGTAGGTAAGAACATTTTTGAGGTAATTTGTTTTGGGGCAAGTTGTTTTTGAGTATAGTCTCAAGTTTTGTTCAGTCGCAATAGCTCAAAAACACTCAAAAAACAGACCAACTGAATGCATTCTTACTGATAAAATATAAAACATCCATCTGCTATTCTCACTTGTTTCTCATTTTTTTATGCAGATATGAATATCACTGGGCTGATGGAACCAACATAAAAAAGCCAATAAAATGTTCAGCTCCAAAGTACATTGATTACCTGATGACTTGGGTCCAGGATCAACTTGATGACGAGACACTTTTCCCATCAAAAATAGGTGTGCTGCTCCTTAAATTTGTTGTTCAACATTGAGATATTTGCTATTCATTTTCTTCAAACAGCTCATCTTGATAAGGGAGGGAATTGTCCACATGGTGGCGCCGTTAAAGCATCAACAAAGCAAATTCAGTCTTAAGGAGAAAAAAAATAGCTGCCACATCTACAGTATCAGTTCTCTTGTGGTCACTGTTTACACAATTTTCTTCTGCTTGGATTCTAAAACAGATTTTACTGTTGTATTTTTGGCGACGCAGTGGCGCAGTAGGTAGTGCTGTCGCCTCACAGCAAGAAGGTCGCTGGTTCGAGCCTCGGCTGGGTCAGTTGGCGTTTCTGTGTGGAGTTTGCATGTTCTCCCTGCGTTCATGTGGGTTTCCTCCGGGTGCTCCGATTTCCCCCACAGTCCAAAGACATGCGGTACAGTGAATTGGTTAGGCTAAATTGTCCATAGTGTATGAGTGTGAATGAGTGTGTATGGATGTTTCCCAGAAATGGGTTGCAGCTGGAAGGGCATCCGCTGTGTAAAACATGTGCTGGATAAGTTGGCGGTTCATTCTGCTGTGGCAACCCCGGATTAATAAAGGGACTAAGCTGACAAGAAAATGAATGAATAAATGTTGTATTTTGTGTGTTTATTTATAGGTGTCCCTTTCCCAAAGAACTTCATGTCGGTGGCCAAGACCATTTTGAAGAGACTGTTCCGCGTTTATGCTCACATCTACCACCAGCACTTTGAATCGGTTATCCAGCTGCAGGAAGAGGCGCACCTCAACACCTCATTCAAGCACTTTATCTTCTTCGTTCAGGTGTGTGTGCTTTGTCACTG
This sequence comes from Danio aesculapii, assembly GCF_903798145.1. Classification (NCBI taxonomy): domain Eukaryota; kingdom Metazoa; phylum Chordata; class Actinopteri; order Cypriniformes; family Danionidae; genus Danio; species Danio aesculapii. The sequence goes on along the minus strand of NC_079439.1, from coordinate 41,305,440 downwards.
AAACGTGAGTCTGTGTTTGGCTGGGCGGTTTAGCTTATTACAAGATGAATGTGCTTCTTTAACGACTGTGACACACCACACGGACAGTTTTGTTTAGTCTAACAATAGGTGTGCTTACCTTGAACCCATCACATTGCCACAACACAGCTGACTGCAAACTAGCCTGTGCACACTATATTTGTCAATCGAAAAGAGAAACCAAAACTTTGACTTTAAATGTACAAAACGTAAACAAACCAGCACTTGCTTTTTGAATTTGAATTATTTATCACTTTCTTTATTTTATATGCCTTAGGGCTGCATGATGTTGGAGAAATCTGACATTGCAGTGCTTCCCACAGGTTTGAAATATACTTGAGGTGGTAGCCGAATAAATGGTCAACAACACGCAACAAACAAAACAACTATATTTTTAGTATATGACACTTTTATACACCTTTTCATTTCAATGGGTTAAAGTTATTAAAAGGCTGTTGAAATAAAAGAAATCCACAATTTCTCTTACTTTTATGCTATTTAGGAGCCATGTGCACCCACTGACAGGTAAAGTGTCTCTCTCTCTCTCTCTCTCTCTCTCTCTCTCTCTCTCTCTCTCTCTCTCTCTCTCTCTCTCTCATTCATATATATATATATAGAAAGTTGCTTTATCGGCATGACAGTACAGTACTGCCAAAGCATTTTAGATATGTATAAAGTATGCAATATATTAACATCATTAAATTAATAAAATATACAGCAAATGAGAAATAAATAACAGAAGAAATAGACATTATTGCTAAATATAATCATAATTACTAGAATAAAAAGTGTAGATTATTTAAACAAGGCTAATTAGTTGATTTAGCCATTTCTAATGGTGTACAGATATTTTGCAGCAACTATATTTAGTTCTTTCTGAGTATGTAGTAAAGTTCATCTGAGTCATTTATTAAATGTCTAATCATTTAATGCTTCTCCCGCGGCTGTGCGCACACTATCAGTTGTGACAAGGTTATGTAAAAATGCATACAAATAACGGCAACTTTAGAAAGCGAAAGTAAAACAAGAATCCCAGAAATTTTACGAGACAGAAACTATGGTCAGATGCATTTTGGCGTGAATGGTGGGTCCCTGGGTTTGCAGAGCACTGTGTGAGTGTTGGCGGTTTTCACACACACAGATTTTCCACTGGTTAAACGATTGCGAATGCTTTGCTTTTTTGGGCGGATACAAACAAGTGTAAAAGGATGATAATCATAGTATTATTTACACGTCGCTACCAAATATACTTGGGCTGTTAATATACCTGGACGGCCCGCCCAAGTAAAGTCTATGTGTGGGAAGCACTGCATATATATATACAGTATACACATTTTCTGCGATTTGTATTGCGATTGGAATATAATTTTACCAGATGAATTGAATAGCTCAATTTTAAAGATTTTATTCATTTTGATAAATTGGAACGATCAAGTATTTTTTTATACAGTGAGTTTGTATAAATTATAATAAATTACAAGCATATGTAAATAAAACTTCCAATAGTATTCAGGTACAGAAATTAAAGAAAACAACATTATATAACAAGGTTGTCATTGTGTAAATTATTTAAAAATAATAATGTCTTTATCTTTAAATATTAAATAAATAATCTAATCCTGCAATGTGACTCTTGCGGATACACACATTGCGATATGGATGTTCAAACGATATATTGTGCAGCTCTAATATGGCTCATGTGATGAATGTGTAATTGCACATTCTGATTGGCGCATTCAGATTTACCTTTTTATATATATTTTTTATGAAACCAAGAAAAAAATATACAGTTAGTAAATGATAAGGTGCTTCTTTGCTTTATCACAAGCTGTGATTTTTAAAATGTGAAGTTAAAACATAATGATACAACTACAACAGGTTAGGAATGAAATGATTCTACTTGTACAAAACCAAAACAGTAGACAAATGCAGATTCACTCTTTTCCAGCAGGTGGCGCTTGGTTATTGCTGTAAGTAAAGCAGCTTTGTTGATGTTTTAAATGTATTATACAGAGATCTTTTGAAAAGAAAATACTATTTAAACTTTTCTAAAGACAGTTGGTTCCCCTTATAGAATCTTTCTGTGTAAAGCAATATTAAAACTTGTGATTTTGTCACATAACAGAAAAGGTTTTGACCACCCAGACGAATTTGATTGCTTAAAAAGGTGAAGTAGTGTCTAAAATAAGTTGTCAAAGTCTTTGAAAAATGAACAGGACTCTCCAGTTTCAAACACTGCGGGCATGTCTGCTGGCAGCACTGAAACCACGCTTACTTCTGGGAAATCAGCCATCACTCAATTGTCAGATAGCTAGAAAAATGTAAACTGAAATAATGAATGTTTACTGTAACTTTAGATTTTCACTGATGAAATGAACATCCTGTTATTTTTTCAGACTTTTAGAAGTTATTAAACTCCAAATGATTGCTTAAACAAGGTATAATGGAAACTGCCCCAAAACAAAAGTTTTATCCACACAGTAGTTTCATGTAATGTTAAAAAAAGCATCACAGAATTCCAGTAGTTGTTTAGTTTGTTGCAGAGCTGGTTCACCATGAAACTTTACTCACTATTTACTCAACCTCAAGTGGTTACAAAACTGTTTGACTTTCTTTTTTTTAAAACACAAAAGAGAATATTTTAAAGAAAGCCGAATACCTTTAACCATTCACTTCCATAATAAGAAGAAATAGAAAAACAAATGACCTGTAAGCCAATGGTTACAGGTTTCCAGCATTCTTCAAAATATCTTTCAAAATAAAAGAAACTCAACAGGTTCGGAACAAGTGAAGGGTCAGTAAATGATGACAGAATTGTTGGCTGAACTATCCTTTTCATGCACTATATCTCATATTTCCACCTAATTACAAAAACAAAACAAATCAATTTCTGCTTGGTCGATCGGTGCATGTCTTTAAGCCTGTCTCTTTTTCTGTGTTTTTCCCAGGAGTTTAATTTGATTGATCGGAAAGAGCTTGCACCCCTTCAGGAGCTGATTGAGAAGCTCACGTCCAAGGACAGATAAACTGCTCCTCCAGTCAGCATCTTCTCTCAATTCTCTGTACAGGCAGCCTGGCTTTGTTCTCTCTGTGTTTGACAGGTGTGTGGGAATTTTTTCCTTCAAGAGTTAGAAAAGGCTGACTCCAAAAACAACCCTTGATAAGCCACAGCTCCACTGTAGGTCAAGGTCATAGTGGAATTAAACTGCAGTCCTTCTGACGTCTTCTCAAACACGATCTAAGTGCCTGATATGTCCACTTTCCAAATTGCTATCCTTTTTATATAAAGCACTACCACTGCTTTAGAAACTTCTTTATGATTATGCTATTGACTTTTTTTCTAGGGGTATGTTGATAATTAGTGGTATGTTAGCTATTTTTCCTCTTAATGGATTTATTTAGACGGTCATAGATTTAAAAATACTGAATGGAGCAACCACTGATTTTTCACAGAGACGAAGATAAAGAAAGTCTTGGCTTCTTCTAAGCACTCGTTTTAGCTGCTCCCAGTGTCTTATGACATGTTAGGATTTCCGTTATCCTTTTCTGTAGTTGAAATGCTTTATTTACTTCAGATTATATTCAACCTCTCACTCATTACTGAAGAACATTATGTTCACAAGAATGCCTTGCCAAGGCTTTACACTACAGTACATTTACTTTTGAAGGAGTGCTTTTGTTGGTGAGCCAGTTTTCACAGATTCATTCCCAGAGTTGAAGGATTTGTCTGTTGGAAGCTGGGATGAAATAAGCTGACTATGCAAGATCTGTATGTCCTATTTGATCATCCTTTCATACACTATAAAATACAACAAGCTTTTACATTTTGCCGATTCTGTTCACGGATGTGTAATTCATCCACTTTTAATCGCATAAACAACATTCAACGCAATAAGAATTATATATTTTTTCCCTTTAGATCTTAACTTAGCCCCTCCAAAACTGTATTGGTGTTTCAAAGATCCAGGAAAAAGGTAAAGATAGATTGAATGCATGTTGAGTAACATCTGTGATAGATTTAATAATAGCTTCCCCATATTCAACACACAGCAGTTCTATTGCAGACAAAATAGTTGTTCATTTTCACTATATATGCATACATTTGGTCTTTATGAAGTTTCATCACATGAATGTTGTTGTTGTTATTATTATTGTTACTATTATTATTATTTGGAATGTTACAGAAATTGTGTTCTGAATTACACACAATTAAAACGTTTCTCAGAGATTTCTACATCTTTTCACATTCGAGATCGATTATGGACGGATGTAATAAACATTTTTGATGGCAAGTTGTAAATACTGTAAACAAAAAAGGTATGCAATTGGATAATGAGATGTGTAACTTGCTGAACGTTTGTGGTACAATGCTGAATACTGTTTATAGTATAATAAAGCAGTTTGAACAAAACCTGGTTTTGTGTATTGTACAAAGCAGCAGTTATTGTAGTTTCTAAAATTGTAAATCGAAAAAAGGGAAATTGTAAAGCATTATATAAAAAAAGCATTATATGCATTTCTCCAATCTTGAATGCAACATTTTAACAGAAAGATAAAAGGATGTTAGGTCCAGCTATTATATCATTACCTAATGAATTGCATTATAAAATAAATGTACAACTTGAAGTGAGGTTTTAAATCAAGGATTAATTTGCCTTCAAAATGTAAAAATTTTGTTTTTTCTTTATTTTCTTTTATTAATTTTTTTAGAAAATACACTTTACATGGACATACAGTGTTGTTTTAATAAAAATAGATATTCTGAAACATTAAAAGCATAAATTCTAATTGAAAGCGGACGTTTATAAACATGTTTATAAAAGACTTTGAAATTTTGGTAAGAAAACTGAAAAAAAAAAAACTTCCACTTAAAAGCTGTATAAAAAATGTATAAAATTAACTATAATACATTTTCTCTAAAGTTTTGAAATATTAAAATTTTTTTATTGGGAAGTGTACCAAAAGCAAATGCCATCCATTCGGTGCAATGGCCCTTTATTTATTTATTACTACATATGCATGTAATCGCACACACTGCACTTTTCATCCAGGGAGAGATACAGTTAATGGTGCACTAGGTGATCTGCCAGAATGCTAACATTAGCAAAATAGCTTACATCTCTACCCTGCTGTCCAAAGCCACGCCTCCATATATCATGAACGCACACTGAATAGATAACGATCTGATGACGATAGACAACCTTATATAACACTAGATCATGTCATTCACCAGTTAGAAAACTCTATGGAGACACACACTTTGTCCAGTATATTTGTTGACAGGTCAGCGGGTGCAGGAATTTCATTTCCCCAAAACTGGCATTGGGGTAAAGTTGCTTTTATTTTCGCAAATTCTGACTTTATCCTCAATAAGACAACGAGTGACTTTTAATTTTCATCTGTGCTTGCTGATCCATTGCTTGTTTTCATCTCCGTTTACACTTAAACAACTAAATGAATGCTTAGGTCTATTTAACCGACTATATTATCGATGCTGTAAAAGATAACCGATGAACTTGAAAGTAGTCGGACAATATCCTTTTGCCGGACAATATCCTTAGTGCATATAAACCCATTCATAAACAAGAACACAATCTACATAAGCTTTATGTGACTAAAATAATTTTAAAACATTCCTGTCTAAATGTAATACTTCAGCCATGGTGTCATCCTTCAGATCGGGGTTTTGAACTGCATCACGTCATTTCCCTCCACAGCATTTTTGGCTGAAGCCCTTTCAAAAGCCATCTTTCTTTTCATGGATACAAGGCCATGTTGGGCTTTCAGAAAGAAGTCTTTCAGGTTGGTGCTGAGTTTACCTGATGTCACTCTTTGTCAACTGTAGATTCAGTTCAATTCACCTTTATTTGTATAGCGCTTTTACAATGTAGATTGTGTCAAAGCAGCTTCACATAGAAGATCATAGTAAATTGAGTCTGTGTCAGTTCAGGTTTTAGAGTTTAAGTTCAGTTCAGTTTAGCTCAGTTAAGTGTGGTTTAATAATCACCACTGAGAGTCCAAACACTGAAGAGCAAATCCATCGATGCGTAGCTCTACTGATCCCGAACCATGCAAGCCAGTGGCAACAGCGGCGAGGAAAAAACTTCACCAATTGGCTAAAGTGGAGATTTAAAAAACCTCGAGAGAAACCAGGCTCAGTTGGGCACGACCATTTCTCCTATGGCCAAACGTCTTGTGTAGACGCTGGAGATGCTGGACGTCAGCGAGACTCGTCTGTCCTCGGAGCGTCACAGGAATCGGTCTCATGCTCTCCACTCTTCCATGACCACCACAGCAGCTGCTCATATGGCCTGTCCTGGGTTATGGAAACCCTGGGATCATCTCGACGCTGGTCTTGGATCGAATAAGTGGTGCTGTATAGTCTGAGGGCCTCGGGATGAGTATCCCCAGGTGGAAATAGAGAATAAAGAGAATAATTAGCGTTGCTGCTGTTCATAATATGTATAAGCGAGATGAAATAACCTGTGTGGAGGACATTCATGTATCATACCGCTTAGTGATGCACTGAGTGTATGCTTTACTAAAAAGATCTTTTTAATCTTTTTTAATCTAGTTTTGAACTGCGAAAGTGTGTCTGAACCTCGGACATTACCAGGAAGGCTATTCTAGAGTTTAGAAGCCATAAATGAGAAGGCTTGACCCCCTTTACTTGACTTTGTTCTAGGTACTACCAGAAGCCCTGAGTTTTGAGATCTTAAAGATTGTAGTGTGTTGTGGTTGGATTGTAGCGAGACAGAAGGTTTGTTAGATGAACAGGAGCTAGATTATTTAAAGCGTTATAGGTAAACAGCAATATTTTAAAATCAATACGAAACTTAGCAGGCAGCCAGTGTAAGGAGGATAAAATTGGGGTCATATGATCATATTTTCTAGACCTGGTAAGAACTCTGGCAGCTGCATTTTGTACTAGCTGAAGTTTGTTAATAGAGGATGCTGGGCAGCCAGCAAACAGAGCATTACAGTAATCCAGCCTAGAAGTCATAAAAGCATGGACTAGCTTTTCTGCATCTGAGATGGATAGCATACTCCGTAACTTAGCGATATTTCTCAGATGAAACAAGGCAGTTTTTGTGACATGGGATATATGATTTTTAAAAGTTAAATTGCTGTCTAATATGACACCCAGATCTTTTATAGTAGAGCTAACGCTAACTTTGTATCCCTCTAATTGCAGGTTGAGTTGTGAGACAGGATTTAAGTCCAATAAGTAATTCTTTTTTATCTGACTTTGAGAGAAGAAAATTGTTGGTCATCCAGTCTTTAACATCTTTAATACACTCAGTTAGCTTAGACAGTTTAGACATCTCGTCAGGTTTAGTTGAAATATATTATTGAGTATCATCTGCATAGCAATGAAAAGCTGATCCCATGTCTTATAATAATGTCTCCCAGAAGTGGCATGTATATTGTAAACAGCAAAGGGTCTAAAATGGTAATGGTCGGCTAAGTATGACTTAAACCATTGTAGAGCCTCTCCCTGGACACCTGTAGAATTTAATTTAATTTATGAGGATACCGTGGTCAATGTTGTCAAATGCAGCTAAGATCAAGTAAAAATAATAGCGAGATGCACCCTTGTTCAGCAGCTAAGAGTAAATTGTTGGTTATTTTCATTAGTGCAGTTTCTGTACTGTGATGAGCTCTGAAACCTGACTGAAACACTTCAAAAACATTGTTTGTCTGCAGAAAGGAGCATAATTGGGCAAAAACTACTTTTTTTAGCATTTTATGTAGAAATGAAAGATTTGAAGTAGGCCTATAATTAGCCAAGTTGCTGGGGTCCAGTTGTGGTTTCTTAATAATAGGTTTAATAACAGCTAACTTGTAAGGATTTGGAACATGGCCTAAAGATAAAGAAGAGTTGATAACGTTAAGAAGAGGTTCTCCTTTAACAGGTAGCAATTCTTTCAGTAACTTTGTTGGAATTGGGTCCAACATACACGTAGCTGGTTTAGAACTATTTATAATTGTATCTAGCTCTTCCTGTTCTATGATTTTAAAGCACTGTAGGTTATTTTGATTCAGTAAAATGTTTACTGGATCTGAAGTATAAGGCGGTGCAGAAAGTTTATTATCTCCTATTTTCTGTCTAAAGCCTTCTGTTTTATCACTGAAAAAAATCATGAAGTCATCACTACTAATTTGCGGTGGGACATTTTGTTCCAGAGATGACCGATTATTTGTTAATTTAGCGATGGTGCTAAATAAGAATCTAGGATTGTTATGATTATTTTCTATCGGATTGTGGAGGTGCTCAGCCCTGGCAGATTTTAGAGCTCTCCTATATCTGGACATACTGTCTTTGTACGCTATTCTAAAAACTTCTAAATTAGTTTTTTCCATTTACGTTCCAGGGCACGGGTTGCTGTTTTGAGAGCGTGGGTATGACTATTATACCATGGTGTAGTTTTATTCTCTCTAGCCTTTTTTAGTTTGATGGGTGCCACAGCATTTAGAGTGCTAGTAAAGATGGCATCCATACTGCTGGTTACTACATCAAGGTCATTTGCGTTTGCGGGTGCATTTAGAAATAAAGAAAGATCAGGCAAGTTATTTATAAATTCATCTTTGGTGGATGGAACAAAAGTTCTACTAGAGCGATATATTGGTGGGAACTTGCTCATTTCAGGTAAACGCAGCTTGTATAGTAAGAGGTAGTGGTCTGTAATATCATCACTTTGTGGTATAATGTCTACATCAATGACCTCAATTTCTATAAGACAGAATTAGATCTAGTGTATGCTTTAAGTGATGGGATGGACCAACAACATTTTGCTTTATCCCTAGTGAATGTAGTAAGTCCATAAACGCGAGCCCTAATGTGTCGTTAGCGTCATCTATGTGGATGTTAAAGTCTCCTACAATTAGATTTCGTCAGTTTTGACTAGTAAGTCAGAGGTAAAATCAGAAAACTCTTTTAGAAAATTGACATAGGGTCCTGGTGGTCTATATATGGTGATTAGAGCGAGAGATAACATGAGTTTTTGCATAAAATCTGGAAGGATAACATTAAGTGCTAATCTTTCAAAGGAGCTAAACATAAGTCCGTTTCTCTGATTAACATTAGGAATATCACTAAAGATTGATGCAACTGCACCACCACGACCAGTTTGACGAGCCTCATGTTTATATAGGAATCCTGAAGAAGTTGCTTCATTTAAACTAATATAGTCAATTTGTTTCAGCCAGGTTTCAGTGAGACAGAGTGCATTAAGATTGTTATCTGTTATTATTTCATTTATGATAAGTGCTTTAGGTGCTAGTGACCTGATGTTTAGGAGACCAAGCTTTACGAAATTTGTATCTTCACTTTTTAGCGTTTTTTTTTTTCTGGTTTGATTCTTAATAGATTTTTTCTAGATCAATGCTTCACGTGTACATGCAAATATTGGATCTGTCTGTGTGGACAGGCTGTACAGATGTACAAGTTTAAATTTGTTGACAGACAGTTTGAGTTACCTGTCATAATTGAGGTATTTGTCGTCCTGACGGTTTTTCATTGGATGAACATTTTTTAGTTTTATGCCTTACCCAGAATATAAAAATACATATAAATACATTGAGATCATTTACTCAAATCAGTAATATCAGAATGTGAAGACACTTTAAACCAGCACAACAAAAAGTGCTTCTGAAGACAATTACCTACTGCACCTTTAAGTAGGCCTTCTTTAAATAAAACATCCTTTTATTTTAATCGTCATCTGGCCTTTCCCTCCTTTAATCAAAGATTTGTTTTACAAACTAAGGAATACAAAGTCATGGTAGTCACGTTTGGGTGTGACATAATGTGCCATGTGGAGACAACAAATTAAACTTGTCGGTCAACTTCAGTCATGTGTGGTCAAAATTTGGTTTGTCTCTCAGTTCTGCTGTGTTACTCATTTTCTTGTCCTGGCTCATGTCCTGGGAGGTGAGACATTATAAACACCACAGTGTGTGTCATCATCACAAATCATTCAGCAAGTCACACAAAATCATCCAAAAAATCATATAGAGCCCCGCTTTTCCATATTACTTACAATCTCCATAACCACAGCAACGCTAGCCGAGCTTCCTGAAGTGCTTCTATATGCAGATATAAAAGCTCACAGAAGAGGGAGACAAAACATCTGTTAATAAAAACAGCACGAGTCCTCACTGCTGGCCTTTTACTCTGGCGCCAAATTCACACAACAAGGTCTATAAAAGGACACAAATAGCGGCGACTACAAAATGACCATGTAAAATCTTTCCCTGATTTCATGTTTTTTTATTTTTATAAAGGGCATAGATTTCAATAGGGCTTATTGTTGAAGGCCAGAGAATAGGTATGAAAAATCTCTTTCTGAAAGATTTGCTTGGAAAGGGCTAGTCTCTGTACTCAGCTAATATGGCCTCTTGTCATGGATTAATGGGATCATGCGTTTTCTTGACATGTGAGTTTTGTTAGGTGGAACCATCAATAACCCAGAGCTTGTCTTGCCCATCTGAATATCAAAGAGACTAAAGACAGTTGTGTGTTTTAATCTTTCTGTCTGTTCCCAGGTAATATCTACCTACAAAGCAAACTTTTTCTGCCTTGACCGGTTGTGTAAGCTTGTGAATTCTGTAGTATTACTGGAAATGTAAGTGTTTTTAGACATGTCGCATGCTGTTTGTTGATGGATTTGACTACTTAACTTAATCTTGGCAGCGTTTTTATATTCAGTCTTTTCCTTTTTTTATGTTTTTATTTTGTTTATTCCTCGAAGGTCTGGTTTCATGCCAGCTCACTGTCTGCAAAGAGCGTCTCACCTTTTTCTTGCATTTGGTTTTGATCTTTATAATTTTTAAAAAGGATTTTGAGGGGAATTATGAAATTGTAAACTGTAAAATTGTTTGTAATCCATCTGATGTGTAGTCTCGGCATTATGTATTCTGCAGGAGTCAGAAGATTAAAAGTGTTCAGTTTATTAACAAAGTATATGCTCAGCATAATTGAACACACCCCATTTTGAAAATGAATATTTTTATCCATTTCTCAGTGAATGTAGTCATGTATGTTGGTGCATTTAAAGAAAACAGATTTATTAAACAGATATATTTATTAAAATTGTATTTTAGTCACTAAACATATTTAGAAATGGAAAGAGAATACAATTAAATTCAAGCAAAACATTGCAAAAAAATATTACAACCTACAAAATTAGTATTTTCCTCTTTTTTTAATGTTTGATTTTAATATTTTTCTATAGCAAATAAATTTGGGTGTACAATTTTTTGGCCAGTTATCGTATGTTATTTTGGTACATAAGCTCCAGATTTGGCTTTAGTAATGACTTATCTAATGTATATGCACAAATATAATATTGTGTTGACCTTATTCTTCAATGCGGAAGTGCGCGCGTTTTTGCGATTGTTTTAGAACTTCCGATTCAGTTGCCTATGGGAAAATGACTAGGAATAATAAACGGCAAAAAACGGTAAAACTACTTACTCTACAAACAAGTGTTTGCTTTAGAATACAGACAAAATAGAATAATATAATAAGAAAACATCAGTTTGCAACACCAAGCAGCAAAACGAGCTGTTTTTAACGTTTAAAAATGAATGAAAGTGAATGAGACCGGAAGTTTCGAGCCAAAATGATTCAAATGGCCGCGCCCACTCGTATGCGGAGAATAAGGTGAATAGCTTCCTATTAAAAATATGAATTTAAAAGATAGATTTGTGAGGGGTGTCTTTATATATGCTGAGCATTGTATAATTGCTTCTTTATTCAACATCATAATTCCTCCAACAACACATTATCAAGAACAATTAATAAAACCACAGATGTTCATGTAAGGAAATTTGGGATTGAAGAAAAAAACGATACACATTGCTCCAAAACTGCACTTGTAACAAGCATGTGTCACTTAAGTAGATATAAACTGTAATAATATTTCACAATTTACCGTTTACTTAAGTGTCACACAATTCTTCAGAAGTAATTAAAAATGCTGATTTGGTACTTAAAAAGCATTTTGTAATGATTAAACAATTATTTTGCTTAACGTGTCTGGAAACCATGATTCATTGTTTTCTGGATTATTTGATGAAAAGAAAGTTAGGAAATAACGGCATTAATTTGAAACAGAAATATCTGGTAATATAAGTGTCATTTTTTTTTTTTACTCAAATCTGAATTTTGTTCCAAGTTTCAGAATAATATAGTACTGTATATAGATAAATATAGAAAAATAAAGATACATGTAGATACTTTTGCCCTGCTTTTGTGGCTTCCGTAAATGAGACCAAATATAACTAAATACAAATGTCAGAAATTCTTTTATGGATTTTTTCACAATTTCAACAGATTTACTGCAAAAACTACATACCAGTGGTCTCAAACTCAGTTCCTGGAGGGCCACAGCTCTGCATAGTTTATATAGATAGATAGATAGATAGATAGATAGATAGATAGATAGATAGATAGATAGATAGATAGATAGATAGATAGATAGATGTGTGTTTGTCTATAATAAATAATCTCTAGTAGTCTTGAACACCTTGATTTGTTGGATCAGCTGTGTTTGATTAGAGTTGGAGCAAAACTTAGCAGAGCTGCGGCCCTCCATTAATCCAGTTTGAGATCTATGCTATATATCAGGGATGCCCAAACTCAGTCCTGGAGGGCCGGTGTCCTGCAAAGTTTAATTTTAACCCCAATCAGACTCACCAGGGCTAGCTAATCAAGCTATTACTAGGCTTTCTAGAAACATCCATGCAGGTGTGTTGAGGCAAGTTGGAGCTGAAATCTGCAGGACACTGGCCCTCCAGGACTGAGTTTGGGCACCCCTGCTGTATACCAACTAAATGAAATAATATATAATACAAATGGTTGATATTTACTTGAAGATTCTTCTGAAGATTGCAAACTTGGAGAAATAACATTTTAACTTTAATTTTACTGTTTAAATAGACTAACATTATTAGAACCCACTGTCCATTATGAAAGAGTTCACTTCATCGTAGGCTCTGGCATGAGTCAACGTTAAATGCCATCTCTCTCTATATCTTGCACAATTCTTATTACGACTTGTGGTCTGACATCATATCTCACTAGCACTGATGACATCCACAATGTTCTTGGACATCCTCTTTTTGTGGTACCCTTCCATGGAATGCGATTTGATCAGTTCTGCTTTTAATCACACAAACTAGATGACCACTTTGTAAGCCACTGGTGCTGTCTTGTCATTTTTGCATGATCGTTACTGTCTGTTTAAGAACCTTTCTCATATTCTCATTTATGCCGGCAGCTAGCTCTCTGCAACTCTCACATGGTCACCCTCTGAAGCTAAGCAGGGCTGCGCCTGGTCAGTACCTGAATGGGAGACCACATGGGAAAGCTAGGTTGCTGCCGGAAGTGGTGTAAGTGAGACCACCAGGTGGCGCTCATCCTGTGGTCTGTGTGATTCCTAATGTCCTAGTATAGTGACGGGGACTCTATACTGCTCAGTGAGCGCCGTCTTTCGGATGAAATGTTAAACCGAGGTACCGACTTTCTGTGGTCGTTAAAAATCCCAGGATGTCCTTTGAAAAAGAGCCGGGGTTCAACCCTGGCATCCTTGCCAAAGCTGCCCACTGGCCTCTGTCTATCATGGCCTCTTAACCATCCCCATATCATTATTGGCTGCATCACTCTGTCTCCTCTCCACCTATCAGCTGTGTGCAGTCTGGCGCAATATGGCTGCCGTCGCGTCATCCAGGTGGATGCTGCACACTGGTGGATGAGGAGATTCCACCCAAAAATGTGTAAAGCGCTTTGAGTGTCTGGAAAAGCGCTATATAAATGTAAGGAATTATTATTATTATTATTATTTCCAACACAATCTCACAGCAATTCGTAACACTTTGATTTAGTTGCTAATTTGTATGAATTCGTACAATCTAATTCGTACAATTTAGTACGATTTGCTCATCTCACATTGACGGTTGGGTTTAGGGGTGGGGTTGGGTGCCACGCCTCCTTTTTAAAATCGTACAATTTTGTATGACTGAACTCGTACGAATTTGTACGAATTAGCCACTAAACTGACAAAACGTAAAATACTTTAGTTTTCTCATGAGATCAGGCTGTCATTTCGCATCGTATCCATGCTACCAATTCAAATACAAGAAGTTCCTAAATGTCAGGCAAAAACTGGGCATAAGAGGGAACTAGACAGTCTCATTTTTGATGTTTTTGCGGATGTTGTTATAATGTGAACTACAGCTTACCGCCTCTTTTAATTAGCTTGGATCAGTTTAGTCATATTATATGGGAATATAGATGCAGGATCCTTCTTTTTTTCCATCCTTCCGCCATCATACAAACAGTCAGTTGTAGTTTATTAGTTACTTTAAAGGCTATATAATGTTTGTTGGCATCTTCTTGTCAATGAGTAATGATGCAACTCTTGACACATGTTTGATTTTGACATTAAATCTTCCACCCACTGTAAGCACATGAGCCACGTTAGCAGACTTTCACACAGACGCACTGGAGTTTTCTGCTGTTTTCTCAGTTAAGCTTCACTGAAATGGGCACCACTTCAGGTGCAAATCATGAGGCTCATAAGCAAAGACAAACAAACATGCCCTTCTTATCAGCATATCTCTGCTGTGCCCATTTGGTTTATCTCTGTGAGAATGAAAGAATGGCAGTGTTTATTGTAGGATGGAAGCATGCTGATCAACTATGCAATCTGAGATATTTCTGTACACATGTATGCACATTGTACAGTATTGAGCCCTGCTTTCCTAAATGTTTTAATCCATATTTTAAGACCTTTCATCACAGAAAGAATACTACAACACTGTATATGAGGATTAGGGGACATCCAAAACACAATATACACTGGTGTGACAACAGATCAACTATGGATTTGAATGACTAGACAGATTTAAATGACTAGACGATGAGACCCATGTCACATTAAGCTTCTGTAAACTGTTAAAGTGGACACATACATCAGTTTAACAATAGATAGGGGAGCTGATTATTGTTCATGTGTGTGGCAATGTTTCTGAATGTATGCAGTCATTGAGTTGGGATGTCTGCTCTAGTGGGTGTAGACGTTGTGAATAAACAGGCCAACATACATTTCATTTTTAAGAATTAACCAGGAGGATCAGATCTGCTGTTGCAACAGGCATAAAAAATGTCTATGTGTGCATTGTGTCAGTGAGTGACATTAAACATGTAAATCCACCTCCAGTTCTCTGGAAAAATGATCACACACTGGTTCATGTTTGATTTCCTTTCGTTCAACACGTCATAGCACTGGTCATCCTGGTTAATGATAAGCTGTCAGGAAATCACAACAATTGTAATCACCTCTTCAAATACTGATGTCATAAGGCTGCTCTTTTCTCTTTTTATCTTCTGGATATTTTTTGAGTTGAAAGGACAGGGACTATTAAAGCTAGTTTGTGTGTGTTTTTCTGTAATTGTTTATTTTAAGCCCTGCTCACGGTGTGGGATTTCAGCCACTATTTGGTCATCTGAGACAAATTTGGGAAATCCTAAAAGATTCCTGTAATCCTAGGCTAAAATCTGTGATCTTTTTTCATTGGTTTGACGTTCATAGACAGATGCTTTATGGCCATTGCGATCAGATTATCCCTCAGTTGAAATTCTGGCAGTGAAGATGGCTGATTTTTACAGAAATCAGACTTTAAACGTGACAATTTTGTAAAGGAAAGACAGTTCACCGGAAGACCTTGGGCTGCCTGGCTGAAAATTAAAAGTCCATGTGCATGTAGCCCATGGACAGCACAAATATCTTGATACCTCAGGCTGTGGATGTTCCCATCCACTCTGCAGACTCTCACACTCCCATATACTTAATTTAACTCCAAAACAAGATTTTTCTTTCACCAAACTTGACTCATTTCCAGTGCATAATTTGTAAATAAATAATTTCCGGAACAAAACCGGGAGATAAAAGTTACCGTGACTGACATCCACCAGACGATTTCAGTTTTCCTAGAACATGACATCAATAAATGGTGATAGCGAAAAAACCCCAGGAAATTCCGGAACGGCCTTTTATTATTTTGTGCCTAATAATGTTATGGGTCAATCATTGCTAAAAACAAGCATATAGTCACAAACAAATCTTATGAAACATGACTATTCAGTTTACTAACACCACTGACATTCAGTTTACTTTCAAGTCAAACAAAGATAATGTAATGACTCTCTCTGTCTAATCTTCAAGAAGAGCCCACTTGATGAGTTATGTTTTCTGTCTGACTTAAGATCACTTTGCTTCTGTCTCCTGCAACCCTGATCCAGGGAGGCAGTTTCATCCTTCGAGATCTCTTTTGGTCAGGCTTATTATCAGATTTACTCATGGTTTAAAAAAATGAGAACATGCTCAACTGTCTCTTTGCCATTTTGAAAATACAAATATTATTTAGGTAGGACACTATGCTATCATTTATTTTCACTGCTCACTGCATGCGAAACAATCACCAAGAGTGATTGTAAATGTAAGAAAGATGATTGGTGGAAAATATTGTTGAGGGACAATAGTTATGCGTGCCTTCTGCTTTAACTTGAACATGGTGATACCGTTGTGTGCATGCACACACAATCTACACACACAGCCTTCGCTTACGCTCATTCACATTCTCTCTAAGATACACACACACACACACACACATGCAGGTATTCACCATGCACAAGTTAATGACAGATCACTTAAAATAAATACAGGAATGCAATTTGAATATCTGACATTTCCCAGAACAGGATGCGGCAAGATCCAGCTCAAATCAAGCACTGCTGATTTCTTTGAGAGTTTTCGGTCCATGCGGGTTCCAACAGGCCTTTTGCAGTATTTGTGATGCAGTTCAACAGATGATTCATTGGAAAAATGCCACTTTTCCAAATGATCAACTAGAAGTCATTATTATTTTTTGTTCTTACAACTTGGGTCAATGTCAAGACTTTTGTCAGGTAGTGTACACAGGCACTTTGTTTATCTTCAGAATACAAATGAGCATATTTTAGGTAAAATCTGAGAGCTTTCTCATCTGCCACATACAGCAATAGTCCAGACTCGTTCAAAGTCCAGAATGGTACCAAAAAACATTATTCAGTGGTTCAATTTGAATATTACGAAGCTATGAGAATACTCTGTGTGTGCATTAAACAAAAACAATGACTTTATTCAGTATGTCCTTCTCCTCGGTGTCAGTTTAGGGCAAGCATTTACAAGCTTTATACACTGATGTGAAATGTACATGCATGCAAACGAGAGCGAGAGACTAAGAGTGTGACCTTAATTTCTGTATTGGTTTATTGTGTTTTTGTACATTTGTAAGTAAATGCATATACATTTGCATATACTCAGAATTCTCTGTTCAAATTGTGTGAGCTCAAAGAAAGTGGAAAAAGTGTTGACTCATCATCACATGAGGTTGTAAAAAACCATCAATGCAACTACACTGAGGTTACACACATCGCCTAACAGTTAGACCCACAAACAACTTCACTTTAAAAAGGAAACAGATAGAGCGGATGGGCTAATTACTTGTTGGTTTTTTACTCTCTTATGCTTTTTACGTTACATTTTTAGATCATGTTGTACTGGTTATGCCTAAGGAATGCCATAAACACATACAGATGTTCTGCAAAGAATATGCCTTTATTCTCCTCCTGTGGAAGGTGGACTCATAGCAACCATCCCTGCACAGTAGAAAAGCAGATGGGCAACATGCTCTAACTTTTTTTTTGACAAAAAGCCCTAATCAAACATAACATGGTCACAGACAAATGAAAGCTCAGCCCTCCCCTCGAACCCTCCCAGACACATCCACAAGGAGCCAGATAGCCAGGAGAGCAGCAAATGTCATTAAAATGGCAACCAGAGTACAACACAAGCTGCAAACATTGCTCATATTTAACTATAAATTCATCTCTGACCTAAAATCTGAACGACATCCATTCAACTGTCAATCTGGGGACAAACGATTATAAATCTGACAGTAAAGCAGTCAGTGAAAAC
Organism: Danio aesculapii; assembly: GCF_903798145.1. Taxonomy (NCBI): domain Eukaryota; kingdom Metazoa; phylum Chordata; class Actinopteri; order Cypriniformes; family Danionidae; genus Danio; species Danio aesculapii. The sequence continues at coordinate 41,287,396 of NC_079439.1, read as the reverse complement.
CATAGTAAAATGTCCATCACTGGTCTCATAAATTTCATCATAAAATGTAATCAACAAACTGTCAATCACAGGGTAACACCAAGTGCTCTTAAATTATAGACATAAATAAACCAATAAAACATAATTATGAGACACCACATAGGATAACATCGCTCCCTAGGATGACCACATTTGAAATCGAGTATAGTGAGATTGCAGACAGACATTTCTTCTTATAATTACAGATTGTAATAAGCAGGGTTAATCTGCCTATCCATTTGAATTTAGTGTTAATAACTAGCAAGCTTGACTCAAAGTCACTTAGTCCATAGATATATACATATCCCATACAAGCCCTGAGCATACGTCAATACCGCCACCATATTTGTACAGTGCTCCCAGGACAAAAGTCATTTAACCGCAGAAGTCAAGACTAAAGCCAATGTGAAGATGCTGGAATTTAGCACTGTGTAGTAACAAGCGAACAAACAAAACAAAGCATAAAGGCAGAACATTTCATAAAGTAAGATTTTGTTTTTACGGTTTTGTTCGTTACGAACTGTTATTGAGGATAATACAGTGACTTACTGCACCAACTTGCACTAAATTCTAGGCTTATGGTAGTTTGGTTGAATAAAATCAGCAAAAATGTAAATATAAATGGAAATATGACACTGCAGTGCCAGACACTTGTATTATTGTCAGCTAAGTGAACATTAGTTTTAACTTACTAGTAGGGCCAGATGGACATTTTTTGCTATTTCTGCGCAGAATTTTGGTAAAAATCTGCGCATTTATGCGGAATTATTTTGGGAGTATTCTAACTAAAACCTTAATATAGGAAATAAAAATAATACCTTTTTAACTTGTATTTAATGTTTACAATGCAAATCCAATTAGATCCACTTTATTTGGTAAACAAAGCAAGACTCTCATCAAATATATCTACTAAAAGACAGAAAATATTACTTTACAAACTGTATTGTGAATGAATCATATAAATATTTTAAAATTAGTCAATAATATTACTGAAATTAATTAAAAAACGGAATAAATATGAATTTACCCACATTTACACAATTAAATAAACAGAATCAATGATGGGCTAAAAATCTGCAGAATTCTGCTCGCACATATTCCGCGTGGGTCTACTTGTTAGTAACTTATAAGGGTGTCCGATAACATAACAGTGCCTGCGTCTCAATGCTTACTTTCCACCCCAAATTATTGAATATTACAAATGTTAAAGACCATTTAGATTTGAAAGGGTTGAGATGCAGGGATATCGATAGGGATAGTTGACACAAATCATTCATAACAGATGTTCATTCTCAAATAAATCACTCGCTCCATTAGAATTAGAAATAAAAGGGGTGTGTGTTTCTGGACATGGATTAGATCAAATTTTTAACAGGGAGGGAGGATAGTTCATTTCCACACACACAAACATATGCTCTTTGTCAGCAATCATCGATGTCGAAAAGGGATGGAGATGTAAAATTTGACCACCAAAATTCTGACCACCATGAAAACTCCTGATCAAACTGTATATGGCCTTCAGACCTGCATTTTGACCTGACCCAATCACAATTCTTTATATATGCACATATTATATATGTTATCTTTGTATATATTCTTTGTTAACACTTTATTCTGATGGTTCATTTGAGTATTAGTAGACTGTCTGCTTAATATCTGTTGATACTGCTCCTTCAACCGACATTTAACTGATTATAAGAAACTTTGCAAGTACATGTCAACTTACACTAACCCTAACCTCAACCTAACAGTCTACTTATAATCTAATGAGAATTAGTTGGCATGTAGATGCAATGTAACTCATTTTCAAATAGACCATCAAAATAAAGTGTGACCTATTCTTTTATATGTATTATATAATATGTCACATATCATATTCCTCTTATTCGCCAGTATATGGATAGAGTTAGGATTAGGATTTATGGTAGGATTACGAATTAAGGGAGGGTGTGCATTCTTTGGCAGGGGTGCATCTTTTGGCACAATGCTGGCCCCGGTTTGTTATATCTTCAATCTATATTGTTATATCGTCAATCACAACTGTCAATTATAATGACACACACCTTTCTTTATGACATCAAATTACTAGTTAAAACGGCATCACAAAAATGAAAATGTATCATATATTAATGTGAATCTGATTTAAAAGTCCATAATTTAGAGAAACTACTTGCATTTCTTCATTTTTTGTCACTTTGTAATGTGATGTTTTCACAATCCATATATTTTAAATATCACTCTTACTTTCGTTTAGGCTATATTAATGTGATTTCAGGTACTGGGTGGTTTATACTCTAGAAACAAAGGTAAATCTATACTTTTTAAAACTTTTCTGTCAAAAAAGTTGCACCAGGCAAAGAGCTCATATCATTCCTTCTCTGTTATTGTTTGACTTCTGAATCTCCATGGAAATTCAACCAAGATGTTTTTGACCCCCCCCCCGCCCCTCAATAGGAAAGCCAATAGGTGAAGACTTTTATGTCTCCTTTGTGTTTGAAATCCCCCACAAATCATTCCAGTACCACAAAACAGCAATGAACAGATTTCTCTGAGCCTGCCAGAGGATAAAAGTATAAGCGAGATCAAAGAATTTATAGCAAGGATTGATCTTCGTGTGTATACTGCATGGAGATTTACTTTTTGTTATTGACTTTTTATTTGTTTTATTCATCCCGGTAGCACAATTTAAACTCTTTTGAAAGAACCTGCACTTTTAACGTATTTAACAATTTAGTTCAAAGCTTCAATCAGTCCTAAATGTGGCAACATTACCGTGATGTCAGTTACCAGTTAGTGACATGCTGTACATGTTCTTCACTGCAGTAATGAGCAGGAAAAGCCATGGGCGGATGTGAGGTTCAGTGATAATGACCTCAGGCGATTTGCAGCACCCAGCGTGAGCTAAACTGCTGTTTTTTAAAGAGGGTCAGAGACTCCTAAATAACCTTAGTTCTGCCTTTTTTCCTATATATTTAAAAAAAAAAAGAGCCATGTAAAATGCTTTCATAATAATGCCAGCTTTCTACACCTGACAAGATAATTATGTAGGGCAAGATATGAATGTATCAAATGTACAGTTTTTTTCAAGTACAGGCTTATAGGTGCCTCTGAGCCTGCTATACTGTGGATGAACCTGAGATACCTATTTCTTAAAAAAAAAATAACTACATGGAAATGAACAAGAGCTCACAAGAAAACATTCCTTGCTTTATCTAAGAATGTTTTATAAACATACTGTCTGACAGTTTATCCTAATAACGGACACCTGATGGTCTGTGTTCTTTAGCAAATCAAGGATGTAAAATCATTTCTCAAGAATACGAGAGAGGCGCTAAGCTGAAGAAATACTCCTGAACCCCAAGAGCAACAGTCTTTGTGATGACAGGAACTCAAAATGAGAAGCACGCTCTCTGAATAACATCTGCACATCATTATTATAATCTGCTAGTGAAAGCTTGCCCACCTGTGAGTGCAGTTCTGTGCTCCTTTATCAAAATTAACCATGTTTTGTTTTTCCTCAGTTTTGGCATTCACTTATTCATTTTCCTTCAGCTTAGTCCCTTTATTAATTAGAGGCCACCACAGTGGAATGAACCGCCAACTTATCCAGCATATGTTTTACACAGGGGATGCCCTTCCAGCTGTAACTCAGTACTGGGAAACACTCGTACACACACACACACACACACACACACACTACGGCCAATTTCATTTATTTAATTCACCTATAGCGCATGTCTTTGGACTGGGGGGGAAACCGGCGCACCCGCGAACATGGGGAGAACATGCAAACTCCACACAGAAATGCCAACTGACCCAGCCTGTACTCAAACCAGTGACCTTCTTGCTGTGAGGTGACAGTGCTAACCATTGAGTCGTTGTGTCACCCTCATTTATGGCGTTTTTGCTAATTTGTGGTCACCCTGTTTTTATTTTTGTTGTTGTTGTTGTTGTTGTTGTTGTTGTTGTTGTTGTAAAAATTCCATTTTCAAAAGGGCTCTGATATTATTACTCTGATAAAATAAACATGGCATCTTAACTTAAGGAAGAAACAATGAACAATGATTTCTGAAAGGGACACTATAGCTATGTATCTACCTCATGTTTATCAGATCATTTATTTTAGTTAGCTTCTAAATTCAGACCAGAATAGCCAGCATGTCAGAATGGCAAATCATTCCATATTTCTGTCTGAGATATCTCTGTAATTTGTTGTATAATATGATGTAATGAGAGATGTATTGATGAATTTTATTTTTAAGTAAAATTTGTGCCAGCTCATCCCCCTGTGGTGACCACTGATAGAGCAGGGAATACTGAAGTGACTGAGAGTGTAAAATTTGTGGTAAAAATGTCAGCTGTGGTTGACAGAACTTTACTGTGAAATACAGTAACAACATTTTAGGCTTTATGAATTGAACTCATATTTACAATAAAAAATACAGAATGTCAAGTACTGCCAATTTGTAAGAATCCAATCCTATCTTGTTTATTGAATGTCTTGAAGTTCAGTGGTCTTGATTCAACTAAAAAAAGAGACAGCAACCAATTTTTTTTCATTTTAATTAAAATTTTTAACTTTGTTTATAAGTGATAGAAAGTTATGTTTTATATAGCATGGATATGAGTATAATTGGAATTTCAACATACAGTACCACACCCATCATTCTTTTCAGCTTAGTCCCTTTATTAATCAGGGGGTTGCCACAGCAGAATGAACCGCCAACTTATCCAGCATATGTTTTCGCAGCAAATGCCCTTCCAGCTGCAGTCCAACAATGGGAAACGTCCATACATTCTTGCATTCACACTCGTACACTACGGACAATTTAGCTTATTCACTTCACCTGTACCACATGTCTTTGGACTATAGGGGAAACCGGAGCACCCGGAGGAAACCTACGCAAACACGGGGAGAACATGCAAACTCCACACAAAAATGCCAACTGACCAAGCGGAGGCTCGAACCAGTGACATTCTTGCTGTGAGGCAATCGTGCTACCCACTGCTCCACCATGACACCACACCTGTCATTATTTCTATTATTTTTTGAACACTTCGTATTTGGATGTAGGCCTATTACTTGTTTCACTTAATGCTTTTCACACACAATATAGTAGTAACATATGTGATTTTGAATGCAGAATATTAAAAATCTGATTGAGAAATATCCCCCCCCAAAAAATGTGATAAAAACCATCTCCATGGTTTGAAACGATTTGAAAAATTCTGATATTTTCTTGCAGTTCAGCTTTTCAAAGCCCCATCTGGATAAAATCTGGATGTGATTGTCTTAAATTCCTGGCAGTCTAAAAATAATAGTGGTTGCAACGTAGTATACATAGCCCTGTGCTTTGTTGTTACATGTCTGTGTTGTGTCTGTGCCTGACTTGTGCTCAGCATAGCCAGAAAATACATAGTCTATAAATCAAACACAAACCCTCACCATGGCAACACACAACAAACAATAATAAAATAAACATTAAAAATAATAATGAAGGGCGGCGCAGTGAGTAGCGCTGTCGCCTCACAGCAAAAAGGTTGCTGGTTTGAGCCCCGGCTGGGCCAGTTGGCATTTCTGTGTGGAGTTTGCATGTTCTCTCAGTGTTGGCGTAGGTTTCCTTCAGGTGCTCCAGTTTGCCCCACAGTCCAAGGACATGCGCTATAGGTGAATTGGGTAAGCTAAATTGGCCATAGTGTATGTGTGCGAATGAGTGTGAATAAGTGTGTGTGGGTGTTTCCCAGTGCTGGGTTGTGACTGGAAGGGCATCCACTGCATGAAACACATGCTGAATAAGTTGGCGATTCATTCCGCTGTGGCGACCCCTGATAAATAAAGGGATTAAACCTAAAAGAAAATGAATTAATGAATAATAATGTAAAATGAGCCACTCTCTCTAAAAAGAAGACAATCATACTTTTACAAATATTCATAAAAACAAATAAATGATTAATTGCCTTTTGTTTAATTTGATTATGTGAAGTGCAACAGTGAATATCATAATTTATGTGCTGAACATTTGAATCTCTGCTGGATTGGTAATTTCCCATCACAGGAAAAACAGCCCTATTACACTGTGCAAGTTGATATGAACAAATACTGTTTTTCATGACTAAACATTCCCGAACAGAAGAGGTTACAGCAAAAGAAGTGTTACTGTAAGTACTAGGCTACAGGTGAAGATTCACTTCTTCAACTTCCTTTTTTCCAAGCAACTTTCAGTGAAGACTGAATATATGGTTTTGTTTTTCTTTGAGTGCAAGAGTTTCTGTTCATACCAGTCTGTGTTCAGACATGCTTGAGTAGAGCATAAGTCAGCACACCTGCAGTTTTGGTCTTCATATCTAATCAGTTGATATTGCCCCAGGTGTAAATTTTCCTGAAGAGGGAGAGGGCAGTTTCTAGGAAATATGAACATCCTTTCGGTTTCACTTCAAAACATACTTTTGTGGACAGAAAATATATTCACAAACATTTGTATATACAGTGCATCCGGAAAGCATTCATAGCGCTTCTTTTTTTCCACATTTTTTGTTACAGCCTTATTCCAAAATGGATTAAATTAATTTAATTCCTTAAAATTCTACACACAAAACCCTATAATGACAGTGTGAAAATTTATTTAAAATAAAAACCCAGAAAAATCACATGTACATAAGTATTCACAGCCTTTGCCGTGAAGCTCCAAATTGAGCTCAGGTACATTCTGTTTCCACTGATCATTCTTGAGATGTTTCAGCAGCTTAATTGGAGTTCACCTGTGGTAAATTCAGTTGATTGGACATTATTTGAAAAGGCATACACCTGTCTATATAGGTTCCCAGGGTTGACAGTGCATGTTAAAGCACAAACAAAGCATGAAGACAAAGGAATTGTCTGTAGACCTCCAAGATAGGATTGTCATTGTTTGCTATCTAAGCTAAATGATCGGGGGAGAAGGGCCTTAGTCAAGGAGGTGATCAATAACCAGATGGTCACTCTGTCTGAGCTCCAGCATTCTTCTGTGGAGAGATGAGAACCTTACAGAAGGACAACCATCTGGTGCAGCAATCCACCAATCAGGCCTGAATGGTAGAGTGGCCAGACGGAAGCCACTCCCCTCCTGGAACTCTCAGACCATAAGAAACAAAATTCTCTGATCTGATGAGACTAAAATTGAACTCTTTGGAGTGAAAGCCGGGCGTTACAGACTAGGAACTGGAAGACTAGTCAGGATAGAGGGAAAGATGAATGCACAATGTACAGAGGCAACCTGCTTCAGAGTGCTCTTGACCTCAGTCTGGGGCAACGGTTCATCTTCCAGCAGGACAATGACCCAAAGCACACCGTCAAAATATCAATGAAGTGACTTCACAACAACTCTGTGAATGTCCTAGCCAGAGCCCAGACCTAAATCCTATTGAACATCTCTGGAGTGATCTGAAAATGGCTGTAGACCGTCACTTCCCATCCAACCTGATAGAGCTTGAGAGGTACTGCAAAGAGGAATAGGCAAAAATTCCCAAAGACAGGTGTGCCGAGCTTGTGGCATCATATTCAAAAAGACTTGAGGCTGAAATTGCTGCCAAAGGTGCATCAACAAAGTATTGAGCAAAAGCTATGTATACTTATGTACATGCTTTTTCGTTTTTTTTATTTTTAATAAATTTGCAACAATTTCAAAAAATCGTTTTTCACATTGTCATTATGTGGTTTTGTGTGTAGAAGTTTGAGGAAATAAATGAATCTAATTCATTTTGGAACAGGCTGTAACATAAAAACATGTGGAAAAAGTGAAGCGCTATGAGTGTTCACTGGTTTGCATTGCTTCTTTCTTTCTTTCTTTCTTTCTTTCTTCTTTCTTTCTTTCTTTCTTTCTTTCTTTCTTTCTTTCTTTCTTTCTTTTTTTCTTTCTTTCTTTCTTTTTGAGCCATGTCACTGACAAACAGTACTGAAAGCATTTATTCTTTTGTTCTCTTTTTACACATTGATTTAATTTTGAGTTTTTCCTTCAGGATTTTTGATGCTTTCCAGTGATGTGTTTTTTGCTTTGAGTTGGAAAGAGCAGTAATGCTGGCTTTTAGTTTCAGGTATGGTATCTTTGAATCACAAGTTTTCCAGGAACGCTTCATTCCATTGCATGTCTGTCGGGACAGATGTTTGGAAGACTCTTTAGAACTTGCATGAGGTTTAGGTGATAACATAGTTTTTAAAATCCTAATTCTACAGAAAGGTAATCCTAACTGTTCTTTTCATATTAAAATCTCTCTAAACTCAAAAATACTTTACTTCATATTGTTGGATTCAGATTAAAAAGGAGGAAGGATGAATCCGCTAATGCTGCAGATCCATGGAGAGTTAGTTCGCACTTCCCCATCACTTCATGGCTTGTCCATTGCTTCTTTTGGAGAAGAAGCGTGGGAACACACTGGTATTGGGCAAACATTTTCCATTTTCTAAATGGAAAGGAATTGTAAGCGTTCAGCCAATCACATTTGAGGATCAAAACTGAATGTGTTAAATCATTTTGTACAGTGAAAACCTTTCCAGAGACTGGCTCTATAACAAACAATCGCCATAGAAAATAATAAGCACTAAAGTAACTCTTACATATTGAAGGACAAGCCATGAAAACTGGAGGTTGGGAGTAGTATTTACTGCACGAAATGCGAAAACAGTGAGAATTCTCTGACACAGGGATGATGTGTGCTGACACAAAATAACCTTGTTAATTTTAAATATACAGCAATCTTCATTGTTTATTTTGGATAGTCCAATACAGTGTCTTTGTGGTGAACATAGTGGGAGAAAATGAGAGCAGCGGTGATTGGGAAGCTACTTTAAAACTATAGTCTGGCCTGCCAAGATTGCAGGCTACAAGTTATTGTCTGTTTGTGCTTCATCTGCAAGTGATGTCACTTGCAATCACCACCTGAATTCTCCACTGCAGGACGTCATTGTAAACAACATGCAGTATATAGCTAAATAAAATGTAACAAATTTTGGTGCTTTTTACATGACAATATTTTTAGCCAAAAATGGAAAACTTTTTATGCGTTTGCCTTCTCATTTTTGTTACTGAAAATGCATGAATTGAAAATGTGTTACAGAGTGTACGTTTTTGAAACCAATGCCATTGTCATGTTCATGTAAACACCCAAAAACCAAATTCTTTAAAAACTATGATGTCATGCATGTGTGTAAATAGAGAATAAAATTTCAGCTTTCAAAACTGATTTCGGAAAGACAAATAAAGCAGCATAATAGTTTAATGATGCAACAAAACAAAAATTGTGATTAGTTTTCTTTTTTTTGGTCTATTTATTTAATTCTTAATTGCAATATGCGAAAAACACTTTAATGCTTTAGTTTAAGTTTAATTTTAAACTAATTTCGAGAGGAGCATGTGCTCATGATTGACCCATGCAGCTGGCCCACATTAGCTAATCATGATCCTCCAATCAAAGGATCCAAAGTCACTATATATCCTCATTTCCTTTCTACAACTAACTTCATCTGGAAGAAACCTCCTCCCTCCCTTTCTTCCATCCTCATTCAGAATGGGCGGCACGGTGTCCCAGTGACTCGGACTGTTGCCTTGCAGCAAGAATAGCAATGGCGTTGGGTCCTCGCTGGGCCATCTGGTATTTCTGTGCAGAATTATTTCTGTTGCAAACAATTTTTATGTATTAAATTTCCTTCATTTATTCATTTTCTTTTCGGCTTAGTCCCTTTATTAATCTGGGGTCGCCACAGCGGAATGAACCGCCAACTTATCCAGCATATGTTTTGTATGCAGCGGATGCCCTTCCAGCCACAACCCATCACTGGGAAACCCATACACACTCATTCACACACATACTGTACATACACTATGGACAATTTAGCCTACCCAATTCACCTGTACCACATGTCTTTGGACTGCGGGAGGGAAACTGGAGCATCCGGAGAAAACCCACGCAAAAGCATGGAGAACATGCAAACTCCACACAGAAACATCAACTGACCCAGCCGAGGCTCGAACCAGTGACCTTTTTGCTGTGAGGTGACAGCACTACCTACTGCGCCACTGTTTAAATTTGTTTGTTTAAATTCAGCCCAATTAAATCGTTTACAACCACTTAACTTAAAAATTAGTAAATCCAAGGAATCATCTTTGAATAATTTTTTTTTCAATAATTTTGAATAATTTTAATAATTTTTGTGAACTCTTGAAAAAACTGTTAAACCGACTTTGTTTGCCTAGTTCTTCCTCACGGTAAGAGAGTTTACAACAGACAATTTGATGCTTGTGTGTCATACAGCTCACTCTAATGACAATACATCGTTCTACCCAGTGTGCAAGCAGTTAAACTATGTGCCATTTGTTTTTAAGCATTTATTACATTCTAAAAACGGATGGATTCAACCCAAATTTGGGTCAAATATGAACAAACCCAACTGTTGGTTTAAAAAAAAAAAGTATTAATTATAAGTTCGAACTAACACGGGGTGGTCAATCAGCTATTTTTGAGCCTTGATTGTTTTTACGGTGCACTTCAACATGTTCTTTCTTCAGTAAAAGAAAACTTTTTTTTCGTGTACTTAATTTAATTTACATATATTACTATTATTTTATTTACAATCTACACTGCTGTTTTTGTTCACATACAAATTATCACGTCTTGGTTCTATGAAGTCTAAAGCTGCGGTCACACTGGGCTTTGTGTCTGCGAAAAAAAAAGCCAGCGATTGTTCCATGTTTTAAATTTCTGTCCAGAGAGGTCCTGTTTTGATCCTCGATTGGTCTCACACTGTCAAGTGATGCGATTTCGCAGGTCAGAGTTCACCAAGCTTGAACTTTGCACTGCAGCAACATGCGAAACTTGACGCATGACTTTGCGTTTCCGGTCTGACGCATTCGTGTGCGTATGAATGGAAGTCTATGGGAGGAAAAGTCCAGTGTGACCGCAGCTTTACCCAGAAATTCACAATAGCTCTGATTGGTCACCTTGTCCAGTGCTTTCTGTTTTGCTGATCTAGTGAACATGAAAGAAAGTCAGTCCCTGATGTGATGTGGGGTTTATGTTAATTTTAGCATTAGTAATGCCAGAAATCCACAAGGAAGCTCAAGTCCCTATTGGCTGTTTGTTGTAGGCCTTAAAAAGTATTTTTTTGTGAATGAAGCCGCCCCCTAACAACATACACACTAGTCAAATCAAAACCTCTTCAAATAAAATGTCAAAATCTTTTTATTGCTTTTCAGTGGTATGTTAGGATTAACTAATGTTAAATATAATATAATCTTTAATAAATAATAAATATAATCTTTAAATATTGTGAAGTCTTACCAGTTATCCTGTTAAATCATTCTAATCTCACTCCCGCCTGTAAACCTAACTCTATTAATCTATTTTTTTTTTTTTTATCAAAATGCATAAAGTTTAAAGAAAGCAGACAGTACACTCACGGATTAGGTGCAAAAGCTGTCACTTTTTGTTGTATCTTTTCAAAAGCTACATTTTATTATGTATTAATATGTACTAATATTTACCATTTAGGTACAAACGTATACCATTTAAAAAGATATTTTCCCAATGACAATATTGTTACCCTTATTAGCAACAAAATATAACAGGAAAAAGATACAAAATAAGATAAACGAATGAATAAATAAATAATTTCACTGCAGTAAAAAAAGATTAAACAAATAAAATGATTAATAAAAGAAATGATCTTAGTGCAGTATCAAACAGAAAATTCAGTTCCTAGTGATCAGTTCATAGCAACAGTGGACCAGTGAGAAAACACAGACTGACAAGACGTCATGTGAATAATGGCATGAACAGGATCTAACTGACAAAATGATTTAGATTTCGTAATTAATGCCTTCACAAAGATGAGCTCAGGTGGGAGTACACCGGCTTTTCACAGAAGACAAAAGCTTGAACTTCAGGTTTTGCTGTTTGTTTCTCAAGATGTAGTTTTAGTGAGTAAACATAACCGTAAATGATTTGTTATGCCTCTTTGTAGTGTGTAGTGTTCACTGACATTTTGTCTAGTCATTTTTTAAACAATTGGTTACACACCTTAAGTTGAGAATACCTGTTTTCAACAGAAACACCTCTTAGCTCAGTATTAACTAACAATTAGGCCAATCATTAAACTATAAGTTCTGTTTTAGAGAGAACATTTAAAAAATGAAGGGGGAAATTAGAAAGAAACAAATTGTGTAAAGAACGGAAAATGTGTTTTTTGGGGGGATCTGGATTCAGGCATGTGTTTTGGTCAGTGTGAAGCACAGCATGTGCCCTAAAAGAAATCTATTGTTGTTCGCTGAGTTGTCAGGGACAACTGCACTTCTGGACAACAGCCTGGGCTGGCAGCAGAGCGAAACCTGCATGAAGTGATTCTAGAAAAACCTAGGACACTTGAAGCTCACAACTTCAGTTTTACACAAAGCACTTTGCTCACATCAGACAGCTGTTGCAACAACTGGTTTGCAAACTAAAGACTTTCTGCACAAACTGTCAGAAACTGTTTTAGGGAAGCTCATTTGCATGTTGTTATCCACATGGGGGTCTCGACCTGACTGCCGTTTGACATTGTAACCATCTTGAGTAAGCAATGCTCACATTCAATGGTGTCCTGCACTTTGGTGAAATGTTCTCTGCACAGATGATTCCTGGTTTTCACTGTACAGGGCAGATGGCAGACAGTGTGTATGGTATCGTATGGGTAAGCATTTTATCAATGTCAACATTGTAATTGGAGTGACCCATGGTGGTGGTGGGGTTAGGTATGGGCAGGTGTATGTCATGGATGAGGAACATAACTGCATGTTATTGATGGCATTTTGAATTCACAGAGATACAGCAACATGATCTCGATGACCATTGTTGTGTTATTTATCAACAAACATAACCTCATATTTCTGCATGACATTGCACAGCTCTGTATGGGCGTAGATAACACTGTGTTCCAGTTCCTGCCAATATCCAGCAACTGGGCACAGCCATTGAAGAGGAGTGGACCAACATTCCACAGGGCACAATAAACAAATGGTGACCAATGATCCCCTCAGAAACCCTCAGACCTTAATGTATCATCAGTAGCCACAGGGATTGATTTGGTCTTGATTGATTGATTTGGTTAATTTCTAATCTCAAAACCAGTGACCATTGACTTGCATCAAGGACTATGGATTCAGAGCAAAATATTCTTTAATGTTCAGCTTATTATAAAAAGTGACCTACATTTTCAGTGGCTTGAAGATTAGTAAATTAACTGTAGGTTTTCATTTATTGCTGATTTATCTCTTTATTTTATGTAATATACATTTATTCCTGAATATTAATTTAGTTTAATATTAATCCATACGGATGATATGTGCTGTATATTCCACAAACAGTTCATTTAGATTTGTATGCGAGTTAAAGTTTTCCAGTTAATCAATAATCTCGTTTTCTCATTCTTGTTTAAATTGTGAATGAGGATGTGCTCATTGCTTACTTCATAAAATGAGTCATTGATGAAAGCCTATTTTTGGAACAAAGCAATGTTTGGACAGCAGTTGAATTGCACAAGATTTCACATCATGATTGAAACACAATAAGATATGATCTGAGAGTCAGAGAAACTGTTTTGCTAACTAGTAAACATTAATCGGTTTCAGCATTGCATTGCGTTTCAACATAGATATGCACCTCAGTAAGGTTTTGGATGATGTTTACTCAACTACAGGAAACATGTTTCTTTAGATGGATGGAAACATAAAAAAAATGTTCTTTGGTAAACAGATAAGTGTACCGTACTCACCTGATTAACAAGTTTCTTATCTTGCATAAAGCTAGTAGGTGCAAATAAATTTTCACACACAGACACATTTTTTATTCTTAACAAGTGGTCTCATTTTCATTTTACAAATATACTTTATTGTGGGATTTATATGCTGTTTTATTTATGATAACCAACAAAGTAAAAAATAAAATAAAAATAAAAATTCACACAAGATCAGAAACATCTGGTATTACTATATTACAATAACCCTCATAGAAAACATCCGGCAATTTTTTAATTTCAAAAATCTCTCGAGTTACATATGTAACCATAGTCTCCCAATAGAAAATGAGACACTTTGTCCAGACAAAACATGAGGGAACACATTTTTTTTTTTTATACATGTCTTGTCTTGAAGCACATGTGAAACCAATCCAATGGAATTTTCAGTTGGATCCTTGGTTCCGTCTGCTTTAAGTATAAACCATGAATCCCCAACATCTTTCATTATTTTCTCTGCTATGATTGTACTCATCAGCTAAATAAAATCATTTTGAACATCATGCGATGTGTATGTCACATTTTTTGGAATTGAACTGAACGCCTGGGCTAGCTCTTCGGTTGTTTTCAGTGTGTAAAAAGTGTGTTCAGTGCGTTTTTAAATAAAGGCAGGAGGAGACCACTGTACGCTTGGTCTCTGTTATCAACTGCACCCCTTCAGTGGCAGTTTATTTGAGACCAGGAATTCAATAATATCTATGATTTCCGACATATAAAGGTGATTTTTAAAGAGCTGATCTGAATTAACTAGGGTTGCAAATCTCTTGTCCTGAAGACCATCATAATTGCTGCTCTTTTCAAATAGACATGCCTGCCACATTCTCTTTATTGTTAACATGTCTGTAAAATCCTTTCAATTTATTTATCTCATGTTTCCAGTTGCTAAAACCAGTACCAGAAACATCAAATTTCCAACATGGGAAATAAAATGCAGCATCTGCTTACTCTTACTCTAATGTTCTAGCCATTCCCTCTCATTGTGCCAATTAAGAGACAATGACCACTGATAATCATTGTGATGTTTTTTGCTGTTTCAATCCTGAAATCTTTACCAATGTCTTCTGGTACACTTGACAGTGATGGTGGGTCCTTGCTTCTGGAGGGTCTTAGTGTTTCTCAGTGGTGTAAATTGACCTATGCTGGTTTGAAGCTCGGAGCCTGAGGTAATAGTAGCTGCTGCAGGTTCTTTCTTTTTAATCAATTTTCTGAAGTCCATGGTGAACTTAGTTAAGGTAATAATAATAATATGCAGCCTTGAAATTATGGAAAGTTCTCAGCAATAGCATTCGTGATTGCTTTCGCTATTGCTAGAAAGGTTGGGGTGGGATGCTTAACCAAACAACCAATCAAATTTTGACAGTGTCATTAACCAGCATATTATTATTTTATCTTATTATTCACTCTAGGAAGATTATACACTTGGCAAATCTAATTTATAAATAGCACATTTCATCCCAAAAATACCTTTCACTTTGATGGCGATCTGAGGAGGTTGGATTGTGCCCTCACATCCCCCTGCAGCACCAGCCCTGCCTACAGCTTATCCAGCAGTAAGTCATAGTTCACAGAGTCAAAAGCTTTTGCCACACCAATGAATGCAGTTACACTGTAGTTCTTATGATCAATGGCACATACACTGTAATGTCTTTAAGTGTTACTGTAATACAACTATGGCCAAATCTAAAAGCAGACTGAACTTGATTAGGAACATTGTAAGTTTCCAAATAGATAAACCATGTTTACATTCTTATATCCATTTCTTTGTACACATTTGTGTCTTCATAAACTATCTAGGTTACGTATGTACCCTTGATACATTGTACACACAACCCCAGAACCAGTTACCAGTTTGGAGCTATGTATAGCCAAAAATAGACCCCAGAGCTGTGGGTGAGGAAGCAGCATGTCACTCATCGTTTGACATTCAGAGGCTCAGGAAACGGCTCTTTTATTGGAATATGTAATTATAGCCCCACCCCTCCACAATGGAAAAGGCAGTCTCCCTAGACTCTGGATGACCATACTCAAAAGGCCAGCTGAAGGGCCAGTAATAGGACATCCTCTGAGCAGTCTTCCTAGACTGATGGTGGATTAACATAGTCTCCCACTGCTTTTAAACGGTCAAGAACTGGGAAATGTCACTAGATGGAAGATATATAATAAAAAGTAACTAGTAACTATTTACTTGAGTAATTTTTTCATCAGATACTTTTTTACTTTTACTCGAGTAACTTTTAAGATTGTTACTTTTACTTTTACCTGAGTAAAAATTCCCGCAAGTACTTGTACTTTTACTTGAGTATAGATTTTGGATACTCTACCCACCTCTGTTGAACACCATCTATGACAGAACAAGATAACTTTGTATATACAGAACATAAAATGCAAGACATGGAGGGTAATATTGATCCAGAAAAGAATCTTCTTATTAATAATAAAAATAACTGTAAATATTATACAGATCAACATTTTTAACACAACTTTCCAATCAAAGAATAATATTTTAATTATCCACTTTAATAGCAGAAGCTTATATGCCAACTTCTATAGTATAAAAGAATATGTAAAACAATTCAAGAATTATTTTATTACTATAGCGATGTCGGAAACATGGATTCATGGTAAAAAAGGTATGGAGTTTGAGATAGAAGGGTGTGAACTAAATTGTAAAAATAGGGAGAACAGAAGTGGAGGAGGTGTGATATATGTGGATAAGAGTCTGAATTATAAGATGTTGGAGAGTATGACTGTTGCTATTGATGATCTATTGGAATGCATTACTGTGGAAATATGTATGGAAAGGACAAAGAATATTGTAATGAGTTGTGTTTACAGAACTCCTGGATCAGATGTTGGAATGTTTAGTGAATAGATGGAAAAATTGTTTGCAAAATCCTCACAAAATACATGTTTATATGTGGAGATTACAATATTGATTTGCTTAATCCAAAAAGGCACAAAAAACAGAAGACTTTGTTAATACAATGTATAGTATGGTAATATATCCTACTATTTCGAGACCTAGTAGAATCACATCTCACAGTGCAACAGTGATAGATAATATTTTTACAAACATCATGGAGTGTGGTTTAGAGAGTGGATTACTTTATAATGATATAACTGATCATTTACCAGTTTTTATTGTTTATCAATGTCAGTATAGTATAGTGTAGGAGGATACTTGTTATTCCACATACAAAATGTTACGGACAACTACTAATATAAATGCATTCAAAAGTGAATTATTGAAACAAAATTGGAGAACAGTATATGAAGAGTTTGATAGCGATAAAGCATATACATTTTTAAATATTTTTGTTTCATTATACGATAAACATTGCTCAATAGTACATTTTAATTATAAACAAAAGCAAATAATAAATCCATGGATTACAAAAAGTATAGTAAATGCATGCATGCAAAAAAAAAAAAACCTTTACAGACAATTTATTTAGTATCGTACCCCAGAGGCTGAAAATAGATAGAAAAAGTATAAGAATAAATGAGTTACTATTATTAGAAAAAAGTAAAAAGGAATACTGCAATAAAATATTACATAATAATAGAAACAATTTGAAAGCTTATGGAATATATTAAATACAACTATAAGAAATGGAACTGATAGAAAAAATATCAATTATCCTCAATATTTTATTGAAAGTGACCATAAAATAAATAATAAAGAAGAAATAGTAAATTGTTTCAATACATTTTTTTATAAACGTGGGACCAGAATTGGTTAAAAATATCAATGATTTAGTAAAAACAGAAGGGGTGGATATTGATTTGATTGAGAGAAATCCCAATTCTGTTTATGTTAAAGTATTAGATAAAAAGGAAATAATAAGTATTGTAAAGAAATATAAAAATAAATTGTCCATGGATTGGAATAATATTGATATGAATATAATTAAGAAAGTGATTGAAGATATTATAGAACCATTAACCTATATTTGTAATAGATTTTTCCAATCTGGTAAATTTCCAAATAAAATGAAAATTGCAAAGATAATTCCACTTTATTAATCTTGAGATAAACAATACTTCACAAATTATAGGCCAGTTTCTATACTATCTCAGTTTTCAAAACATTTTGAAAAACTCTTTGTTGAAAGGCGTAATAATTTCATAGAAACACATAACCTTTTAGCTGATGAACAATATGGTTTCAGGAAAAATAGATCAACATCTCTGGCATAAACAGAAATTATTGAGGAAATTACTAATAAGATATATAAAAAGGAGAAGGTAGTTGGATTTTTTATAGACTTAAAGAAGGCATTTGATACAATAAATCATAATATATTGGTAAATAAATTAGAAAGGTATGGTATTAGAGGAGTAGCTTTGGACTGAATAAGCAGTTATTTAATTATTTAATAATTTATTTAATTTTATTATTCGTGGAAATTAGCAATCATAAATCTTCATACCAAAATGTAAATTGTGGCATAACACAAGGATCAGTTTTAGGTCCAATACTGTTTATAATTTACATTAATAATATGTGTAAGATATCAGAGTTGTTTAAGTTTATTTTATTTGCAAATGATACAAGTATTTTTTGTTCTGGGGATAATTTACCAAACCTCATGGAGTTGATTAAAACAGAAATTAATAAATTAAAATTGTGGTTTGACGTGAACAAATTGTCATTAAATATAAGTAAAACAAAAGTTATGTTATTTGGGAAATTAAAAAGCAATTATAATATAGATTTACAAATTGATAATGAAGTTATAGAAAGAGTATATGCAATTAAGTTTCTTGGAGTTGTATTGGATCATAAAATTAGTTGGAAACCGCAAATAAATAATGTGATATCAAAATTAGTCAAAACTAGCAATGGTGTATAAAGCAAGATTTATCCTAGACAATAAATCAAAGTTTATATTATATAACACACTTATGTTGCCATACATGAGTTATTGTGTTGAAATTTGGGGGAATACATATAAATCTAATTTACGATCCGTATGTACAACTCAGGAAAAGTAATTAGACTGGTATTTGGAGCATACAAACCCTTTATTTTTTAAATTAAAGATACTTAAGTTCAATGAATTGGTTAAATTTAAAACAGCACAATGTATGTTTAAAGCTAGGAATAAACTACTTCCGAAATGCATACAAAAGTTTTTTGAAGAAAGACAAGGGGGATATAATCTGAAAGAAGTAAATTTTAGGAGGTTGAAAACAAGAACAACTTTAAAAAGTTTGTGTATGTCTGTATGTGGTGTGAAATTTTGGAACAGTCTAGAACAGATTCTCAAACAATGTCAGGATATTAATCAGTTTAAAAAGTTGCACAAATATATATTATTAAAGAAATATAATGATGAAGGTGATTGAAAAAGGATGAAATGAGAAAGGTATGATGAAATTTCAATTAATGGCTATTTGCAGTACTATGTTTTTTTTTTTTTTTTGGGGGGGGGGGGGGCGTCTATGTTATAAAATGTAAATGTACATACGGAATCAAACATATAATATGTCAAAGATGCCAAAATAGATAGAATATGTATGTCATGTAAAAAGAAGAGATAAGTAAAAGAAGAAATAAGTTTAAGTAATAGACGAAGGATGTTTGTGGTAATGGGGTGGGAAAATAATAAGCTTGTGCTTCATCCCGCTCCATTTTCGACCATGTTGATTTTTTGTTAAAGATATTTTATGTTTGATATTTCTGTTCGAAAATTAATAAATCAAATCAAAAGAAATAAATCATCTCAGAATTATCACTTTACCCCTTGAACTAGAAAAAGAAACCGCATGCATAAGAACAAAAAAATAAGAAGGAAAAGATCCGAATTTTATGCCTTAAAATCAATGTATACATCAAGAAACTGTAAAGATAAGTGTCCTTAAACTATATCTATAAATCGCAATGTCTCAACCAGACTGACTTGTCCAGGCCTGGCTTTTTCATACAGGAGCAGGAGTCTCTTTGATCTTAGGAAAGATGGTTTATCTTGTAAAAGCACAGTTATGAAAATGAACAACACTGAGCTCTGGCACACTGACAACGGCGATGAGGATTTCCTTTTGTCACCAAAACATGGTGAACGTACATTAGACCTACATTACAAACACTAATGAATACATGCTGGGATATTTTGATTCAACTGAGTTAAATATTTAAATATGTAGGGGTGGCGTAGCGCTGTCGCCTCACAGCAAGAAGGTCGCTGGTTTGTGCTCCGGCTGAGTCAGTTGGCATTTCTGTGTGGAATTTGCATGTTCTCCCCGTGTTCACATGGGTTTCCTCCGGGTGCTTCGGTTTCCCCCACAAGTCCAAAGACATGTGGTGCAGGTGAATTGGGTTAGCTAAATTGTCCGTAGTGCATGTGTGTATTTCTCAGTGATGGGTTGCAGCTGGAAGGGCATCTGCTGCGAAAAACATATGCAGGATAAGTTGGCGGTTCATTCCGCTGTGGCGACCCCCTGATTAATAAAGGGACTAAGCCAAAAAAAATTAATGAATGACTGAGTTTAAATCTGTTATATTACATAGTCATAAACATAGAATTTACTTCCTTGCATTCAAGTTATATTGGATTAATATGACTTGATATTTGAATGCACATGAACATCACCCAAGTAGGAAACTCAAATTTTTCTAAAAAGTTAGGTATAAAGCCATCTCATGCTGACGAACATGATATGAAAACATCTGACATCCCAGGAGGACTTGAATAGGCATAAAACAAGGCACACTGTGGTTAAGTGAGAGGTCCATGGGGATTCAACATATGATCAAAATTCATCTTTCAATCCTTCTCATATCTGGCACCTAAACTCTGGAACAGCCAGTACAGTTCAGGAGGCAGACACGCTGTCCATTTAAAACTAGCCTAAAGACCAAGCTCCCCCTCGGGAAGCCAATACGAATGTAATTAAAACTGCAACTCATCGACTCGCCTTTGGGGTAAATTGGCCAATTTACAGCTGATAAAAACATGTTTATAGCCTGGTACAAAAGATGGTTTTGATGTATATAGCTAATATTACCCTTCATGACAACTGTGAGGGGTGAATTTTTTTATAACTCATCCGTTTCATTTTTATAAAGTTTTATTAAGTCTGCATAGTTAAGGGCGTGGCCACTTAACAGTGAAGTCTCGCTGCAGGCTGACTCATCACCTCAGCAGATTCCAGCTGATTAGCCGCTGAACTCGGCATATACATCGTATATTTGTTTTGTTTTATATGGCTTTGCACAGTCAATTGCCTTTTGGAATTATTTCCTACAATTATCAAATGATATGGCATGCTGTGTGCACCATTGAAGTGTTTTCCATTTCCCACTTGAGTGAAATTCTTATACTTATATCCCATATCTATAAATGTTTTTATATATGTGTTTTACTTAAGATAATTTATCATATATCATTTTCTTTAGACCTGTAATGCTTTCCAGAATCTGACAGATTGATTAGCTGTAGGCTATAGAACAGTCATCTAAAACGTTTCATACAGTGTTATGCCTGGATTTCATCAACAGCCTTGTATTTACTAACACACACTATATCTGAAGTGTTTGGAAGTAATTTGCATTTTCCTCCTGTAGAAAAAAACATGAGAACAATGTTTAGTGGCTCACTGTATTACAGCAGTGTTTTTAAAACTCTAAACACTTTATTGAAATATTATGCAGCCAAGCACAAGTGGTCAGAACACAAATGAGTCGCAGGTAATGAAGTATTAATCGTTTCTTCCAAAGAAAAACCTGTCTAAGCAAAATGCTAGCAGGCGTCTTTAGCTCCGCTCACACTCCGCCTCTTTGCCCTTATTTGGTCACCCCCCAATGGGTGCAATGACGCGCGAACAAAATGGTGGCAGTTGGCCTCACCTTCTTAATTTGCACTCTTCAGAAACCTATGGGTGACGTCACAGATACTATGTCCATATCTTTTTACAGTCTATGCATTAGCATCACATTTCTTTGCATTAGCATACAAAAAAACACAAACGCACAACTTTTGAAATCCAAATCCTCTTTAAGGTCCAAAGGATTATTTGGCTGCATTATTTAGGGTAATTGGAGCAGGGAACACCTCCCAAAAAGAAAGTGAAAACTTATGTTAGTCTGCATCTATAACTATTACATCTCTATGTTAGTCTGTTTCTCCTTATCCTGATGTCTCCATAAAGAGTTGTGTATAGGGTTGGCAGTATATAAACTTTGTTAACATGTACTTCTACAGTATGTAGTGTCCTTCCAAAAGAAATAATAATTACATGTAACAATAATACATGTTCAATAAAGTGTATTTGTGTATTAAGTGTTTGTTGTCGTTCCTAGTTGGGTTGTGGCCGGAAAGGCATCCGCTGCGTAAAACATATGCTGGATTAGTTGGTGGTTCATTCTGATGTGGTGACCCCTGATTAATAAAGAGACTAAGCCGAAAAGAAAATTAATGAATGAGTGTTTGTTGTCCTCAAAGTTCTCAGATGGTTGGCATCATCTCTTCAAGTCCTCGTGGGGTTGGCATCATCTTTTCAAGTCCTCGTGGGGTTGGCATCATCTCTTCTTCATCTCTTCTTTTTATCTGATCAAGTGGCGTTGTATGATCTAGAGGCCTCTGTAACAACTCTTACTGTTATCACCAGACCACAGGACTCTCACTTAGAGAGTATGCAGGTAGTAACAGAAGGGGCTCATCTCTGACAGTATTAGCCATGATCTAAGCAGCACTGCCATAGACTTGTTCTCATTTATCTCAAAGAGTCATTGATGAAAGCCTATTTTTGATACATAGTTTTTGTACAGAAGTGGCATTTGCACAAGATTTCACATCATGACTGAAACCCACAGAGATATGATCTGTGAGTCAGTGAACATTTCGTCACCTTAGAATTATAAGGTTCTATCTGACATTTTTGTCAAAATTGAGTTATTCACATATTCTTATTAAATGACATCTTATTTACATTATGTGATGTTTTTTTATAAGTTGTTTACATTTTAAGACTTTTTATTTAAAAAACAAAAATGGTTTATCTACAAAATCGAACTCTAGCTTGGCTCTATAAGGTTCTTTCTGTGAGCCAATCAGTATTTTTAATGCATGCACGAGGACCAATCAGGATCATCTTTCTTTGTCATTTCGCTGGACTGCTCCATTGACAGCGGGAAACACCAGAAAGACAAAATCACACAAAATCAGAATCGGCTAAATAATGCCGCACCACACAAAATTGAGAAGTGTGCAAATGTGATGATTTAGAAGGATTTCTTTTACATTGAGATTCATTCATTCATTCATTTTCTTTTCAACTTACTCCCTTTATTAATCTGGGGTCACCACAGCAAAATGAACCACCAACTTATCCAGCATATGTTTTACGCAGCCCTTCCAGCCGCAACCCATCACTGGAAAACACCCATACACACTCAATCACACACATTCACTATGCCCATTTCACCTGTACCGCACCTGTACGTCTTTGGACTTGTGGGGGAAACCGGAGCACCCGGAGGAAACCTACACCAACACGGAGAGAACATACAAAAACTCCACACAGAAATGCCAACTGACCCAGCTGAGGCTCGACCCAGTGACCTTCTTGCTGTGAGGCGATTGTGCTACCTACACCGCATCACCAACATTGACATGAAATGTTAAATTTTACATTGTTGAAAAAGAGATGAATATAAAAAAATGTATATATTAAATGTGAAAAATATTTATTTGTTTACATATATTGAGTGAAACACTTTTCAGTGTTTATTAAACTCATTTGGTCATCGTCTGTTTCTTTTAAAGTCTTTAAATTTAATATTAAGCCTTGAAGGGCAAATAATTTAATTCATGTGGCATATAATTCAATAAATATAATTCAATAATTTTAACATTAATATATTATTAACATATTAATTAGATAAAATTGACATCTGCACTGGAAAAAAAATATTTAGCACAGCCTTGTAGGCTTAATTTAAACAAGAAAATATATTCATCCTAAAACATTAAATAAATGTTATAGAAAGCAAAAATTCAACTTTCTCAAGCATCAACATATTGTTACACCAACTTATATATATATTTTTAATTGTATTTCTTGAAAAGTAATGCATCAGTGAATGATCTGCCAGATAGAACCTTATAATTCCAAGTGGAAAATGACTTTTCAGAATGAGAAGGTTCTATCTGCATTCACCATGTTTATAACTCCAAATATATAAAAAACTTTTTACTTGCAAATATAAGAGAACTTTGATAATTTACATTTAGAGAACCCTTAGGGTCTCTGTCATGCTAATGTATGAAAGAGAACAGTTACACACATGTTGTTTGCTATATGAAATGCAAAAACTTTGAAGCTTTGAAGCGCAAAATCATTCAGAACGCAGATACAACCTCATAATTCTAAGGTGACGATTTGTCAGTTTCAGTATTGCAATTGCATTTCAGCTGATACACATACTCAGTAAAAGCTCTATCATGGTTAGCTGGTTTTGGTTAATATTTACTGAACCAAAACATTTTTATCCTTAGATGGACGAAAACCTGATCTAAAAAAAGTTTGTTGGTAAACCTTTGCTCAGATTAACATACTGTATTTACCCGATTAGCAACTTTCTTATCTTGCACAAAGCTACTGAAAAGTGCAAATATATGTAGCCTCACATAGACAAGGCAATTTTTCTACTTACAAAAAGTATACTATATTCCATTTCCCCAAAATACTTTATTTTGTGATTTATTCATAAGCTGTTTTTCTGAAGCCCAGGACACACCAAACCAACATTGAAGAACTAGTGCTGATGAAAACTGATCTTGGGTAAGTTGTAACTGGTTCCATCTGGACAAAAAGCTGCGTGTGAACATACTAAACACATGACAGCCAACTGAAATCAGAATGTATGTTCTGCGCCTGTGTAAGAGGATGAATCATTCCACATCCGCAGGTGACAGTAGTCTGTATTGTCATTCCACAAAGGGAAACCAGCGTTTCTGAACAACTCTCAGTCTACATTTGACCGCTGAAAACGCACATCATGTGTGGATGGATGCGGATCGTTTTCATTCTAAAACGCCATTTTAAAACGAAAACGCAATGGTGTAAACGAGGCCTAACTTGGGTTGGATAAACAGAGGACAAAAATATTGGCTACCGTACTTCACTGTCACTTCACTTCATATAACACAGACCTGTCAAGATTTGAAGAGGTGTTAAATAAGCCCTTCTTTCTGAGGTGTTAATAGTTGCAACAATTATACTGTAACCTTTTAGCTTTGATCCTGTTTTCAGTGGTTTCCTTCCCCTCTGCTGAGCAGAAAAATCTTTCCTATGAAAACAGCACAAACAGCCACACCTGCCGTGTCTGAATATGTGATGGTTTGAAAATGCGAGAGCTTGTTGCTGCCTGTCCCTGTCACAACCCTTACTTTAGACAGACATCAAACTGTATTCGCTCAACAATGCAGACATTGCACCCAGTGCTCTTCAATGCATAATGTCTAAGAAGCACTTTGCCAATGGGCAAGAAAGAAATCTGGCTGACTTTTCCACCACAGCTTCACTATGAGCTCTTGTGCTGAAATATATTATTGTGCTGTTCTCTTATCTTGATCACATGCAAACGATATGAAGACCGAAACATCAGCATGATTTATGACATTACTCTATTAAGCAGCTCTACATGTTCCACTATTGTTTCTCACACTCAAAGGCTGTACTAATAGTGGCAGGTTATGCAATGGCTTTGACATAGGATTTACCAACTTCCCTGGTGGAGTCATTGTGTCAGGGGAAAACTTTAGTCATAGTGTTTTCAAGCAGTCTTAGTTTTACAGTTATTATTTGGAAGTTTCTCCGGTTAGACAGGATTCTGCGTAGCTGTGCTTGCATGGACTTGCAATATGTACCTGTATAAGGGTGCAGATCTGTTATCAGTTTCTGCACATATATTCTGTCATTCACTGATCATTATTCACAAATTTTACACTCAAAGTTAACTTAAAAGTACAAATTTCTTGAATCGAATATGCAAGCTCATATATATATATATATATATATATATATATATATATGTATATATATGTATAAAAGAGTAGTTTCTGTATTAAGTAAAAAATAAATAAAAATTATATGTATATCTCTCTCTCTCTCTCTCTCTCTCTCTCTCTCTCTCTCTCTCTCTCTCTCTCTCTCTCTCTCTCTCTATATATATATATATATATATATATATATATATATATATATATATATATATTTATTTATTTATTTTAAACTTAATACAGAAAGTACTCTTTATTTATTTGAAGTTAGGGTGGTGTTCTGTCGATTTGTCCTGCCATGTCAGATTGCCCTACTGTAGGACAAAATAATATCTATCGACCCGCAGGGACGGGAGGCCTTTCTGTTCGGGATTTGAATGTTCTCCCTAATTCAGCGAGGGTTTACTCAGTGTGCTCTGGTGTCCTCCCATAGCCCAAAGACATGTAAGGTGAATTGAATATTCTAAACAGTACCTCCCCCAACCTGTAAGAATGACTTTTACATGGATTAACTGGTTCTCACCATGAGTATAGCCACAGATGCTGGAATGGTGTTAAGAAGAATGTAAATAAATAAATAAATAAGTACAAGAAGTTATCTCAGACTTATCGCTATATTCTACTTAAACTGGAAAACAGGCGATGAAATATGAAGGAAAAGATCAGAATACTGTGCTTCCTGGACAGTGCATACATCCTGAAGCTGTAAAGATAATTTCTTTAATCCATATCTATAATCTCAATGCCTTAATCAGACTGACTTGTTTAGGCCTGGCTTTTTCATTTAGGAGCAGGAATTTCGTTGATTTATCTTTGCTGTCCATCTTGTAAAAGATTATGGGAATTGAACCACACTGAGCACACTGACATCATCAGCTATGATGGTTTCCTCAGTCACCAAAACTTGGTCCACACAGCAACTTTAGACATCTAAATTACAATCAATAAATAATGTATATATGCTGGGTTATTTTGATTTATCTGACTGAGTTATATATTTAAATGTTATCGCATGTCCAGTCAAAAACATAGAAATTACTGTATAACATGCAATGTCATTGAATCTGGCAATGTCGGCTGAAAAAAGAATTAGCACTGTACATCTAATCAATGATGTGTATAGTGAATATATAAACCACAATAAAAGAGTTCTGTTTTTCAGTTATTTTCTGTGTCAGTGTGAATGAATGCAGTGGTTTCATTTACTACACACACATTCACACATGGTAATCAGTGTTTTCAGCATCTGTCATCTCACAACATGTCAACCTGTCAAAATAACAAGTTATGTTGACAACACAACAGAAAAACAAAAGTTTACATTTTTAAAAAATATACAGTTTAACTTGAAGCATTTTGCCAAAGAAACACAGACCTATTACTACTGGTTATTATATCTTATAACTTTTTAAATAAAAAGTCTTAAAATGTGAACAACTTATAAAAAAACATCCCATAATGTAAATAAGTTGTCATTTACTCAATTTTGACAGATAAATGTCAGATAGTCCAGAATGTCAGTTAGTTGATCAGACAAACAAGCAAATAAAATTCTGAGGCGAAAAAATGATCGGGCCTTGTATTTGGGAAGACAAATGCCACACATGTGAAAATGTGCTAACTGACAGAACCAAAACAGACAGATACACATACAGATAAAGTTAGTCAAGGCAAAGCAAGTTTATTTATATAGCACATTTCATACACAGTGGCAATTCAAAGTGCTTTACATAAACAAGAATAAAAGAGACAAGTACATATAAAAAATAAAAACAAATAATATTAAAGCAGATTAAATGTGTTAAAACTGGTAATAAATGTGTTAAAACAGATGATTATATGTAAGAGTGCACAGATAAGAGTTTTTTATATGTGAATTTATGTGTGTTTTTATTTATTTATTTGTTTATTTATTTATTGCTTGCTTGCTTGTCAAAACCTTTATTGAATTGCAAAATTATTCATTTATCCATTAATTTTCCTTTAGCTTAGTCCCTTTATTCATCAGGGGTCAGCACAGTGGAATGACCGCCAACTTATCCAGCATATATTTTACTCAGCAGATGCCCTTCCAGCTGCAACCCAGAACTGGGAAACACCCATACATGCTCATTCACACACTTACACTACGGCCAATTTAATATATTTAATTCACCTATAGCGCATGTCTTTGGACAGTGGGGAAAACCGGAGCACCCAGAAGAAACCCACGCCAACACGGGGAGAACAAACACTCCACACAGAAATGCCAACTGACCAGGACTCGAACCAGTGGCATTCTTGCTGTGAGGTGACTGCTAACCACAGTGTCGTTCAAATTAAAATAGTTCTTAGCAGAAAACATCATGAATTTGTTTTTAGATAAACTACATTTTGTTCATTTATTTCATTTTATTTTTTGTTTTAAAAAGAAAATCCAGTTCCTTGAGAACGAATCTTCTGTACACATAAACATTTCCCCTCCCATTTGCTTCTTCTAATTAGATGGTAATTCTATTAATTAAGGATATTTATGGCTTTTAACTAAAATTAAATGAAAAAATGTTTCACAATAATGATATATTCACATTCTACTGCCTAATCAGCATCATTATTAAAAAGATAATTTATGAATCACACACAACTAAGCGAGCGGCCCTGCCCATTTCTGCAGGCAGAGCCTTAGTCATGCTTCATGTCAACTCGAAGTGAAACTCCTCTACCACCACTGGTCTCTCGAGATTAGCCAATATTACACTTCTAAAATTTCGCACACTTTTACACTACAAGGCTTAATAATGGGTGATGAGGTTTCAAAATACAAAGATGTGAGAGAAAAGGAAGAACCTGTTAACTGAGAGGAAAAGCAGATGAATGCACTGTAAAGGGGTGTGAATGCTAATGTGAATAATATAGGGAGGGATCGAGGGAGTTGATGTGGTGTATAGGTGAATGTGTGAGTGTTTGTGTGTTTCTCTCTCTCTCTCTGTGTGTGTGTGTGTCAGAAATGTAGTGTAAAGGGGCAGGCTGGAAGTTGAAGGGTTGGTCCTGGTTCATCATGTATAAGAGCAGAGCACTGGACTTGTGAGCACACGTCTCTGAGGAACATACAGCTTGTTTCATCCAGACAGAGGAAAACATCTGGACAAGGCTGAAAGATGGGTTGGCAGAAGAGCGTTCTGGATAAGCTTGCGCAGACTTTCCAGATCCGCAACAAGTTACTGCGCCAGGGATTGGCTGAGTGCTTAGGAACTCTCATCCTGGTGGTGGGTATTTCTCCTTAATGGTGAATTACTGACAGTCAAAGCTGAGCTCAGAAGAATTTGTGTGTTTTTGTCATTCGGTCTAAACCTCTATGTTCTTTTGACTCAAATAATCTTTAAAAAAAAACACTAGAAGTAAGTTTCACTGTATCTTGTTGTATGAGTGCATGAGTGTTACAGTATAGTATTAGTTGTGGAGTAGTTGCTTATCTTCTGAATGTCTGAAAGTTGGGCTGAAATGTTTACTTTGATATGGGCGATTTGTCATGACTGAATAATACAAACTGTAATTTAAATTTGTACTACTGTGTAAACACTAGAGTAACAACATAGATCTAAAATTAGTGTAAGCTTTAATTTACTGCAAAATAATAATAATAATACAAATTTTGATTTGAATTTTATTATAGAAAAACTGTAAAATTCCAAACATGTATGATTTTCTTTTGGAAAGACAGATCTTTATTAATATATCAGTCTTATTGTTCCATGCTATGAAAGTGCATGGGGTTGCATGGACAAAGACATTTAAAAACAATTCAAATTAAATGAACAACTGAAAGGGTACTGAAGTCAAATATGAATGTAAAATATGGACTGAGGAACTATGCGTTAAGGAAGTATTTTGCAAATAAAGAAGGGTAGTGCTGTTTGTGAGAGGGAGAGAGAAAAAGCATGACAAACATAAAATCTACATGAACATCCTCTTTAGCTTGGTGGCAGTTTTTTTTGTTGCAAAGATGATTGCAGATAAGCATGTCATTATGCAGCAGAAAAGAAGCACATGTCAAAGCTTTTGCTGAGTAGCACTTGATTCATCATAACTATTATAATGTAGCAATTAAAACGTGAGCATTAAGCCAGTAATGAGCGTTATTGAATCATCAAGTCATCAAGCCACACCACAGTGAACTTTAGCTTTTTAGATCTGCCAACTAGGCACGTTTTACTAGCATATGCTACCCAGCTGGTACTTTGATGTCATAAATGCAAATCGATTTAATGTCAAAATCTTGACGTCCATTTGACATCCAGTTAAGAACATAGGAAAAAAAACTGTAATGAGAAAAGTTTTATTAAAGGACAAAAGACAAATTTAGACTGGAATTTGTATCACTACAATGCATGTAAACGATCTTGATGTCAAAACAACATCAAATTGACATCTATCAATCTATCTATCAATGTTTTTGACGCCAATATTAGATGTCAGTTTAATGTCATTTTAACATGCATTGTAGGAATACAATATCCAGTGCATTCCAGCAGACCCATACCTCACCGTCAGTTTTAACCATTGTGATATCACAATATGAAAATGTTTTCAATAATGTCTAATAAGCGCATATCTAATAGGTCAGGGTGTGTGCATGACAGCCACAGGCGGGCTGTGAAATATGACTCTCATAAAATACTTATTGACATCAACCTGTGGTAACAAAAAGCTCACAGGGTTATTATGCCATTTTACAAGCACTTTAGAAAAAACAACTCATTTTTATGATACACACTCATTGTTTGCTTTTGAGGTGTGTGGTCGGGGTCAAATAAAAGATAATACTTGAATGAGAGGTCATACGATTCTGCATCGCTCAACACATGTGATGTTTGCTGAGTGGCAAAAGGTATTCGATATACAAGTTAGTCTGAACGCAGTCTTTGTCTGTGAAGGTCAGAGTCTTGATATTATTAGCGGACATTCTTCCCAGAGCAGAAACAGGAACAATCGCTCTCAATGGTGTTGAAAAAAGCAAACAGGGACATGGAAATGTATTAGCATTCAGATGTCCTTACTGAACACGAAAGGAAATACTTTTGATGCCATGCTAAAGTGATAAATTGGTTCGGTGAGATGCTGTTTTTAGGCTTGTGTTGACATTGTTGCTGAGATTTATTAATTTGACAGCTCTGACAATTATATTACTTTGGTAAAGCTGTATCGCAAGCCTTGTAATTTGCCAAAATGCCGCAGGTATTTCAGTTCACACTGACGTGATCTCCAAAATAGAAACTTCAGCCACAAGTCTGAACAGTGACTTGTAATTGCTCTTTGTTAGAAGAGACTTGTAATGACCTGTCTGAGATGTTCAATGCGGAAAGCATGCAGGCCAAATTCGCTGCAGATTTGTAGCATTTGGAAAAAAAGAGGGAAATTTTGTTTATTTTTAGAGTTTGAATCTGCAACCTGCTATTTTCATCACCAGCTTAAAGTATACGTTGCGGCTCGCAGCTGAATTGCTGCGAAAGTTCTGCTCTTAGTCTGTAAAATGACCATTCATAGTTGTGAATTTCTGTATCAATGTGTGCATTCTCATACAGCGATTAATGCTTGTTCTTATTTTGCAGATGTTTGGCTGTGGTGCATTGGCCCAAGTGGTACTAAGCGGAGGATCTCATGGTCTCTTTCTCACTGTAAACCTTGCTTTTGGGTTTGCTGCTACCCTTGGAATCTTGGTTTGCGGCCAGGTGTCAGGTAGGCAAACTCCTCTAAAATTGCATCTTAAGCTGTTGTTGTGCATGGCCATAAAAACAGGGCTGAGTTTTATAAAAGATTCTTTGTGGATGAACCCATGGGATGAAGGAACTTGTTTTTCTCATCTTTAGGCGGACATTTAAATCCTGCTGTTACATTTGCTCTTTGCCTCTTGGGAAGAGAAAAATGGAGAAAGTTTCCTGTGTACTTTCTGTTCCAAATACTCGGATCCTTCTTGGGTGCCGCTATTATCTTTGCCGAATATCATGGTAAATGTTATGTGGTCTCTTATTGCTCCTACTTGTCATTGTCAGTAGATTTATTGTAGTAATTACAGTTATTGCAGTTTATTATAAAGCTTCTACTTTATGATTTATTTCTTTTGTATTTTAGATGCAATTTATGATTTTGCTGGAGAAACAAATGAGTTGGTTGTAATTGGTGAAAAAGCCACTGCTGGGATTTTTGCTACATACCCAAACTCACATCTCACCACCCTAAATGGGTTTTTTGACCAGGTCAGTAAATCCAAGCACAGTTAATGAATGTATCTGGTTAAAAGCAAACACATTCTGTACAAATGAGAACTGACATATGATGGTCTGATTTTTTGGGGAATTTGCAAAGCCATAAATAACATTATTTTCACTGGTAAACATATAATGTAAACAGTTTTTATTTATTTATTATGCAAAACTAGAACATAATTTTTTTTGGATCTGAGGGGACATGGGGATGGTATTTAAATCAAAATGAAATTGGGGAACAGTTATACCTCATTCACTCAAAACCTATGCTTTCAACACACAAACTTTCTTCATGGACTTCATAGACTGGAATTATCACTCAGGTGCATAAAATTGCTTTGAGTTTTTCATTGTATCATATAATATCATTTTCAAGAGGGCTCCATATTTTAAAATATATGTGTTTTTCATTTAATATCATGTTTATGCTAATACAATAAGCATAAAACCATCTTGACAGGTGATAGGCACAGCGGCCCTGATTGTGTGCATTCTGGCCATTGTGGACCCCTACAACAACCCGATCCCTCAAGGTCTTGAGGCCTTCACAGTGGGATTCAGCGTCCTTATCATTGGCCTCTCCATGGGCTTCAATTCTGGCTATGCAGTAAACCCAGCTCGAGATTTTGGACCTCGTCTCTTCACTGCCATGGCTGGTTGGGGTGGAGAAGTCTTCTCGTAAGTGGATACCTTTAATCAACCGACTAGCAGCCTAATTAAACAGATTTCTAGAAAAAACAACTAATAAATGCTTTTCTTCTGGTTTCCAACAGAGCCATGAATTATTGGTTTTTGGTGCCCATCTTCGCCCCGTTTATTGGATCCATTATTGGTGTGATTGTGTACCAGCTGATGGTGGGATGGCATGTGGAAGGAGAGGTACGAGATAAGAAAGTTAAAGCTAGAGAGGAGGCAATGAAACTCAATGACGTCTCCAGCAAGGAATGATCTGCATGATCTCCATCAGCCCTCAACACCACAAATCCACTTAAGCTTCAGCTTATGGATCTCTAGGTTCAATTAAAACCACTCGCACCACACAAGACTCCCTCATCTGTTTCAGAGGTGATTCTCACAGTCTTGTGGATCATCCTATGGACTCTTAATAAAAAAACGTTATTCATTTCTATACTCTAAACATGCTGGGTTGTTTTAACCAAATTTGAGTACAATTTTGACTAACCCAGTGGTTGGCTTAAAAATTTTATTTAAAATTAAACCAACTGCTGGGTTAATGTTAGCCAACCCAACATTTTTTAGATTTCCAACTTTTCGTCAGACATTTGATTGTTTTTCAAGCATGACTCTTATTTCTTTCTTCGCACAGACTACATTCTTCCATTAAGGGAACAAGGTGTTACTTCAACAGGACGAATTATATTAATTCACTCTTTTGAAAAGTTAGTAAAAGTTTAGACCTTTGAAATGAAACTGTTGTTGTTACACCTATCAACATTTACAGTATTTCCAGCCTGGTCTCACGAGAAATCATAAGTATTTTACATTTTGTCAGTTTAGTGGCTAATTCAGAGTTCAGTCGTACGAAATTGTATGATTTTAAAAAGGAGGCGTGGCACCTAACCTAACCTAACTCGTACGAAATTGTACGAATTAGATCATACGAATTCATACGAATTAGCCACTAAATCAAAAAGTTACGAATTGCCGTGAGATTGTGTTGGTATTTCATGCTTTTGTGCTACTATTATCTAAATATGTTGCCATTCACGCTGAGAAAGTTGAGTAGTTACCCAAAAAAGCTACAGTACTTTTTTTTTTAATTGTAAATATTTTGTATTGTCATTTTCATTTAAAGCTGATTTTTGTCTATTACGTGTAGGGATTATGATTTAACTTGTACACATATGGAGTGATCCTGACATTTGTTTGACATTACAGTTTTTAGACTGTTCATTTCATAACCATGTTAATTTTGAAAGTGAATGTTTCAAATCAACTGATTGTTATCCTAATAAATTTTTTTTTTAAAGAAGTCTCACATGTCATGCCTTGTAATTTTCTGTCGAAATCACACTTTGCTGCATCTTTATCTTCATTAAGGACATCGTGTACTTCTCTGGGTGGCTGGTGTTAATCCATTTGTAGTGGTTTTGTAATTCGGCATATGCCAGAGCTACTCCTTACCAACAACAGCACAAGATGTATGAAACAAGTCTAATTAGAGGCTTATGAAACAAAAAGGTGTGGACTACTGGAGGCTTAAATAAAAGTATGAGAGAGTGAGAAATTTTATAGGCTCTCTCAGCTTCACGATTAATCATTTAAAAGCTTTTGGGAAAACATCTGGGTGTGTGCATGTTAAAATATAATGCATTCCATCTTCAAGAAAAGGGATTAATATAATTACTTCACCCAAGCTGCATCATGTTAGCTTGTTCTCAGAACCCAATTATTATATTATCCCAGATTTATTGCCTGGAATCCCACAAAAACAAATTGTTGCTAACAACAAAGAGTTTCTGACAAAGCAGTAACTCATTTTTGTTACATTTCTAAAGCCGATTACAAAAACAAAGGAAGACCAGCCTCCTTTCAACATAAATCAGTGCATTTAATTCTATCTATCTATCTATCTATCTATCTATCTATCTATCTATCTATCTATCTATCTATCTATCTATCTATCTATCTATCTATCTATCTATCTATCTATCTATCTATCTATCTATCTATCTATCTATCTATCTATCTATCTATCTAAATTAGCCTTACAATTTAAAACATTTTTATTTTTCATTTTCAGCATCATTACTTCCAAGATCAGTAAAATCATTCTCCAACATGTTGATTTGATGGCATTAAACATTTCTTATTATCAGTGAGGAAACTGTTGTGAATATTCTCAGGTAGCTTATATTACCTTTAGCCTTCTCTAGTGGGAAAACATGATTCCCTTGGCCACTGCATCCTGTTTCTCCTTGCGGTACATTAGCAGAAGCCTCTTCCCTTTGCCCGACGCACTTTCACTACCCTAGTTTTTTAGCAAAAACGACCACTTTCACATGAAAGCGTGTCCTGATTTCCAGTCGTTGTGGGAAACAAGTTGAACAGGTACTATGAATAAACCTGTTTAGGCTCCACGCTGCTTACCTTAGTGAAATGATATCCAGCTCTGGCTTAGGGTCTACACAGCTGCATGGAGGTCTCCCACCACGTGTTTCATTTTAGCTCTGGCGCCGTCAGATGTACGTTTAGGTAATGCATGCCAACTTAAATGAGGTGTGAAATCTGTAGTTATTTAAGAGATCTTGCACTGTTTGGATAGTTTTCTGGACATTTTGATGATAACACATGGTATTGTCATTGGGTGTGGAGTTCTTACGTAAACAGGAATCTATCTGAGTAATTATATGTCCTCGTGCATGTTTCCTGTGTGCAATTAGAGCAACATGCATTTCCAAAAAATGCAATAAAAATGCAAATAGATGCAACATGTTATTTAAAATCATTTGCGCTCAAGAAAGGTTTTTGGATGTTCCATACAGTTTTGTGGAAGCCTTGTTACGATCTTCTTTGGGGTTCTGTTTTGCAACAAAAGTGACTTACTAAAAAGAAGTGTGTAATCAGTGTTTTGAATTACTTCTCTGAAATGTACTTTAGGTGCTTCTCAGAAATATATTTAAAACTGCACTTAAGTATTCTTGACTGTACAGAAAAAGACAGAAATGCTAAACTTGTTGATTGACGTGTACTTAAAAGTATAATTATGTACTATAAACATGGCTGTAGCAGTTTTTATTCTTGTTTGAGTGGCCTAATAATTTTTAGGGTCAAACTTTATTTTAAGGCACAATTATTAGCATTAATAAACTATTAACTAAGATTTTTGCCTCAATAAACTACTAGTTTGGTGCTTATTTATTAAGGTAATAGTTGGGTTAGATAAGAGTGGGTATATGGCCAGGGCTGGATTAAGAACACATTGGGCCCTGGGGCGGTAGCAAATCCAAGAGCCACTTTTTTTTGCCTCACAAAAGTATATTTATATATTGTAGTTGTTATTATGATTACTATTATTATTATTATTATTATTATTATTATTATTATTATTATTATTAGTATTATTATTATTATTATTATTATTATTATTATTATTATTATCATTAATAATAATTTACTAATTAATATTATTATCCAATTTTCCACCATTTGATTTATATTTGATTATTATATTTTTTTCTATTTTATTAAAATAGGCCTGCAAGTTATACAAAATTAAGTAATGACATAATATTAACTTTAAAGTTCAAACACGCTGCAAAAATCAGCAAAACAAACAAACAAACATTTGCAATACTTACTAAATTAGTGCTTTATAATAAATGATTTACAGTAAGTAGGATTTTATCTTTAAAAAGTTTCTTTCGAACTTTAGCTGACCATGAATCCCTAATGATAGGATATCTTTAAAATCCATGCTTCTAATATCCAAAATATTGTGGTCTTCTGAATTACAGATGGCTAGCAGGTCACACTTTATTTTGATGGTCCAGTTGTTGAACTTAAGTTACGTTGCATCAACATGCTAACTAATTCTCGTTAGACTGTTAGGTTGGGGTTAGGGTTAGTGTAAGTTGACATGTATTTGCAAAGTTTCTTATAGTCAGTTAAATTTCTGTTGAAGAAGCAGTATCAACATATATTAAGCAGACAGTCTACTAATACTCAAATGGACCATCAAAATAATGTTACCTGCGAGCATCCTTATTTTGTATTTAATTTATTTGTATCAGATATATTGTCTGATGAAAGCCAGCATCAATATTTCATTGCTCCATATTATTTTGGTCATTTTCATAAAAGTTTTCCGGGAACCGGGCCAATACGGGAGATGGGTCTGAAATACGGGAGACTCCCGGGAAAAACGGGAGTGTTGGCAGGTATGCCCCTCACTGACTCAAGGTCCAGAATTTGTCTCATTCATTTCTCCTATTTCTCCTGTCTCACTCATTTGTCCTATTTTGACTGCTATGCTATAATAAATTGTGAAAATAATCCATTGAAGAAGGCTTTAACACCAAGCAGAATCCTCTCTCGGCTGTTGCGTCAGCGTAACTGAGGAAAGTTGAATGTGTGGGCCAGTTTGCTATTTAAATGAATGATATTTAAATGACAATAGGCTACAGTTTTTAATTTAAAACTTTAACAAATTCCTATTTTTTCAAATAATATATGATGTAATTGATGTATATATGATGTATATGATGTAAATGATAATTGATGTTAATCTTTAGGAAATGTTTATGGTGCATCACAAAATGTGGTTATGATGACCACATTAAGCTGATCCAGCAAAAAATAGTGCTTAAAATCTCACTATAATGCAACCTTTCTAAACCTCATAATTAAATAAAAAATGAGGCAAATAAGTACAAAATGGTCCAGTTTTTAAGAAAAAGGAACCACCTCTTTCACCAGGCTGGCTACTGGCCTGCATATACTTAGTATTCC
Organism: Danio aesculapii; assembly: GCF_903798145.1. Classification (NCBI taxonomy): domain Eukaryota; kingdom Metazoa; phylum Chordata; class Actinopteri; order Cypriniformes; family Danionidae; genus Danio; species Danio aesculapii. The sequence continues at coordinate 41,249,858 of NC_079439.1, read as the reverse complement.
TGCAACCAGACAAATTGTCAGTATAAGCCTACTTTAAATGTATCAAATGTGATAAACATTTCAGGCATTATTTTGTGTTAACAACTGTCTGAATGTACTTTACCTCTTACATAAGTTATAGTAACTCATAACTTTCAGTGTATTTGGAGCAGTGGTTTTCAATCCTGGTCCTTGCAGCCTCTGCACTATTTATTTTGCATGTCTCTTTTGTTTATTCATTTATCATTCATCCATTTTCATCTGCTTTTCTGGGGGCCGGATCGCGGGGGCAGCAGTCTCATGAGAGATCCCCAGACTTTCCTCTCCCCTGACACTTCCTCCAGCTCCTCTGGGGGGATCCCGAGGTGTTCACAGGCCACCCGAGAGACATAGTCCCTCCAGCGTGTCCTGGGTCTTCCCCGAGGCCTCCTCTCTTTGGCACATGCCTGGAACATCTCCCAAGGTAGCCCATGAGGCATCTGAAACAGACGCCCGAGCCACCTCAGCTGACTTCTCTCGATGTGGAGGAGCAGCGGCTCGGAGTTCCTCCCGGGTGTCAGAGCTCCTCTCCCTATCTATAAAGGTACGCCCTGCCACCCTGTGAAGGAAACTAATTTCGGCTGCTTGTATCTGAGATCTTGTCTTTTCGGTCATGACCCAAAGCTCATGACCATAGGTGAGAGTGGGAACAAAAATTGATTGGTAAATCGAGAGCTTTGCCTTTCGGCTCAGCTCCTTCTTTACCACAACGAACCAGTACATTGACCACAATTCTGCTGTCACTGCACCAATCCACTTGTCAATCTCACGTACCATCCTTCCCTCTCTCGTGAACAAAACCCCAAGATACTTAAACTCCTCCACCTGGGATAAGGACTTTCCTCCAACCTTGAGATGGCAAGCCTCCTTTTTTCCAGTGGAGCACCATGACCTCGGACTTGGAGGTGCTGATTCCCATCCCAGCCGTGTCACGCAGGACTTTGGTTTAACACATCTGATTTAGAGCTCATTAGAAGAGAGCTAAAAGAAGGAACTGTGTTGACATATTCCCTACATAGTTGAAGTCACGTCTTGAGCACATTACCCTTTGAAATGAACTTGCTTTTACACTAGAATTATGACAGAATATTCTTTGATGTCCACTCTGCATGCAGGGCACTTAAAGTCAAATTAAACAAACCTCTTAAGCAGTAAGAAAAAACATACGAAATAAGTACAAGACCACGAGGGCAAGGACTGAGAATTGCTACTGTTATTTAGTGCACTTTTATGTGCTAAATTGGAACAAATGAATGTACAGTATAATTAGTATGCTTTAAGTACACTGTAAAAAATATATGATCATTAAGTGATGACAATATATGTTTTTAGTTAATTTTAAGCTAATCATGTTCCAACTTAATTATATGAGATATGCGGTCAGTTTAATATAAGTTCAAATGACTCATAAGGTTAATTTGATTCACCTTAAACATTTTAGGCAACAATTTTTTTTTAATGTAGCCATATACCTGTGAAAAATCATGACATGCTTGATTAGGGATATCAAAGTGTGTTTGTGTTACAAAGACATTAGGCTACAAGTAAATTATTAAGTGTATATATCATAAATAGAGTTTATATGCATAAAATAATTTATAGTAATAACTTATTATTCCAAATATTCCAATATACTGATTATTCCAAATTGCCTAGTGCAATTTGTACACTTTGTCTTCAATAACAATCAATGGTGAAAATAATTTTGCTAAGTACATTTGAAGTATAACACTTGGATTGGATAAATACAGAGGCCAAAATCTGAGTATGGGACACATATCATATTTCTGCCTTCCTAAATATTTACTACAAGTAATTCAAAAGTACTCCAAATTCAAAAAGTAAAACTACTACTAGTATATTCATAAGTTCATATGCTTAATCATGGACTACTTGTTTACAACTCTTATAGTACATTTAAAAGTATCATTTTATATTCTAAAAAGTGGACAAATTTAGGTCATATTTAGGCCTCAATATTGAAGCAGTACAGTAAAAAGCTATAATACTAAGAATTTACTACATAAGGTATACTTCAATATTAACGTAAAGAGATGAAAATGTAAATGTAAAAATGAAAACGACACAGAAAACGATATTTTGAAGAAAGGTGAAAACATGTAACAATTGACTTTGATAGTGGGAAAAACAAATACCATTTCCAGTTTTCTTCAAAATATCGCCTTTTGTGTTTAACAGAAGAAAGAAACTCATAAAGGTTTAAAACAAGTAAAGAGAGAGTAAATGATGACAGAATTTTCATTTTTGGGTGAACTATAGCTTTATATGAACTACTTGTATACCTCTTACTCGTAAGGGTTGGTTTATTTGTTTTCTTTGTTCCTGTTTGACTTAGTTCCCTAGTTAGTCTCCTTGGTCATTTGCTGATTTTCCACCATTGTTTCTGTTCTCCTCATTATCATCTGGTTATTAAAGCCTTTAGTTCTCCTTAGCTGCTTATCTGGTCTTGTTTGTGCTTTTGTGTAGTTTCTGTTTTGCTACTCTGGTGTACTCTCAGAGTTTATCAACAGGCTTTTGGGTGGTAAATTGTGAATTCATGCACCGTTTAATTTCTTATCTAATGAATTTTGTGCTGAACAAATGTGTAAAGAATGTGAAGTCATGAGTTGGATACTGACAACAGCCATCACTTCCACTGATACAAAAACGATACTGATGCCGACTTGTGATTTGAAATGAAACATTCACTTTCTCCATAGTATTGATTGCAATAAAGAAATATTGTTTAGTATGTTCATTTGAGAGCGGCACGGTGGCAGAGTGGGTAGCACAATCACCTCACACCAAGAAGGTCGCTGGTACGAGCCTTGAGTTGGCGTTTCTGTGTGGAGTTTGCATGTTCTCCTTGTGTTGGCGTGGGTTTCCTCCACATGCTCCGGTTTTCCACACAGTCCAAAGACATGTGGTATAGGTGAATTGGGTAAGCTAAATTGTCCGTAGTGTATGAGTGTGAATGAGTGCGTATGAATGTTTCCAGTGCTGGGTCCAAACATATGCTGGATAAGTTGGTGGTGCATTCCGCTGTGGTGACCCCAGATTAATAAGTCGAAAAGAAAATGAATGAATGAACAAATTCTGTTCGCTTTGAATCTGGATAGCTTAAAATCACTGTCAGGCTTTAGATGTTGACAGCTGTTTATTTATGATTGGAATAGTGGAAACATAATTATTTTAATTGACCAACTCGCAACACCTGCTGTTAGAAAAAATACATTTATTTTTTATTACTTTTGGCTCTCTTTTTTCTTTCTATTAAATAAATGTATTTGTGTCATATATCCACCAAACGTCTTTTCTTGTGTGATAAGCTTTACCAGAAAACTAGTGCTTTGCAGAAGTGGGTGCGTGTGTGCAGAGACCTAGGTGTCTGAAATTAACTTTATTTAACTTCTTGAGTAAGTCTTCCTGTGAAACAGAGAAACAACTATATACTGAATGTTCACAAAGCATACCATATATTAAGTTTTTCATGAGTTAGTCAGCCTCAAGGCAGTTCACTCCATATATGAATATATTAATATTTATTAAAGTTAATGTATGTTTACAGGTCAAGAGGGCCAAAGTATAGGGTGCAAAGGCCAGATAATACAGAACATTTGATAAGTGATGGACCACACCTGGCCGATTCCTTGTGTGTATGAAAGTAGGTCTGTATTTCGAATTATTCAATTGTATTCACCAAATTACTAATACTTTTGCATTAAAGAAAAACCTCTCCTTACTCTCATTGTACACACCAGGAATCATCTGAAAGGACAGTATTCCCACACTGCAAAGTAATATTAAAGTGTTCACAAATATATATATATATATATATATTTTTTTTTTATTAAATACTACTTATTAATATTAATTACTTATTAATTACTCATCCGCAATGTAAGAAGACATTGGTGAAAAGTTTGTTTGTTTTTTCTTTACAGTTTTACAAAGAGCTTCTTTGAGCTTTGTATGATTATAGTTGCACCATGTGAGTAGACTGGGATAAATATCTCTTGGGGCATGTTTATCAATATGACATACTTATTTGGTGGAATTTTCTGCATTTGTGATGCATTTTTTCTCCAAATTCCACAATTAAACATGGTTAAAAAATAAGTTGAATTAATGAAAACATATACTATGTTCAGTGTTTTTGGCTTTCTGTTTTGGTAAGCTCTTTTAAAGACAAAATTACTTTCTTTGTGTAGCACTTAAGCTCTTTATAGTAACCTGAGAAGACAGACCGCATAGAATTCAGCTAGGAATGCGAGTGGTTTCAATAAAATGCCCTATGGGCTGACGCCTCTTGTTTTTTTGTTGCTTTTTTATGCAGAGAAACATGTCTAATGTGCCTTAAAATGCTCTTGAAAGGGTTCACAGGCATAGCTCTAAACTTTGGCATGCAATGTTCAAAAGAACACAATGTCTTTCCTTCTTTGCGCTAACCAGTATGTGCGTAGTTTATAGATTTATGTGTGAATTTTTTTCCCACATTAGCTGTGTTTTTAGAGCATATGTCTACAGTATTCTTAAACCAAGAACATGATCTGTTTTTGCAAAATGTGCAAGTCATGATTTGGTCACTCTTTTTCCGGTCAGGCACTTGTAAAGCACATTCCCTACTTTACTACAGTATGTTGTTTCCTGTTTTGATGCACCAAAACTGCCTGAATTCAGTCTTTTTAAAAGGGTCATTTTTTTGCTGGGAGCTAAAAGATCACAGCCCACAGACGCCTTTAAGATACTGCCAACCCATATGCTGTCCACATGTGGACAAACAAGCTAGAGGAATCCATACTGATGACACCTGAGATGTTTTCCAGATCCTAAAATATGTACTTGATTTTAAACGTCTGGTGGTTTTTTTTTTTAGCAGGACTGCTCTGGAATTTTTCCATGGCTGATTAAACATAAATACCTGAAAAGATTAATAAACAATAGTGTAGCAAATCATGATGGTATGATATATACATCAAATCACATTCCATATAAAGTGAATTGAAAACAAGACTATATGTCTGGGAACATGTCTGTTGCACAGCTGAGATCGTGGCTAGTCCTTGCAAAAGGGCGAACCACAGCTGTTTCCCCCTACAAGTCGGTTGGCACATCTGAAGGTTACAGTGGGGGCTCATCTGCCGCGGATCCCCGCTTCTCATCAGCATGCTCCATCCAAGCTTCGAGCGAGAGAGGCGGTTCATCCTCCCGGCTCAATGACACCGAAGACCAGTACATTGTGTTCATTGCGGCATTGGAGGGTGGGCTGTCACTCCTCTGGGGTGGTGAGTGAGGTCCCGGACTTGGAATATAACAAGGTGGCCATGCTGGTGGTCCAGAAATGCCACCTCTGGATAAATCTGGCACATATGTGTGACGTTGACAAACTTTGCTTTCTTAGCTCACTCATATCACAGCCTGGCTTGTTTGGTGACACTGTCTGGGAGTTTACACAGGTGTTCTCAGTGGTGAAGGTTGAGGACAGAAAAGGAACACTCGCCCTTGTGCAGAGAATCTCTCAATTTGATTGCTATGACAGCGCACCTCACCAGAGAGTGCGGCAGGCTGGTGCTGACCTGTCTGAAGGAGTTTGACATGAAAACTGTGGTCCCACTAAATTTTTTTAGAGGCTCCTTGGGGCATATGACATCTGCTGTCAGTTTCTGCTTCCAGTTTCCTTTATTTTTGTAATTCAAAACATCACAGTAAATTGTAATGCAGAATGAAATTATGTTGCATCAGATCCAACAAGAACATAAAAACATCAAACACAATAAAAACCTAACATAATTAATAAGCTTTTATAATTTCATAAATATATAAAAAATATAGTTATATAACATAACCCAATTTTTAAAAATCAGAGAAGGCAATAAATGAATACTTAAACAACTATTGCAGAGTTAGCTATAATAGTTATAATATTAACATTTTGTGCTAATTTAAACTATTTATTGATTGATTATTACATACTAGCTGTTTAATAGTATTTAAGATACAGCATTATTTATTGATAGTCACACTGCTCGGATTGTTTCATATAAGACCACTTCAGCACTGGCTTCACGATTGGGTCACCAAATGGGCATGGCACGCATAGGGTGACTATCACTCCGCTGTGCTGCCACACTCTCAGTCCTTGGACGGAGTTTGCTTTTCTGTGTACCGGACCCCGGCTGCATTGGCATATTAATTGCATGGAACTGTTGGCATTGTTTCTCGCTCTTCAGTATCGACTGGTGTTAAAGCGGCCACACATGCTGTTCAGGACAGCATGGCTGCGGTGGCATACATCAACCATGGGTGGTATGCACTCTCACAGCATGTCCCAGCTTGCTTGCCACCTACTTCTCTGGAGTCATGGAGTCATTGCGTTTGAAATCACTGCATGCCATTCATATCCACAGCAAGCCAACCGTGCGGCCTATGCACTCTGACGAAGCTAATATGCCTGTGAGAATGGAGGCTCCAACCTGATATGGTCCAGCTGATGTAGGCTCACTTCTAAGAAGCTCAGATTGACCTGTTTTCCACAAAACCACCCATTGCCAACTATTTTATTTCCTGACCGAGGCCCCCCTCAACATGGATGCGCTGGCTCACGCATTATGCCCAGTGAACCTACTTGCACAGACCCTGTGCAGGTCAGGGAGAATGAGGAGCAGGTATTATTAGTTGCACCTCTGTGGCCCAACCGAATCTAAATTTCAGAACTCTCTCCCCTCACAACGGTCCCTCACTGGTGGATCCCATTGGGGAAGGACCAGCAAATCATGACTGAAATTTGGGCCAGCCTACTCTGACGTTATGCTGAGGCCTGCCTATGTGCCCAAGGTTCCTACCACACATTTAGAGACCAGGTACTGAACCTAAAAGCACTGAAAACCTTCTCAATGCTGTGCCCCATCCTCACTCAGAGTTTAAGATCTTCTGAGCAGCCCTTTGTCTGTTATGGTGGTCAGCAGAAGGGAAGTGCTGTATCTGAACAGAGTTTAGCCCATTGTATAGTAGATCCTATTGCCCTTGCTTATCAGTGCCAGGGCGAGCTGTGTCCCCCGGGAGCGAGAGCACACTCAACAAGGAGTGTCCTCTTGGGCGTTATCACACAACACCTCTCTAGCAGGCATCTGTGGAGATACAGGCTGGGCAACACCTAAAACATTCAGCTGATTTTATAATCTTAGAGTGAAGGTTTCCTTGTGTGTGCTGGATAATCCCAGTCTATATTGAGGAAACTCAGCTCCGTGCTGAAATGTGCTTACTGCACCTTTCTCTCTAACATGGAGATGTGTGCACTCTTTCCACTCTGCTTAGTGAGTTCCCCATCTGATGAAACCTACAGAGTTCCTCTGAGGCCCTCAGCACCCACCTCAGTGGAGGAGCCGGGTGCCTGCCCCATTACATTGTTGTTTTGCCTGTTCAATCAGCCTGTGTTAATGATTATGTTGAAGCCTTTATTTGTCAAATACACTTTTACATGTAGCAAATTTGAACCCCCCAGCCCGACCATACACAAACATTACACATTTCAGGGGAAGACAGGTCAGATGAGAGGTAGCTTTTAGAACGAGGAAAAATGATACATTTGGGAAAAGGGAGGCGAAAAAAATCTCCTCTGTCCTTGACAGTCCTTGAATTAGGGCAGTGTGAAATAAGGGGGAAAAAAGCCCCTGCAACCAGTACATAAACACATAGACATATACATAACATCACAACAGAGGATGTGAACAGGAGATGTGGATATAGTCCGATGAAGGCACCAGCCATCTGGTCCTGCAGCCAGGGTGCGATGGCCGGGCACTGTCCCACCTACCCACACCAGTGGGTGAAAGCACATGAAGACGTGGGAAGCAGGGGTAGGTAGTGATTGTGATCTGTAGCTGTGTATGTGTGTGTGTAAGCCTGTAGAGTCTCAACCGGTGTCCTGGGAACACAGAGCAGGAATTCAGAACATCTCGTTATCTTGTTCTCCAAGGGAAGTTGCTTGTCTTCAGCCAAGGCCAAATAGCAGGAGAGTCACAGGGAAGCCAAAAGAGATGAAAATGTTTTCAAATTTGGTTCAATATCTGCCAATATTGCAGATATCTAATGTCTGTGACTGGTCTCCAGGTTTGTCCAAATCTTGTTGCAAAGCCATTCATTTCACCATGATGTTTTCCAATTTGCGGTCTATAACCACAGTCTGATTTATAAAGCATGACATGAACTACTGGTCCAGGAGGTTTCTCTTAATGGTGCAGTGGAAAGTGGGTGGTGGGAGTCTATGGTGATGGTGGAGTAGGGATTGAGAATGTTGAATTACTGAGATGGTGTGAAGCGTTGATGTCGGTGTTGGTAAGTTTTTGACAGAGTTCCGAAACTGTGGTTTTAATGAAGGAGCAGAGGAAATGGTGAAATCGTAGGAAATTCTATGGGCCATGAGTTTTATAGTTATACTAAACAGAACTGAAAGTGATGCAGAGAGAACCTATGAAGTAGCCGAGGTCTTGAGGGGAATTTATTATTTATAACAAGCGGAAAAAATCAGGCAAAAACTAATCGTTGTGATAATGGCTATATGATCAGTCATTGATTTTCGGCCAATGGAAAATTTCAGTGTAGGTTAATGTGACTATTATCAATTTCATATACATATATGCCCGGTCTGATATATATATATATATATATATATATATATATATATATATATATATATATATATATATATATATATATATATATATATATATATATATATATATTGTATACTTATAATGTATAAAGCAGGCAGTGAAGATTACTGATTTTATAAAGAATTCAGATCTAAACGTAGTGATTTGTAATGGAAAATAGTTCACCAGAAGCGAATTTTGAAAAATTGGTGTGTATGTACCTCATTGGACAAGGTATTCATTTGAGGTTCTGAGTGATTGCTGAACTGGTGGACTTCTGCTGATCTTCTTTCTTTCTTTCTTTCTTTCTTTCTTTCTTTCTTTCTTTCTTTCATTCCAGAAAGTTTATTAAACGTTTTTCCTTGAGAAACCATGTTTATGTCTGTGTAATTGTAAATTATGGCTTTAATTTGTCAGTATATACCCGCTTTGACACTATTGTAAAGGTCTGGCTGCTATGGGAATAAACTATATGCATCATAGTGATCGGCATTCAATTGTTTTTGTCTGCTTTGTAACACTATGGAAGAGAATGACTAAAGCGAGAATGGTGCGTGTGTGATTAATATGTAAATACAGGGCCTGTACCTGTAATAGTGGCAGTGTGAGAGAATAACAGGCTGGTTAGGCACATACTGAGCTTGGGTTAGTGCTGTATTGAAAGCACCATGGAAACGCTCGTGTGGAACAGCGCATTCGATTGCTCCGGGCCAGCGACTGCTGAATCCAGGTGCTGCATGAAGGGTTTGCCAGGGTCCCGATGGAGACTTGTTCTCTGCGTTTTGGGGGAGCGGTGGTGTTTAGGAAAGGCCGGTAGCCTTGCGTTAGGGCCGCAGTTTCTATTGATGTTCTCTGCCAAGTTTTGGTGCGCTGGATGTCGGCTTGGATATGCAAGAGGAGCTGTGTGGTTAAAGTTGCTATTCTCTGGGATTTGTGCTTGGACATAGTTACAGCGATTTAGATATGCTGGTTTTTTTATAGTGAGTTAGGAATCATCTGATTGGTGGATCATCAGATCGTTAGCTAATGAGGGACCAGCCATGGTCAATCATAAGCACGTGATCCTCTCAAAATTAGATTTTTAATAGAACTTGACTTATTGCCGTCTTCCATAGACATCAGCATGCATTTTACAGAGGATTTAATGTTTTACTATTAATTTTATGTATTAAAACGTCTGCAACCTAAGTAAACATTTAATCATTGAAAGCACAGACTTTTTGCTGCTTTACAAGTGATTATCAAAAGTGGTCATCTTTCTTAAACTTCCCACCTCCAGATGTTTGATTCTTCCAAATAGGAAAGCTTGTAATTCGACTTACATATATTAAAAAACTAAAGACTTTTCAGAGGAAAGATGAATGCAGTACTACTCTATAAGCCTTTAAGATTATAATGAGATTAGGCAAAGTGAGCATGTTACATGTTCTTTAATATGACAGTAATAATGGTTGCTAAGAGTCATGTATGATAGCTATAGACAAATTTACATATATATATATATATATATATATATATATATATATATATATATATATATATATATATATATATATATATATATATACCTTTTGTCTTTTGGATAATTTGTTGTAACTTCGAGGCACAGGCAGCTTAGTCTTTTTTTTTGTTGATGAATTTATCAAAACTCACCTCCATAATACCTCCAAAAAAGTCATGTAAATGCTCGAATGACAGCAAAAATTTAACCTTCTACACCCACCTTAGGCCAAACACAATTGAAAAGGGAAGGAGAGCTTCTCTACTGCAGCTCTTCCTCTCTGTGAAGCGCCGATTACTGTGCATCGGACTCTAGTGATAAAGGCAACATGCTGCGGTCTTTAACCTCCTTGTTAGAGCACCCACTTCCCATACCAGAATCTCTGAGTCGAGCCCTGCTCAGAGCGGGTATGACTGTGTTGATTGCCTTCAGGGAGTAACGCATCAGAACTTGACAAAGTCACTCTCAACATTTCCTGACTTGATGTGGTTTTGATTGTTTGACTAGGAAAGCTGTAGAAATGTACAAACATGCACACTTAAAGAAAAAAAAAAAACAGAATACAAGTGCCGAAGACAAGCCCTCTTTGTTGTCTATGTCTGCACGAGCCTGCACAAGATCACAATTGTACAAAAGGTGTGCCATCTACAACTGGGCTATTGTAAAGTAAAAAAAGCAGTTTAGCAGTAGTTTTATAAAGATCTCCATTGACAGGGTTTATTTGTGCATTATCACTTGGCGCCACATTTGAACACATTTTTGCAGATTACTTTACATGTCATTGTTCTGTTTCTGAGCGCGGAAACAGAGCAGCACACGTTCTATTTTGCACTATTAAAAACATTAATAAATAAATTAAATACAATCATTAAATACAAATACAGTCTACCCCTTTTTAAGATTTAATATTAATGTTATGGTTCTTCTGAGTGTGCCAGTTTAGGTTCAGTTCAAAACACAAGATTTTTTTATTATAATGTGTTAAAAAGTGTCATTTTGGGGGCGTGTACACAGGTCACTGTTTTAGGGTTGTGTTGCTTCACATGAAAATTAGTTTCGACTTCCTGCCCAACTTAACAAGGGGGAGAAGCCAGGAGCTCCTCTGCTTTGTGTATGGCAACAGACAGGCAGACAGAGACAAGCAACATGAGTGAGAGGACAAGCATTCAGCCGACTCAGAGACTACAAAATCATTTGTGTCTTTGTATAGTTTTACAGGCAACTGTGTGCTAGTTTAAAGTTCCGAGCTTGTACACCAAGACTAATAACTACGCACACTGAATTAACTTTGACTGAGGCTATAACTAAAGGACGTCACACACCGGATGCGCCGCTCAGAGCTGCGACACGGCATACCAGACGCGCACATTCGCATGTTATTTAAAATAAAACTAATCAGATGGCGCTCTGTGGTGTGGCAGAAATATGAGCAGTGTTCTGAGTCGTGGCTGGGCGCCGCGGACAGCCGCCGACTTGCGGCACCGGTGTGTGTACCCTGATAGAAACCAATGTTTAGAATTCTAAAATGCATGGTGCTGCATGGTGCAACGCTTCTGGTGTGCGACCTGCTTAAGGCAAGTTCATTATTTCCAGTGGAGGGACGGGCACGTGAGGCAACGCGCTCGCACTTTTCAGCTGCACCTAGTTAAGATGACAGGGAGCTTCTGTGAATGAGGGAAATGCAAACGGCTGAAGTTTAAGGAAGACGCAATGAAAAGTACACTTGTTTGCAAACCCACCCAAAGTTACAAACAATGGCGCCGATGAGAAAGATCAATTGGTGAATGTTGATCTGGTGTTCAGCCCAGTGAGCCTTACATATAAAAAGTGAGCAAGGGTGTTTATTTGGTGACATCGCTTTGACGTGAAACAACAAACTGAGGATATGGCAATGCGCGCCTCTCAATCAATGTTGGTGGGCGGGGGGACCGCACTCCTACGTCAAGTTGCAGTCGATCTCAAAACCGATTCAATTGGTCCATGTTATGTTATTAAATTGGGAAAAAAATGACTGGTTGTGTTTATATCACCTCAATATGACGATCTACACACTATATCCACACATATGTCTGTCCAAACAGCTTGAAAAGTAGATTTTACTCCATAGGTGCCCTTTAAATCATGAAGTAATTGTGTGGAACTCAGCATTTTTACATGATTTCAGTTTGATTTCTGGAAAGGGGGATGCACATAACGCAATAACCATTTTATCTTGTTTGTTTTTTTATAATTATTGTGGAGGCCATAATCAAAACTAAATTCTGAATAATTGCACAGCCATGGAAACTATTATGGTGGACTCGTTGCTAAGTTGACTTCAAGTGACTTGCACTTTTAAAAAGTAGCTCCTTATGTCCACATCTCACCTCTTGCTCTTGTCAATGAGTCTTGCTTAGTAAGCTTGATTGCAAAGTTTCCTTGCAAATTTGGTACTGTGAACATCCAGTTGCATTATAGCAACATCGTAGCATTCTTTTATTTTGGAGGTGATTCACTTGTTGGTGGGGACAAATGTAATCAGTGGATATTGGTGGGGACACATCCCTTCTGTCCATGCTAATTCTATGCTCTTGATATGGTCTGTTTTAATAGCCAGGTAGGTTTTAGGGTTTAATCTGTGGTCCTAAGGAGTTCAAAGATTTCCAAGACAACAGTGATGGATTCATGTACTTATGCTGTTAACATCGAATTTTGACCCTGACATAAATGTTGCAACATATTTTTTGTTGTACGCACAGACATCCATTGTAGCCTACATAATTAATTTTGATTAATTAATTTTTTAGATTCTGACCCTATTTCTTAATTCAGTTCTAATTTCCAGAAAACGAATAAAGGACAATGATAATCAAACAACTAAGTTATATCCAAATACACATGCTGGGCCCCATATTGACAAATCTAAGCTTGTTTTTAATAAAAACTAATATAAATATGCATATAATAAATAATACTGCTACAAATAATAATAACATTATACCAAAGCAAATTGTCATGAATAAACTAAAAAAAGGTTTTTATATTTATGTAGAAAGTAATATTTAAAAAAGTATTTTAACCCTTTAATTTTTCATTTGTAAAGATATTTGCGTATTGCAATGTGTAAGCGAGGCGCACAACTAATATGATCTTTGCTGGACTTTAGACCTGCTCTCAGCTGGTTTATTGCACAGTCTATTTTAGTTCTTCAAAATAGCAACACACCAACAATGCGCCTTCACACACCTCTTTTCTAGACTGAAACACCCATGAGGCCACAAAGCGGCGCAAATGGATTTGCTATTTAAACAATGTGGCGGAGAAAAATTGTGTTGCGTTGGTCTGAAAATAGCAACACATCGCGGGATCACATCTTGTGCCTTATTGCGCCGGGTATATGATAGGGCCCTAAGTAACTGAATGTGAAACGGTCGGTGCCATGCAGGATGGTCTAAGTATTTTAAAAAGTCACTGATCTACAGGAAAAGTTAACAACTCTGAAATGAGGAAGCTTGGATCTATTCAATGTTTGGATCTGTTTTCATCTAAAAGTTTATTAGTAACATACAAACATGTTTTAATAATGTCAATGATCTGCAAGACATCTGTTGCCTGCAGTGCTGAACTGTTGATCTTGACACTGGCTTTTCAGATTTTGTGGTTTCATTGCTGTGCGTCTGTTGTTTCTGACTGTGAACTGCACAATGTCCCTTTTTCATCTATGACTTTTTGCATTCATCTTTAAATATTCATCTACTGTTATGTTTGAGAGAGAGAGAGAGAGAGAGAGAGAGAGAGAGAGAGAGAGAGAGAGACAGAGAGAGAGAGAGAGAGAGAGAGAGAGAGAGAGAGAGAGAGAGAGAGAGAGAGATCATCTTAAATCAGGAAACCTTTAAACAAAACCTTCCTTTAGGGACAACACAGACTTGCATTCCTTACAAAACTAACAGAGCATCATTTAGATTTTTAGACCATTTGAGTTTCGTTCTGGGACTTTAGCCTCATTTAGCATCTCATTTATCTGATCATCCCTCATTTTTTTCAGCTTCCTGATGCAGTTTTATAAAGCAAGATTTGCTGCGCATTACAATTATGGCTAATTTCCATAACTGCGTGCCTGCAGGAGAACAATGCAAGATACAAATACAGAGCCAATGGAAAGAAGACGACAGGAACGGATAAGAACCCAATCATGATCTTTTGGGTGGGGACATCCTCTGTAATTCTGATAGATATCCTATGGGAGAGCCTTTTCTTGTATACAAAGATACAATTACAAGCATTTTATATGGTTCTGTCTCCTATGTGTAATGTAAATGTTAACTATGCATGTGCAAGAGCAGAGAGAGATTTTTGATTGCACAGTCTCCAGTTTCTGAGAAATATTTTCCGATATATATTGTTACAGTTCAATCAAAAATTGAAAGAATATAGAGATTATTCTGCACACTTTCAAAAACAATGATTGTAATATATCTTACATCAATAGTCTTAACTTAAAAAAAAGAGTAATTCACACCAAAAGACAGAAATCTGATTTACCCAGCATGCTTTGATGTGTATTGAATTGTATACACTCTTTAAAAAAATAACAATGGTTATTTTAATTAAACCACCACAAGTCTACTATAGTTTTGCTACACTAGTTTAATCAAGGTATCAAATGGTAACCAATCTGTCATAAAAAAACTACACTTTGACAAAACTAAATTGTAGCACTTTACAATAATAGTACAGTACATGAATAATATGTAAACTAAGCATTACTTTATTATGAACTAATGATGAGTTAATGCATAATCAGGAACTAACTTTAACTACAACATGAGTCACTTGAGTTTATGTGTGAATACTGGCTACCTTACATGTTAGTACATGATTGTTTGTTAGTGAATGTATTAATTACTCCATTAGTTTATGCTTAATTTAACCATCATGAACTCATGATATGTTAATGTATAGTCATGACTTTACTTGGAGAGGCACATCATCATTAACTCATTCACTCATGAACTTCTTATGCACGTCAAACTAGTGCATTTACACTGAATAACAATAGAAAAGTGTTCTGTCAACATCAACATGAACAGTTTAAACACAGGAGTTCACGAGTAGCTAAGGATGAATTAATGATGACGTGCCCCTCCAAGTAGTCACGACATAATTATACATTAACAGCTCATGAGTTCATGTTAGTTACATTTAGCTTAAACTTAAATGTTAATTAATACATTAAAAACAACATGTATGTACTAACAAGTAATTAAGGTAGTCATTATTCACACATGAACTTTTGTAAATCATGTTGTAGTTAAAGTTAGTTCATGATACTGTAAGTGCATGCCACATCATTATTTCAAAATAAAGTAATGTTTAGTTTACATATTAATACATCATTATTCATGTACTGTTATGGTAAAGTGTTACCAAAAAATAAATAAAAAAGGTTACATTTCAAAAGGATTAAGAGTAAGAGTTTTGCACAAAAAAATAAGTTTCGAATATACCTGATAGTGTTTAATGTTCTAGTATGCTGGAAATGATAATGTTTCTGTTACGCTTGTGTGGTGTGGTTGAGTCGAGGACGGGCTACAGGGACATTAAGATTGTCTGCATGCTGCATTATATTACAAACATTACATGTGTGCATGCCATTGCAGGTCTTTTAATAAATAGTTTTTCTTTAATTACACATGCAGTTAGTTTATATGTACTTTTGATTGTAAGCCTCTATATGTTAGTTAATGTTATCCACGAATATAGTTTTTTATAGTTACTGTAACTTACCCAATTATTTGAGGAACTATAGTGGTTCTACTCAGTTTCATTTGACATTGTAATGTAGTAGATTTAGATTAACTATATGTTTATAGTTTTGTGTTAAAATATTTCACCAAGTTTGAATACAGTTTAACTACATTTTTATAAGGCTTGTGACAGATTGTAGCTGTTTCCTACTGGCTAATTTCCATAGCACACTAAATATATAACAAGAATAACAAAAAGTAGTGATAACAGAACAATGCAAATGAAGAAAACATATGATGGGATAAATTCTGATATTTTAAAGGGCACCTATGATGAAAATCATCTTTTGTAAGCTGTTTGGACAGACCTGTGTGTAGGTATAGTGTGTCCACAGTCATATTGGGCTGATAGAAAGACAATAAGCCTCTTTTTTAATTTCCTGATGTTAAAATAGTATCCAAATCCCTCCCCTCTTGAGGCCCACATGACGTAGAAGTGCCGTTTCCCCACCCACCGAATTGATTGACAGCCAAGTATTAAAATGTTTCCGTAGTAACGCATATAATCGCATCAACAAGGGAGGACGTGTGCAAAGCAACTGGGGTTAAAAGATCTGTTGAGCTCTCTGTGAGCATCAATCATCATCAAATGTGATCAAGAATGAGTTTTACAAGTTTAAAATGGTTTTTAAAACAGCGATTACAGCGATTTTACCATCTTTACTGTATCACCACAGCTGCATGTCAGGACAGTTATAAAAGAAGACGCTTTAATCCTGGACATTAAATCAGGTTTATTTACTTACATTAACTTAACAGATATCCATACAGCAGTGGATATTAACGTGTAACCTGATACATTAAAGTTAAACGCGGTCACTGTGTGTGTGTCCACTGTGTGTGTGCGTGAACTTTGTAATGACATCGTCTGTGACTCATTGTTGCAGAAAGACTTGAATTAACTCCACAACAAATACATCAAATAATCATTGGGAAAGTTCTTACTGTAGTATTTTTCACAACCGTTACATAAGATCTGCTTCCTTCATGTCTGTCACTGTGCTTTTTATCTGACACAGCCGAGGTGGAGATTGAGGCTGACAGACTCTGACAGACAGGCATATGGGAACGGTGGGCGGGGAGAACTAGCATTAAACACAGAGGTAACAAAAACAGCTACATTGTGTTCAGAGCAGAAAATTTCAATAGTCTAAATGGTGTAATGAATAATCTGATGTGTGTTTTGAGCTGAAACTTTACAGGCACATTCTGGAGACATAGAAGACTTATCTTAAATCTTGAAAAAAGGGCAAAATAGGTGCCCTATTTTAAGTCTTAAAACTGCATCTCTCAGTATGCTACAGTAACTTCAAAGGCATCTAAAGATATCCATTCAGTATTTGTTGCAACATATAATGCTAATGATATTTAACAAACCAAACACAGCTAAACTAATTGATGCAGCATGTTTGTCTGCTCAATACACACCTTAAATCCACATCGGCTTTCAAAAAGCTGTGAAACACATGATCACATGTGGAGACATGTCTTGGATATCTTGTGGTTGTATCTTGTAGAGTTATGACTAATAAATAAATACAACATAACAAAAATTTGTTCTCTGACTGCAAATGTTGCCAAGTTGCTTATCTGCAAACGAAACACACAGGATGAGCATTACGGTAAAAGCTGATTTTAAAACTGATCTGAATTAGCCTTGATAAAGGGTTCCCACCCAAAGCCAAATTCTCAGACATTCATGAACTAAATAGCTGCATTAACATGACCTATGATGAACAGAAAAACAGGCAGCTGGTGTGTTTAGCACTGAGCTGACAAAACCACTGACAGCGTTTTAAATCCATCCATTTGCAAGGTTTGCTTGTTCACAAATGTTCTTAGTACACATTTTGACAAAACTGGCACATCTTTTTAGGACACATGCTAAAGCCCCAAACAAGGCTGGATTGGAAGTTAGATTGAATTTGATTTCAAGGGCCTTGTCAATCTTTTCAATTAGCCAATAAAATTAATACAGCATTGATTAAAGTATTACAATTAATCAGCAGAAACAAATACTTTTCAGTAATTGGCTAATTTGTAATTCTGTTGGCGACCAGTAATACCTAACACATAATTATAACCACTGAGCCAACATTATACTACATAATCTTCGACCAGTATGACCAGTGGGACCCAGCTTCTGCCTCCACAAGATTTTAGCTTTTCTGTCATCTACTTGTGACACACAGTGTTTGAAGTGGTTATGTTGCAGGCCAATCTCTTACATTTGACATTTTCCTGGCACACTTGTCTTAGTAACAAGTATAGACTGATAACTGCAATTGATTTAAATGATTGCTGCTTGACGTTGAAGCATGAAAGGAAATAAAATGGCACTGAAAAAAATAATAAAACCTGGAATAGAAAAGATTCAGTATAGAAAAATTACATTAGGAAAGTAAAATTTTAAATGACATCTTGGACAAATCTGGAATAGACCTTTTTATACATATAATACACAAAACTCCATGACATTTCAGAATTAGTCAGTGGGGACCCTTTTTAATATCAGCTGTCAATGACGTCATGTCATTTAAATGCAATCATTAGCAAAAACATGATAATAATTAGGGCGTCACAGTGGCACAGTGGGTAGTGCTGTCACCTCACAGAAAGAAGATCACTGGGTTTGAGCCCCAGCTGGGTCAGCTGCCATTTCTGTGTGGAGTTTGCATGTTCTCCCCGTGTTGGCGTGTTTCCTCCAGGTGCTCTGGTTCCTCCATAGTCCAAAGACATGTGGTATAGGTGTACTGAATAAACTAAATTGGCTGTAGTGAATGTATGGGTTTTTCCCTCAGGGCATCTGCTGAGTAAAACACATGCTGGACAAGTTGGAGGTTTATTACCTTTATGAAAGGAATTAAGCCGAAGGAAAATTAGTAAATGATAATAATTTAAAAAATAAGTGGTAATATGAGATATATTTTGAACAACTGACAGCCTGGAAAATATTGATTTATTTCATGTTCATAAACATGCAGATGGTTGCTTTGAGGACAACAAACAACAGATAAACTGTATCATACTGTTTTTAATAAACTTTCATATTTGGTATGTCCACCTTGTAGCAATTATCACATTTCTCTGGCATAGCATCAGTATTTTTACAAAGAACTTTAAGAACACTAATTTTATTCCATGTTCTGGAGTTCTGTGAAGGACTGAATGATTGGGTTTGACAGTGAAATAGGCCAACCTTGTTTTTTGTAAGGAAAACGACCTGCAGAAAATCTCCTTCTGATGGCTCTGATCTATTGTTTCTAGAGCATAATGGCCACCCCTGTGGATATATACTGTATATACTTATTTCTGTTTCTAATCTAGTAGACTAAGAACCTTAACATGTTACTCTTATTTAGTCTAAATATGTAATAAAAAAATTATATAAAGAAAATTATTCAAATGCCAGAATACAATATGATATGATTGTGTATCTGGCTTTGCATGTCAACCTTCCATTTCTCTCTCTCATTTCTAACATATATCTGCTTTACACCCTAACAACTCACCTGCACAGACATGTTTTTCATTTCTCGGCTGTTGTCATCAGCTGAAGAGCTTTACAAAGCAGTGTGTCAAAAAAACAGGCCAAGCTTTCTTGACGAAAAAAAAAATCTGGCAAAAGGGTTTAGGTGGTGCCCCTCCACTCCTTCAATGCAGGTTACAACAAAGTGTTTATGTTAGTAGCGCTTTATTGAACATTTAAAAAATACAAGTGATATTTAATATACATATGTTTCATACAAAGTTTTTTTCAAGTTTTCCAATAATTCACAATGTCACTAATAATGTCTTGGTTATGCAAGTTAGACTTATGCAGTTCTATAATAACATACATTAAACACAACACTTGTTATAAAGATCTTTAGTACAAAAAAGTGTTTTAGAGGCATGTTTTGAATGTATATCTGTTTTTTGAGAAAAAAAATACATATATTTTTCGTTTTGCTATTACATTAAAATCATTCATTGTTAAGTATACAGTAGTTTCTGTTAGGTTTCATATGTTTTTAACCTGAAGTTACCTTAAATCTTTTTTTGGCAAGGTACAGAATATTGTCTTTGATCAGAACCCAACTTCACTTTTCCAAAACTCAGGCGAAGGATGGCATTCTGTTTGCAAGAGCACAGTAAGCCCAACAGATGTCTGTGATTTTTTAAAGATGTTGGATATAAAAGGGATAAAATACAGTCAGACAGACATAATAGCAAAATAAGTCGAAAATATGCAATATTGATTTGATGTGAAATTATTTTAAAAGAAAAGACAAAGTCTGTACAGCATTCAGGAGGTATTTGAAATGAAACTCTAGTCAGTGTGTTGTTATTAGAAGGGTTAGTTCACCCCAAAATCAGAATTGTGGTGTTCAATACTCACCCTCATGTCATTTCCCTGAGACCTTAATACTCTGTACACAAATTAAAATATTTTAGATAAAATTCAAGAGGAACTAAAAACATTGTCAAAATCTGACTTCAGTGGTTCAACTGTAATGATAAAAAGCTCCAAGAACACTTTGTTCCTCAACATTTTCTTTTCTTCGCCAGGTCAGCGTACACATTTACTATGGCCAATATGACGTATTGTCATTTGAGTCAGCAGTGCAATTCACAAGCATCATATTGCCTGTAGTAAAGCACACCCTGGCCTGATGCAGAAGACATTGGCAAACAAATCTGATTTGACAGTTTTATTTGTGCACAGAAATGTACTTGGAGCTTCATATGATTTTATTTAAATTACTGAAATCACATTAAACATTTTGACAATGCTTTTGGTCCCTTTTCTGAAATTTTCATGACCGTTGCTGTATATAGAGGACAAGAGAGCTCTCAGATTTCATTTAAAATATCTAAATTTGTGTCCAGAAGAATTGGAACGACATGAGGGTGAGTCATTAATTACAAAAATTAAATTTAGGGGTGAACCAACCCTTTTGGTAGTTATGGTACGGTAGTTGCGGTTGCGGTAATGACTGACTTTAATTTCATTTCATTTTTCATTTTCAGGGCAGGACATATAGTAGCCCCTCCTCATTAAAAAAACAGCCAATAGCAACTCAGGCTCATTACGAATATATACCCAGGTTTACATTACTGGGGACAGCAAAATACGTAACTGGAGGTACATCTGCTCACAGTTTTTGATTTTTCAAATCCACCAGAGGCCACTGTGAATGCTTTTTGATGATCTCAAATTTCTCTCGCGCATCCTCTTCTCACATAAATCCACCAGAGGGCGCAATATACACTTTAGCCAACCAGGTCAGCTTTCTATCGACTGACTGACCGACTGACCCACCCACCCCTGTCCCTAAATCCAACCGATAGTGTTTTCAAAAGCAATATAGAAAAAAAAAATCTGTTGCAGACATGTGATTTTACCACGTTTTCAGCCTGTTGTTTATTTATTTATTTTTTCCTTAGTTTTACCTGGTTTCTGGAACTGTTCTTCACCAGATTTGAACTTTGTCATCACAGTCAACTCAGCTCCACGTCCAAACTGGTTACACAGAAACAGCCGTCCATACAGAGGTAAGTGATCAGCTGGTATCACTACAGGAACAAAAGCTGCAGGCGGCGTCATACTGCCCCGTAGCATTCACTTTAAAGATGAAATGCAGCCATACGTACCTCTGGCTACATAATTCGCACTCTCCAGAAAAGTAGACAGGGTACGTATACAAAATGAGCATGTGTTGGCCAATAGCATTGAGATCAAGTGCATCAAGTCCATCTTGAAAGGGGCAGAACATGTCAGATACTAAAGAGCATTTGATTGGTCAGAAGATTTAAAGCAAACTTGAAGTATGAGGTAATGTCAACATCTTGATCCATTTAGGCGGAAGTGACAAACCATAAGCTTTGAATGTTTATATCTTTTAAATGGAAATTTTGTTTTGGAGCACATTGGCATATCCTTATAGGACTAACATGGTGATTTTAATTATACAGGACTTTTAAGGCTCGTTCACACCAAGGCTGAAAAGTGAAAACTATACCAACAATAATATAAAAACAGTTCCATATTTAAAATAATAGCAACCAAAACAATAACAACACAAAGCAGTAATATGCTTTCAAAAATAAAGGAACAAAAGCTATCACTGGAATGGTACATTTCAAATGCCTCATTTTTGTACCTGTAGGGTCCATATTGGTACCATAAATGTGCATATTAAAAGTACAGTGTACCATGTTAAATTTTTAGATATGAATATTTGCTTTTATGGTACCAATATGGACCCTTTATGTAATTAAATGTACCTTAAAAAAAAAAGATACCAGTTTTTGTTCCTTTCTTTCTAAAAGTGTTTATTGTTGAAATCTATTTTAAAAAGTTTTTCATTGAAGGCCTATCAGAATCTACGATTCGCTAAAGAGTTGAGCAGCAAATCATGAAGATGCCAGAACAGTTATTGGTAAACGTATAACTTGGTATGAACAGGCCTTTAGTCTCGACCACAGTTTAATCGGTTAAATATGTTTCAAACAGAGGGGTGACCGTTCCATCTTTCCACTCTACAAGGATCTCACCCCGCTGAATGGAGGGGGACTGAGCGGGTTTCATAGGGTGTCTGGTTAGAGGGGCTCTCTCACTGGGCACTGGAGACCCTGGCAGACTGGCATCTCCTGTCGGTGTGTAGGATTTCAACACCACCACTGTCTTCTTCCTCCTGAGCATGAAAAAGAAAACCACTTATGAAGGGAAAATCTGAGGATTCACTTGTTATGAAACAGATCACAATGGGCATGTTCAGATAGATCAGTTACATCACCAAGAAAAACAAACAGACTTTTACTTGAAATTAAATGCTGCCATTGGGAGTTTGAGACTTATTTACTAAAACATGAGAAGAATGTTACCTGTTCTGGTAGATGTTAAGGGTGAGGATCACAAGTCCGAGTAACAGGGCCAAGATGCTAAGAAGCAACATTGTCATTTTCCAGCCCGTACCTGTTTTTAAACATGTTTTATTTTTAATATCACAAATTATTATGATAATTTTACTCATTTTCTGCACCTCTCTTTAAAATTATGTCTTTCTTTGGCTCATCATTAAAGCCATTTTAATATTTAATCTATAAACTTTACTTGTATCTGTTTTTTTTTTAATATATACTCCATTAAGATCCAGTACTTATTGATTAGCTACTAGGCTAGCGACTCATTCTTTTGAGCAATTTTTTAAGTGTTTATTGTTTCAAGAAAATATATTAACTCTTATTTATAATATGCTAGTCTAGTAATAGACAAGTCATAATATATTAAATACTAATATGAAATAAGTACTAATACCTAGTAAATAGGTACTTGTATCTAAGTAATCTAACAATACATAACGATTATTAAAAAGTACTTCCATGAAAATAGATTTAGGCTACGTGTTAAATGACACCTAACAGCAACATCTATTTCCTCTCCGCTGTCGCCCCCATGTGGACATAGTGGAAATTAACGTTTGCAGGGTGAGAACAATATTTCATTGTTTATTCCCTACTTCCACACTCACCATAGTCTGTTGTAAAGACATTAACAGAAGGATCTCTTGGCTCTGCGCTGCTTTGAGTTCCAGCCGTTGAATCTGAAGTCTGTGTCGCTTCAGTGGACTTTATTTTGGAGGTCTGGACATTACTCCCAGCTAAATACAAAATGAAAAATTACAATTATCCAATATAGCACGATAGCTATTAGATAGCATGAGAGCATGAATAGTTATTAGAAGCAAAACAGCCACTCTGCACAAGGTTTCCACTGTTTTAGACAAGTCATTTATGATTTCAGATTTTTACATTATTTTACAGAGATTTCTGGAAATTGTTTTCACTTTTTGAAAGCTAGATACAAATCATTGAAATTAAAATACAGAAATAACTTTTTATCTTATATGTATCAGACTAAGATCTGAATGCAGTTCAAATACAAATTAATTTAGATTTAAAATTAATTAAAATTAACTAAACAAGCAATTGACTTAATATTTTTGTGTTTTCCATTCAGTTTTTTTTTCTTGGTTATCCCAAGAATTCACTCTTAACCCTTTGACTGCCCCTCAACTAAACGATTGACCATGTTTTTACTGTTTTAAATAATGACTGTTAAAGTAATTTAAAGAATGAAAAAAAAAAAAAACAAGAAAGCATGTCAAATGAAAATCTGAAATATTTTATGGCATTCTTAAAAAAAGATGATTTAGTATTCAAAAATGTTTTAATTTTGAATATTTTTTAAATAAATTGATCTTACACTTACACAGATTTTTCATAGTATATGTATTAACTTTTACCATAAACCGACATAACAACCATTTATTAGAGGCTGATATTTTAGAAATTATGTGTGTGTTAACTAATGACATTAGAAGTTAAGAATTGCAATCCAAACATTTTTTTCTTGGTGGGGTAAAGGGTTAAAAACCACAGCCATATCTCCCTGCAGCCCAGGACTGGTTACTCACGGAAGCTAAGCAGGGCTGAGCCTGGTCAGTACCTGGATGGGAGACCACATGGCAAAACTAGGTTGCTGTTGGAAGGGGTGCTAGTAAGGCCAGCAAGGGGGCACTCAACCTGTGGTCTGTATGAGCCCAAGTAAAGTGAAGGGGATACTACAATGTCAGAGGGCTCCGTCTTTCAGATGAGACATTAAACCGAGGTCCTGACTCTCTGTGGTCATTACATTTACATTTAGTCATTTAGCAGATGCTTTTATCCAAAGCGACTTACAAATGAGGACAAGGAAGCAATTTACACAACTATAAGAGCAGCAGTGAACAAGTGCTATAGACAAGTTTCAGGTGTTTTAAGTTTAATTAAAAATCCCATGGCACTTCTCGTAAAGAGTAGGGGTGTAACCCCGGTGTCCTGACCAAATTTCCTTCATCAGCCCTTCCCGGCCTCCCAATTATCACCATCCACTGAATTGGCTCTATCACTGTCTCTCCACCCCCTCTGTAGCTGGTGTGTGGTGAGCGCACTGGTGCCGTTGTCCTGTGGCTGCCTTTGCATCCAAGTGGATGCTGCACACTGGTGGTGGTGTGGAGAGATCCCCTCTCATGATCGTGAAGCGCTTTGGGTGTATGGCCAAACACAATAAATGCGCCATATAAATACACATTACTTACTTAGCTACTTAAAAATACAAATTCTAAAACGGTTCCCTATAACAAACTTTTTAGAAAACAACTCCTAGACACGCTCTTTTCTCTTAGTATTAAAAAGGATTAAATAATCTAGATACTATTTTCTTAGTATTAAATCTATAGATTTTTTCCAATGTAAAGAACCTTTTGTCAAATGAAAAAAATCTATGCATGTTAAATATTCTTCATGGAACTATTAATACCAATGATATAATGTAGTTAGTAGGATGACCAAATGCCAAATAGTTAAAGAAAGATACATTGCAGAACATCTAAAATGAGTTATGTAAATAGGAACACTCGACTGAAGAAGTGGATGGGATGTCACTATTCAGAATGATGGGATGACTGAATGCACCATGGAAGGCCATTATTGCGTAAGAACTCTAATCTAACTCTCTTACAATGCCAATAGCGAATTTGAGTGAGGATTCGGGGTCCAGTCGAAAGGGTCTGTTGAGACTCTTGCAACACATTCTGGTTTTGATGTGTGCTCTCTGTCTCCTCGCATACCGTAAGATTAGCCAGCGTCCTCCACTTGCTGCCTTTCCCACGATCTTTGGAAAGGAAGACTTTGGTGGAATCATGACGCGCGCTCAGGTGCAGACCCTTGCCATGTAATGTGAGGAGACCCTTTTTAGAGCAGCCCCAGGACTGGCCCTCACGATCCTCCTCTTCAGATCTGCACTCCTGCAACCACAGGCTCTCATGCTCTTGGATCTGGGTTGCAGTTAAACACCCTCCTGTTTTTGGGTTGCTCAGGGAGCGAGTCTCTGGGTTCCAGAGCCACTCTTGCAGAGCTGAATCTGCTCTGCACTCCTGTAGAGTTAGCCTGCTGCTGACCTGATCTTCATTTACCCTTACACACTTTTTCAGCTCTTCGTTCCTTATCATGAGTCCTGTCACTTCTGCAAGGAAAGCAGAAGATTATTGATAGCTATATGTTTGCATAGGTATATACACTTACCGGTCACTTTATTAGGTACACCTGTCCAACTGCTCATTAATGCAAATTTCTAATCAGCACATGGCAGCAACTCAATGCCTTTAGACACGTAGACATGGTCAAGACAGTCTGCTGCAGTTCAAACCAAGCATCAGAATGAGGAAGAAAGGTAATTTGCGTGATTTTGAATGTGGCATGGTTCTTGGTGCCAGACGGGCTGGTCTGAGTATTTCAGAAACTGCGGATATACTGGGACTTTCACGCACAAATATCCAATTTCTGGTCTGATGAGTTTCGATTTCTGCTGCAACATTCAGATGCTAGGGTCAGAATTTGGCGTCAGCAATCTGAAAGCATGGATCCATTCTGCCCTGTATTAACAGTTCAGGCTGGTGGTCGTGGTGTAATGGTGTAAGAGATATTTTCTTGGCACACTTTGGGCCCATTAGTACCAATTGAGCATCGTGTCAATGCCACAGCCTACCCGAGTATTATTGCTGACCATGTCTATCCCTTTATGACCAGTGTACCCATCCTCTACTTCCAGCAGGGTAATGCACCATGTCATAAAGATGTCAATCTCAGACTGATTTCTTGAACATGACAATGAGTTCACTGTACTCAAATGGCCTCCACAGACATCCCTTTGGGATGTGGGGAGATTGCATGATGCTATCATGTCAATATGGACCAAAATCTCTGAGGATTATTTCCAGTACCTTGTTGAATCTATGCCACGAAGGATCAAGGTAGTTCTGAAGGCAAAAGGGGGTCCAACCTGATACTAGTAAGGTGTACCTAATAAAGTGTCTGGTGAGTGTAAATTATAGGTAGATTTTTTACATAGCAAATTCTAACAGTGTGTGTACTGCTTACACAACATCTTTAATCATGCATCAATAACCATACATCATGCATCAATATAACACTATAAAACAGTTGCATCGAGATGTGTAAAACTTGTTTGATATCAATCTTCACCAAGTTTAAAGACTCTTCCCTTTAAACACTGTAAACATTATATGACAAAATATCACAACAGATGGTTTTTTTGTTACTTTAACTAATAAGTTTATCAGATTTCACAATTTTTTTTAAGTTACACAAAGTTTAACTTACTATTTTTACTCAGTTTGACTTACAGTATAAGTTGAGTTGAAAAGTTCATCTGATTCAAAATATTTAAGGCAGCAGTAATACTTTTTAATGCACAGCGCCCATAGAACATCATCATATTCCCTGCAAATCTATAACTTTCCTCACATAACACAAAGCTGTAGCAAGGCACAGGTTAGAAGGCAATAAAACATCTCTGAAAATGTTTTTTGGAATGTGATTTGATTTCATGTATGACGAATTAAGTAATCATTTCAAAGGGGTGTGTGTGATGATTTTCTAGGAACTAGACACAATATTATGAATTCATATGAACAGTTTTTTCATATCTGCTTTGTAAACATTTGCAAATTCACTTGGGAATCGATTTAAATTGCTGTAGCCTACTGTAGCCTAAATGTTTTGATAAAAACATTGCTTATCAACAAGTCCACAATTCATTCTAAGTTTTTAAACAATTCCTAAACATTCCTTTTGTTATATAGATTAGCGACTAAAATTACCTTCAAAAACAAGTGTTGTGAAAAGAAAAGTGCAGAATCCTCTCCAAAAGATATCCATCACTGCGGGTTTGTGTCACAATAACAACATCAAATAAAAAGAAACCATTAAACGTTCAGTAGCCTATAGTAATCAGCCTTTCTGATGATTGCGAATAACTCCTGCTACCCTGATATCCAGCGACGCCAAAGCAGAAGTGAAGAGCGCCGGAGTGGATCCACCCGACAGCGGACACTGTGCTGAACAACAAACTTTCACTTGAGAGAAGACTGGAAATTTATGGCGCATGAGGCGCAAAAGTGTTGAAAGAGTGAGTGCAGAATACTAATTAACAAGAGAGGGTAAAAGGCAGTTAAAGACAATAAATCCGAAGAACGCACGACAATCATTTTGCTCACATAGGCTATAGGCTACATTAGTTTGTATGTTAATGTAAAAGGGGTGTATTTAACATCACCAAACAATAATGCGAGATCTTAACCCTAATCTTCAAAAGATGTGCCATGATCATTGAAATGATCATGATCATTTTATGCGGCTGAACAGTTTGAATGGCATTCCATTTAGGCTGAGATGACAGAGCTTCTGTTCCCGTTGCTGTGTTGTTGTTAAGTTGCTGTCGACAAGAGTCAGGCCGTATTTAAAGAGAATTGGAACCCCGTGCGAAAACATGCTGTCGCCTATTTGTGCTTCTGTGGGAATTAAAGTGTAAAAAATACTATAAAGCGTCAATGTTTTGTTTTAATCTAACAACGTTAAACATCTGCTATAAGCCTACCACAATTGGTATACAGTCTAAAAGCGTGTAGCCTATTGAAACATTAAAACAAGTTTTTGTTTCGTCTCATCCATTAGGTGTTCTGTTTTTATCTTCTTCTAAGGATTCAATTGGTGGCCTACATCCACTACAGCCACAATTACAGAAGACATCCACTGGAAATGTCATTCAGTGTAACAACATGTTCTGTAGCCTATAATATAATAATAAAATAAAAGAATCTGACCAGGTCTTTCAGAGGAACTGTGTACCTCCCACAGAGTGCGAACAATAAGTTCTTTCACAAAAATTCCAAACGACGTTGATATCTGATGTACAGTAGGAGGGTTTCAGGCAGCTTCTTGTATGTCAATGGGCTTACAGACCTATAAAATTTTATGATTTTGGAATCTTTCATAATGTTTTTGATTCACTTGCAAAAAAGTATGAATAATAATAATAATAGTTTGTTTATTTGATTCGCACCTGATTGCACTTGATTTCAGCTTTCTTGTCATCAGGAGTTTGATGGTATTATAGGTTTAATATTCCAATTCCCAAGCTTGAAATTGAAGAGTAAGTTTATTGAACTAAATGAGAGGCAAAAGTGGCAAAAGTTTGCAAAAATGTTTTTTTTTTTTTTTTTTTTTTTGCAAAAGTGTATTTTTTTTTTTTTTTTTTTTTTTGCTTTATAGGATTAAGAACATAATAATTTTAAGTAATTTGAAACAAACACCGGTGACCACCACGTGTGTATGTGATGTTACCAGAAAAGACAGTAGGCTAACAACAAATTAGCCTAAATCCAGACTTTTGTTAAAAGGAGACTGACTGCAATATTGAAGATTTCAAGAACAGAGACATTTTGGAAATATTGACAAGGTATCTAAGTGATAAGTCACTTTTCACATGTACCAGGTTCACCTGACAAAAAAAAAAAAAAAAGTTCAGTTTGAGGAGTTTCTGTTCAGAGCATGTAAAGGTTTACTATGTGTGCTGCTGTAGAGAGGTGCGTGTGTGAGTGTGAGTATGTGTGTGTGTGTGAGAGAGAGAGAGAGAGAGAGAGAGAGAGAGAGAGAGAGAGAGAGAGAGAGAGAGAGAGAGAGAGAGGAGAGAGAGAGAGAGAGAGAGAGAGAGAGAGAGAGAGAGAGAGAGAGAGAGAGAGAGAGAAAGGTACACCAATCTATACCAAACAACTAATGTAGAGCTGAATTAGGCCAATATCATTTACTGATCAGCATCCAAACTCTCCCTGTAAAGTTTTATAAGCATGCAGTGATGCAAGCTCAGACAACAGATGCAGGAGCGCACTGTCACAACTGCTGAAACCCAACCAGTACAACACAATCAGGCCCAAATATACGTCATACAGGCTAAAAAACACAACTACTTCACATATCGGAAACATATACAATTTCTGTAAACTCAGTCAATTAATATAGTACATATTTTGCTGTAGCAAAATATGTATTAGCCTGTTATAAACACTAGTCAGAATCATTATTATCTTTATTGTATCATATCACATTATTATTATTATTATTATTATTAAGATAATATTACTCCATCTAGGCCTATATTATATATCAAATTTGTAACTGTGTTTCTGTGTGCCTACGTATCTGTAAATGTATTATATAACCCCTTTTATTGTTTATCTAATGTGAAGTGCTATGACAATACTGGACAAGTCATGTCAATAAACAAAAATTTAATTGAAATGAATTGAAAGCTATGGCTTCTCGATCGCCCTCTGGTGGAGATAGAAATAATTATGGGGCTGAGTTTATTCTTTGTAAAACACAACAAGTCCACAACAAAGAAACGATTTAAATGCAGCAAAGAACTAGAACAAAATTTTGATGCATGGGCAAATGCATTAGCTAAGTACTAAGTGAAAAGCAAAAGCTTAATACAGCACCTTGCTGTGAGCTGTGCGTCACTCCGTTCACCACAGAAAGCTGTGACGTCCTACACACGTATGTTCCGTCACTATGGCTGCAAGAGACGCGACATGGTGAAAGCTGCTTGAACACAGTTATTAGGGAAGAATCTTATCCGTTTCACGTTTTATCTGATATTCATTGTTTAGTCTAATAGCAGAGAACGAGTCTGTTATTTCCGTATTCGGGGCCGTTTAACGCTAGTTCACTATTTGCTCAGCGAAGAGGATTAGCAGGAGTACACAACAGCTGCCTTCATTCAGGGTTTGTAAGCTGTTGCTTAGAGTTCTGCATGTATCCTAACAATGATGAGTATCATCTGTCGTTAGCTTCATGCCAGTGATGTTGTTATTAGAAAAATATATGTAATATGCTATGCTTTGCATTCCTTAGCTAAAACCTGACTTAAATGGTAGTTCACCAACCAATAAACATTCTGTCTTTATTCACTCATCCCATACATGTTTCAAACATGTTTGTCTTCTGTTAAACTCACAAAAAAGATATTTTGAGGAATATGGAAAACCTGCAGCCATTGACCTCTGTTCAATAGAATAAAGTAACTCCTAAATGTTTGGAAACATATGAGGGAGAGTGAATAATAAGTACATTTAATGCAATACAACTGTTAGTTTGAACATCACCACCTGTAATTCTGTATATCAGGATACACTGAACTGAACTGATTTACATGACCTGCCTCAGTTTTCAGAAACAACATCTCTAGCTGTTTTCTACCAAAATGTCAAAAATGTACCACAAAGAGAAAAGCATTCAGATAAAGAGCAGTGCATCCGCACTGTACAACAACCTGAGCGTCCTGCGCATCGCGCCACGCTGCCTCACCTACTTCACAGTGGTTCACGCCAATGTGGTGAACATGGTCAGTGCCTCCTGGGATGGCCTGAACTATTCTCACAGACAACTGCAGTCTAAAGAGGGCAACGTGGCCACGAGCTCCTCACTTATTATGCAGGTAAAAGTCAATTATTATCTCATTGTTTTACAAGTCTGACAGTCTTTAGATTTTTTTGGTTTTAACATTTTAATGTAAGATCATATTTAACCCTGGTTTCTGTGTGACAGGCAGCCTGGTGTGTCCTGCCTTCAAGGGATCTTCTTGTTCTCACTTCTCAGAAAGGAATTCAGGTGAGTTGAGTGTTATTGCCATCCACTTAAAACACTCTTTGCTGGAAAATTTGTTACGGAAACAACTGATTTGTTGCTGTGTATTCATAAAATTATACTCAGCAGCTACTGACACAGAGAGTCAAAAATATAGGTAAAAACAAAAGTGGAACCTGTTGTTAAAGTATTGTGATACTGTAATTCATAACCCAAATCTATGAAATAAAGAACATTTTCAGAAATACTATATTTTATATGTTATAATAGGTCTACTTGAATTCATAATTCCCTAATTATTGAAAAAAGTATTTGCACATCATTTCACCTAAAATGCATTAGTTCTTTTTGTTTATTTTGTAGATAACTGACCAATAAAAATACATTAAATTATACCAAATGAAAGTTGTTAAAAAATCAAAAAGAGCATTATTCCAACAAAATTTGGATATGAATAAAGTGGTCAAAAATTGTTTCAATATTTCCTCTTTTGGGCTTTTCATCTATTGTTTTTTTTTGTCTTATAAGGTAACAATCCAAAATATTTCAAAATTTCACTTCATGAAATTTTGTAAAGTCATTCTTTTATGGAGATTGTTGCAGTTGTTTTAGCTACTAAAGCATACTGACAGGAACGTAAATGAACTGATTTGCATTCAGATATGCATCCGAACTGAAGTATCAGAAAATGTGCAATAAGCTACCATAAAAGGGATGAATTCTACACAACTTTTTGCAACCTTAAAGGGGTTCACAGACTATTCAAATAAAATGCTCTGTTGTTTCACAAACATGTGAACATTTTAGTGACTTTTTCACATGCAACATTTTCTATTGTAGATAGACGGTTAATGACGATACTACCGTTTACAAACTACAGTGGCACCACCAGTATTTTGGAGCCATAGTATCGTGATACTACCTTAGTACCGGTAAACCGTGCAACCCTACCACCAACTATTCCAGCATATGTTTTATACAGCAGATGCTCTTCCCGGCAGCACAGGGGCTCAGTGGTTAGCTCTGTCACCTTACAGCAAGAAGATTGCTGGTTCACGTGGGTTTCCTCCGGGTGCTCCTGTTTCCCCCACAGTCCAAAGACACGTGCTATAGGTGAATTGGATGAACTAAATTGGTTGTAGATTATGAGTGTGTCTGTGTGAATGAGTGTGTATGGGTGTTTCCCAGCACTGGGTTGCAGCTGGAATGGCATCTGCTGCGTAAAACATATGCTGGATAAGTTGGTGGTTGGTTCCTTTAAAATAGAGACTAAGCCGAATGAAAATGAATGATGCCCTTTCAGCTGAAACCCAGTACTGGGAAACACACATACACACTCATTCACACACACTCATACACTATGGCCAATTTAGTTCATCCAATTCACCTATAGCGCATGTCTTTAGACTGTGGGGAAAACCAGAGCACCCAGAGGAAATCCATACAAACACAGGGAGATCATGCAAACTCCACACAGAAATGACATCTGTTACAGATGGGAAGCCAACAACTTTCTTGCTGGGAGGCAACAGTGCTAACCACTGAGCAACCGTGCTGCCCCCAGAAACTGAACTTTATTATCTTTAATCCACAGATTTGGAAAAGTATGCTTCCTGCTTGTGATGTATGCACAAACAAAATCTCACAAATAAGCTGATGTTTTTAGTTTACAGTGGAAAAGCAGGATATGTTTGTTTTAATGTTCATCAGAACAGTTCTTGTGCTTATCCTGAATGCAGCAACCCATAACAAAATAGATTAAAAAAAAACAACCAGTGTGATCTCATGTTTGAGGTTTGCACTTATGAACACGCTTTGGACTACTAGCCAAGGCTTTTGATTAAAGGTATTCATGTTCAGTTTCTTGCTTAGACATTTCACTTCATAACAACTCAGTGAGACACTGTTTTTAATTAGCTTTGCCTGTATCTGTTTTCTTTGACTCGGAAAAGTGCTGGTAGCCATTGACTTCACCAAAGTCTAATTTTAAAAAACTTTCTGTAATATTCTACTGAAAGAAGTTACCTACAGCATGAGGCATGAGATTTCATGAGGGTAGATAAAAAGCAAATTTGACATTTTTGGGGGTGAACTAATCCTTTAACTTGTTTTCATTCACCAGATGTATGAATCGGATGGATCTATTATGGTCTATTGGCATGCACTGGAAACACCAGAGACACCTACTGGTCAGTGCACATCACTGCATCTCTTTAAATCATAAACCTGTTCGTTCCTTCAATCTTTAGTTGAAATTTGGTTATTACTACTGTACACCTGCTTAAACCGACGTTATCTGTAATTTCCCAGCTAAAGCAGTGTTTGCACGAGGGATTGCAGCAGTGCGGGAAAAATTCATTTGTGTAGGTAAGCGTCTTTATTGATCAGCAGTGGCCAAACAGTAAATATTGTTCTATTATGAAGAACATATTTGATCAGTAATTGTGTCCCTTAAAATTGCTTTTTGGCTTATTTTAGGAGTCTCGTCTGGCTCAGTGCTGGTGTTTGACATTCCCAGTAAAGGCAGTAACATCACCCTGTCTGAGGTTTTGGAGGAACACAAAGAGGCCATCACAGACATGGCCTCTGAGTGCTCAGGCAACATGGTATAACCTTACAGCGTTCATATCAGTGTGGTTTGCAAAAATACACGATATTTATAGTTTTTTGTTGTTGTTGTCTTGTTTGTTTAGTGTTTTGATGTTGTTTTTCAGGAGTGCATTGGTGATTTAGTTAGTGCTGATGACTCTGGACTCCTTTGTGTGTGGAA
Organism: Danio aesculapii; assembly: GCF_903798145.1. Lineage (NCBI taxonomy): Eukaryota > Metazoa > Chordata > Actinopteri > Cypriniformes > Danionidae > Danio > Danio aesculapii. The sequence continues at coordinate 41,215,601 of NC_079439.1, read as the reverse complement.
ATCAGGAGAAGATTTTCAACTGCTCAACAAGATCCCTGGTTTTGAGTAAGTTTCGTTCATGAAAATATGATCATATATGATGTTTCATTAATAATTTGGGAGGATCACATTCACATAATTCATCCAAACATAAGGGAGATTGCATTTAACAATAACCTAATTCAGAGGTTGTCAAGTTTGGTCCTGGAAAGTCACAGTGCTGTAAGTTTTTGATCCATCCTTAAGAAAAGAAAAACTCAACCTGTCTGTAGCTTTCCTGGGTGCTTCTCAATATCATTTCTCATTTCCTCGCTACTCCCGTCATATGACCTAGGAAACTGATCAAGCTCAGTCACCTTGTAAGACATCTCAATTCTATAATTGCACTGTGAGGAGGCGAGGAGAGAGGAGGCTTCCTGAGGAGTCATGAGCGAAGAAATGCTGGTGTGTTATTGACAAAACGTGATCCACACTGTAAATTCTCCTCCCCTTTATTGGCACTTATGCACCAATAATTGTTATCTAAAGCAGAAAATTCAAACATGCATTAATGTAAACATTAAGAATAAATTTATTGTAAATGTGAGTTTTCATAGTTCCTTCAATTTTGATGCTATGTACTTTTCAGCACAAATAAAAAGCTGTTTAGGAATTACGAGGAGTAATTCATTGTTAATAATAACATGTAAAATAAATAAAAAATATAGACGAATGTGACGTTTTGTGGAGGTTGAAACTATTACAATATAAATAATTGTTTCTAACATTGAACGATCTTTCTGTGTAAGCATAATTAGTGGTGCTTTGAAGTGATGCTAAAGAAAACGGGAATACTGTATATCATTTCACTTGATTTCATTTCTGTCTTTACATTTCTTTGCATCCTGAAGCTAAGACGTGAGGAAAGGAAGCGAGGACAAGAAACAAGGATGCCCAAATAAGCATCCTTGTAAACAGTACATACTGTATGTACACAACTGACTTAAGGCTCATTCATACAGAATGCATTTTTGCATTCCATTGCACTACTTTTACATTGTTGTCAATGTAAATAGTCATTTGACAGTGTGCATGACTGTTACGCTTGCGTCTCGCTTCTTTTAAAGTTTTTTAGACACCGTGCCAAGTTAAAGGAACTTTTACATTCAGACAAATTTCTGTTTATTTCTGTTGTTCAGCACATTTTTAAACATAATAGTTTTAATAGCTCATTCCTAATAACTGATTTATTTTATCTTTGCCATGATGACAGTAAATAATATTTGACTAGATATTTTTCAAGACACTTCTATACAGCTTTAAGTGACATTTAAAGGCTTAACTAGGTTAAGTAGGTTAACTAGGCAGGTTAGGGTAATTAGGCAAGTTATTGTATAACGATGGTTTGTTCTGTAGACTAGCGAGAAAAAAATTTGCCTAAAGGGGATGATAATTTTGACTTTAAAATGGATTTTGAAAAATTAAAAACGTCTTTTATTCTAGCCGAAATAAAACAAATAAGACTTTCTCCAGAAGAAAAAATATTATCAGACATACTGTGAAAATTTCCTTGCTCTGTTAAAAATCATTTGGGAAATATTTAAAAAAGAAAAAAAAAAAATCAAAGGGGGGCTAATAATTCTTTAAAAAAACATTGTAAGGACAAAATTATTAGCCCCTTTAAGCGAATTTTTTAAAAGTCTACCTGCCTAGTTAACCTAATTAACCAAGTTAAGCCTTTAAATGTCACTTAAAGCTGTATACAAGTGTCTTGAAAAATATCTAGTCAAATATTATTTACTGTCATCATAGGAAAGATAAAATAAATTATTATTAGTTATTAGTAAATCATTATTTACTAATAACTAATAAATATTAATAAATCATTAGTTATTAGAAATGAGTTATTAAAACTATTATGTTTAGAAATGTGTTGAAAAAAATCTGCTCTCCGTTAAACAGAAATTGGGGGAAAAAATTAACAAGGGGGCTAATAATTTGATAGATAATTTAATTGTGCCTCTTGTTTTCTCAGCACTAGCTGTTCTTCAGTTAAACTGTGGAAGGGCACAGTCATTGCAGGCTATGGGACAGGACAGATTCGTCTGTACGAGGCAGTCACAGGTATACTGCATGCAGAGGTTAATGCCCATGCACGCTGGATCTACTCACTGGACATTGCCCCGTTCACTGGGCTGGTAAGAACTGAACCATGTAAACAGTCTGTAGGTCAAACAATTCATGAAACTCCCTGTTTCAGCAGTGCTTAGTTTTCATCTAAGTAAAAACTTTCCACAAATGTTTTCAACAATTCAACATTATAAACAACAAAAGTACATACGTTCTGCGTTGTTTTGTAAGCTTACTTTACATTACTCAAACACATACAGTATAACCAGTGACTATTTGTATTTTTCATTGAAAATAGATATGTGTGTGTGCTTTTGCCAACCCCATATAGGAATTTGATGCATAGAAATATATGCAAATGACATACAATTTCTTATTTGGATTTCAGATACATAAAAATGTCATAAGCGGCTTATAGAAAATGACATACAGTTGAAGTCAGAATTATTCGCCCCCTTTAAATGTATTTTTCTTTGTTAAATATTTCCCAAATGATGTTTAACAGAGAAAGGAAATTTTCACAGTATGTCTGATAATATTTTTTCTTCTGGAGAAAGTCTTATTTATTTCGTTTCGTTTTTATAAAAAAAAAAAAACATTTTAAGGTCAAAATTATTAGCCCCTTTAAGCAATATATATTTTTATTCGATAGTCTACAGAACAAACCATCGTTATACAATAACTTGCCTAATTACCCTCACCTGCCTAGTTAACCTAATTAACCTAGTTAAGCCTTTAAATGTCACATTAAGCTGTATAGAAGTGTCTTGAAAATATCTAGTCAAATATTATTTACTGTCATCACGGCAAAGATAAAAAAAATCAGTTATTAAAGATGAGTTATTAAAACTATTATGTTTAGAAATGTGTTGAAAAAAATCTTTACTCCGTTAAACAGAAATTGGGGAAAAAACAGGGGGCTATTAATTCAGGGGGCTAATAATTCTGACTTCTACAGTATATATTTCAACCATTGAAATTGTAGTTGAATCTCATAGAATATATAAATGCAGCCTCATGAATAATTGTGACGCAAATCTTAACGCAGATGTTAGATTTTCATTTGACACATCAAAACGTATGACTTTGAAATGATGTAGATTTTAGACCTGGAAGACAAAAATAGCACATGCAAAATGTTTATTTTCTTACACGTAAAAAGAATGCTTACATTGTCTTTATTACGTGCAATGCTTCTGTAAAAATTCAAGAAAAAGGTGATTTAGTGTTTCATGACCCTTTAATGAATCAATCTATAGTTATGATCACCTTTAGTCTAGCAATTATATGTTTTGAACACTTGTTTTGCAATCTGAAGAATTCTCATATAACATAAATACTCATATAACAACATTTCTTTTTTCTTTTGTTGAATGAAAAAGCTCCTTTCTGCCGCAGAAGACTCTTGGGTTCGAGTGTGGCATCTCAGCTTGACCCCTGAGAATAACAGTGTAGAGGTAAACTTCAAACACACATACAAAAGATCGGGCTCAGTAGGATTAAAAAAAAAAGACATCAGAAGTGCATTTGTGTAAATACATGTTCATTTTGTTGTTATTTCTACCTTCAATAAATGCTTTCTTTTGAAATGTCATGCTTGCTGCTAAAATATTAAGCAGCACAACGATTTTTATCATTGATAATAATAGGAAATGTTTGTTGAGCACCAAATCATGATATCATATAATCAGTTCCTATTATTAATGATTCTGAAGGATCTTGTTAGAATTAATATTGGAATAATAATGCTTACATTTCAAATTTGCACATGCTGTTGCTGTTTTTACAGTATATTTGATCAAATAAGAGCAATTTTGCTAAGCATAAGTCAATTTCTCTGCCCTTTCCAGATGGAGCACATGTATAACGAGTGTGTGACTGATATGCAAATTTGCGGAGCCAAGTTCTGTGATGGTGACGGCTATGCTTTTGCAGTGACCGGCTATGACTTGAGTGAGATTATCCGTTACACACAAGCCTAATCAGGAATACAGCATGTACTTCTAAGACATTCCCAAGGGTTATTTGAGGATCACTTCTAAGATGTCATGTCTTGACAACAGGTTGGTGAGCTGTCTTGATAGGCAGGCCGAAATGAATGTTATCATAACTAAAGTCACTGCGTAAACTGGATAAAAAGCCTCGCTTGAACACCAGCACACTGTGTTTACTATGTGTACATGACTGGCAGCAGTACTAAGCAAACTTGTTTTCTGATAATGAGGTGAAATGTGTTACATTGGTATCAAAAGAGCATAAAGATCACCTCCTGATCTGGAAGCATCACCATGAATAATGTAAAAAGGGTTTGTGTGTGATTGCTTTGTTTGTGCTATTTTAATAAATGTATTTATTAAAGTGTTACTGAACAATTACATTAGTTCAGTGAAATAATATGTGATTCAGAAAGCTTAAAGTATTTATTTATTATAATTATAATGAATGTTAGGTCATGCAGAAGCTATTTTTCCAAAGGGAACTAGAATGTTATTTATAATTGTCTCATAGCCTTAAATATAAAACAGATTGTAATTAGATGTTTGTTTCAGGTAAAGTAGATGGTAATGTTGATATTTTATAAATGGTGTCATGTTTTAGTTTTTATTATTTTGTGTTTCTTTGTCATCAGTTTGTCTGTGACATTCAGCAAACTATTAAAAAATGCAAAAATAGGCATTGATTGTTTACTGTGGCTTTTATTGCAATTAGAAACGAGTACCAGTAGATGGCGATACATCTTATCTATCCAGCTCTTATCTGGGCCAGTTCATTAAAAGCATCCCAAATGATGGGCCAGAGAGATATGACTTGCAATATGAGCGATGATACAACAGCATATGAGTTGTATTTTTGCTCCTTAAGACACTCACGTTGTATTTTTCTGCGTTAAAATGTTAATATATTGTATTTTCAAACTACATAATATCAGTGCATTGTACTATATGGCTTTTTTTATTTTTACAAACATTCAAATGTTGTATTTCAAAGCACAACAAAAGCAGTGCATTGCTTAAATAGGCTTCTTCTACGTTCAGACACATTCATATGTTATGTTTTAAACTGCATAACAATTAGGGATGCAAAGATATATTTTGGTTATGATTATATTGTCTGAAGAATAATCATGGTTTTACGGTTATCACGTCTAATGTAAATTTAAGCTTTATATTAGGTAAGTATTTAGATGAACTGTTGTTATCATCTGCGTTCATACATACATAATCATTTTAATATTTTGTAATAATTCGTCTAACATATCTTTTGTTTACATTGCACTGAAAGCCACGCACAACTCTCAGCACTACGGCGTGAGACGTTTTCTACTCGGTGTGTCTGGAAGGTACGAGTGCATTGCTATTGCATATTGGCATATATTCTTACATTGGAAATAACAAACTTGAGTGCAGAAAAGACGCGATATGTGAATGGCCCACTGCTATAGTTAATCCAGTGTACCTTAATATTAGCCTTGGTGTATAAGCTCGGAACTTTAAACTAGCGCACAGGTGGCGTAACTTTGTTTAGTTGCAGCAGTTTCGTTCCATGCAACAGAAACATGCTGTTGAGACGCCTTTACGATTAAGTATCCAAATGTTTTCGGCTGCTCGCGCCACTAACTTAATGTCACTTTACTCACTCTCTGCGCAGCCGTCAATTGCAGCTTGTGCTGTTTGATGAACAGACGCACATCACTTCATAACTATAGAGGCCGGTTTTCAGCTAAACTAAATTTATTTTTGATGGTCACACTATTTGGAGGGCCGGAACAAATTACCTCGCGGGACAAGTTTGGCCTGCGGGCCGCCAATTGAATAGCCGTCTTAGATATCAAATGTAAAAAAACAACATGTTTTTCTAAATATTTTGGGACATTTGAGTTTAGAATTAAAACATTTAATTCCAGCCAGGGGCGTAGCGGACATTTTAAAAGTGGGGGGACGGCTGTATGAGATCATACGTTCATATAATTATTAATCACCTGTTTCTAAATGGTCTGTCTCTAAATGTGAGGGGGACGTATCCCCTCGTCCTCCCCGCTTGCTTCCCCCCTGATTCCAGCTGACTTATTCATATCAACAAATCAATGGTAAACACCCACAATATTTATTATCATTCCAATTCAATATGAAAATTAGTGTAAATGTTTTGAATGTTCCTCTCTGTCATCTGTGTAAAAATATTTTGTTCTGTTTTTATTTTTTGTTCTTATACTGTTTATTCTTATTTTTTAAATCAAAAGATTGTAATTAACCAGATCTTTATCCATGATAATGTTAAAGGGAATAGTTCACCAGTAAATGAAGACTTTTCCCTACTTACTCACAAAACATATTGAAGTCAATGGTTACAGGTTTCCAACATTGAATTAAATATTCTTATGTGTTGAGGTTTGAAGCAAGTAAAGGGTGACTAAATGATGACATGTGAACAATCCTTTATTACGTTCATCAGTACTAACTTCAATCTCTTTGTGCCTCTTGGTTTGACTTTAAAACAAGAAAGAGGAAGGCTGTGATCATCAGATGTGTCCTTCAGACTCCTGAAATAAGGCCCGGTTGAGTCCTCGTCCTTGTTTCACACCCTGTTATCACACTGTAATGTTTTGTTATCATTACGTCATTCATCTGTGCAGGTTCCTTATTTTAGGTCACAGCAGAACACCGGCGGGATGAACATTATCGCGTCAAGCTGTTGAAATATCTGTGATGCTCATTTGACTGTATTTCCCCCATAATATTTATGCGCATAAATCTGTTGTTCCCTCATGGCATTATCCACACATGACCTCCCTTGCCAGCTTGATGTTGATAAAACAACATTCTTTCTTATATAAGGCTTTTAGTTATGGGTGACACAACGCGTGCCCTGTATCTGTTATGAAGGGAGAGTGAATATCAATGACAGATCTAATGGGCAGAGAATAGACCACTGACCATCAGATTTGATATTGGTCTGAAAGGAAGGGAGTCCAGAGAGCGTCAATGAGAGCTCCATTGGCTGTGGTTTAATGGAATTATGTAACCCTGCTGTGCAGCGGTGGGCCACAGCGAGATGTGTGTAAGGTCATTGTGTTTAGTGGGATCTGTGGTAATAAACACTATGGCTGGTTTACAGGCTGCGTAAAATTCAATAGTGCTCTCCAGACACATTAGATGTGTGGCCCCTAAGGGGTAGCAGAGTTTCCGGATGGGCACTGTCAGTCAGTGTGGTACAATGCATTTCTAGTGGACACATCTTGCTCATTAATTAGTCTTAAGACGACATGGATAAACTATTATGCTCAGTTTTTTAGACATGTGTAAGGTGCTAGTCAATGGTGCAAAGACAGGATCCAACAGTGTAGGTGAAGGTTAAATGAAAGCCTTTGGACAGTGTGGAAAATGCAAATAAAAAAAGAATGTAGAGATTTCCGAATGTACTTTGACTTGTATTTAACTGCCGACAATAATATAGCTTATATTTCCAGTTTGCATCATTCTGACTCCTGGTCATCAACATGTGCGACTGACTGTGCTTGTGTACTCTGCCTCTAATTGGCAAACGATGGAAATGTACTATATCTAAGCCAATCATCACGTTCTTAGTTACACCATGTTCACAAACAACCCATCATCATCGCTAGTTGGTTATGTGTCCTGCCCCAGCCCCGAACCCCCCCCCCCCCCCCCCCCCCCCCCCCCACCCACCCCCCCCCCCAATTGCTAAGTCGAGAGATGCTGCTTACATCTAAAACCACTTCAGTGTCCTCAATTATAGTAACGTGCATTTTATTTTCAGTAAGGCAATAGTGTTGTAATGGGGAAAACAGTGGATTTCATTGATTTCTCGTTACTGAATAAAGTATCGTCTTTAGTAACACCGTTTATTTATGGCGCAGTTATTCCCATCACTGTTGAGGTCCAGCATAATGTTCCCCACTAGCAAAAGTTTGTCCGATTTTTAAACTCTTTCTGCTGATGAGGTGTGTTCACTGCAGAGTGTCTAGAATCCACTCATTAACCGTCATATTCACAGAATCTAAGATCTCCTACACCATCTGATAAAGCTATAAAGCAGTAAACAATGATTTTTGCTCTGCTTATCATTTACATTTTGAGGATAGTTATAGATCTACAGTGACCGAGTTTAGGATTCCCTAACAATGTTTCTCCATCTCATCAACCTCAGATGGATAGACCACATGTCTGGATCTCACCCCACATAATTTCTTTCTGTTCTAGACCCTTTTCACATTTCCTGTTTTTTTTTTCAGCAGATGATGTCATCATAGTTGGTAAACCTAGAGCACAGGAAACCAGAGAGTACCACAAATATACTTTTGTATTCTAATTTGCTTAAATAACAAAATAAATACTTCACAATACTGTTATCAAGACTTTCAGAAAATGAAAAAAAATTGAGTGAGTGATAACGGCAGCCAGAAGAGAGAACAATGTCAAATTTGCTGTCCTGCTCATAGAGAAATATAAGCATTAATTTATTTTGAATATTTTGATGCAAAGATGATACAAATATACAAGTACAGTGGTCCCTCAATAATCACGGGAGTTACTTTTTTTTTTTTTAGAGGTTTTCACCTTTTAATGACAGGACAGTGGAGATTTACAGACAGGAGAGTATGGGGAGCAGATAGAGGGGAAGGATTGGCAAAGGACCTCGAGTCGGGTATCGAACTCGGGTCACCACGAGCACCTGGGTGCTATACGTCGACGCACTAACCACTAAGCTATTGGCACCGACGTGAGTTAAGTTTTTTAAAAATAGCCCACAATAGGTGAAATCAGTGAAGTGGTCTGCTTTATTTTTTACAACTATTATAGATGTTTTAAGGCTGTAAAACCCCTCACTACACTATTTTCTCAAATAGACATTAATATTTTAACACATTTCTCTTAAACATTCACGTAACTTCTACCATCCAGAAGTTGATGGTTAGCATCTTCCTCTGGCTTTTGGGTGTTACCATCGGTGCCTTTGACGGTGCAGAACGTTTTGTCTGCATTATTGGGTTTGTTGGGGTAGAAAACTTACATACAACCAAAAATACAGTGCAGCACTTCAGAGTCACACTGCTAGCCATCAAAGATTTTATCAATTTGGCAAGCTGGACGCATTCTGTAGTGTACAGGAGGAGATTGATTGCATGGAGGAGATTGATTGACAGCCAATCAGAACACAGAACACAATGTAAAAAAGCATGTAAAATTGCATTAAAAATTTCGTGAAACTGTGAGACGATGAAAGATGAACCATGTTATGGCGAGGGATCATTGTATCACTATATAAATGTACATAATTGTTTGGTTTTTTTATTATTAAATAATAAAAACCTTTGAGGATTTAAGATGCTGATGACCATTAAACATGTCTTCAGTCTTGTGAAACGACTCCACTGTTTTCATACACTGTTTTGATATAGACTTTAAATGATTTATATTTACTAAACATCCACAAGGTCAGAAGTGGCCATTTGTCATTAGGAAACATTCATAAATGAGGGACCATCATGCTCTTTTTGACTTGACGGCTTCATGCAGGCACATAAATGAATCTTTAATTAGCCCTTGGTATTTAAATAAGCATGCATTAGTGGTTTGCTTTGTTCTGACATCCATGTTTGGTATTATAAAAGCCAACAGAAACCATAACAGGCTCATTAGTCTGAATAGAATATATTTTGATGCAAGACGTTACATGTTTATTCATGTAAATGAAATGGAGAGAGGCTTTTGAGGACCGTACAGACGCAAGTGACCACCATCACGATATTCTGCATTTGCACAGGCCTTTTTATTCATAAAGACTGAACTGGCTTTGTGTTTTGCGGAATAATCTGTCCACATAAAACATCACAGTTTATTCACTTTCACTCCTGTCTGTTTGACAGCGTATTTTTAGCAATAGCCTACCCAAACGCAGCGACCCAGCTTTGATGTTCAGCAAACAAAAGCTGCTGGACGCATCCCATTAATGTGAATGATTAATTTGGAGATGTCTGGATGGAACATGCAGCGCTCGCTCTCACTTCCAAGACTTTCCAACATCTTTCGGCCTCAGCACTGAGCCTGCTGGGAAAACTTCGCCACACAGGGATTGACAAAGTAATTCCTCGCCAGTCTGGAGCAGGGGAGAAAAACAGACGCAAGGAGAAAGTAAGGAAAAAAAAAAGTGTCCTCAGAAAATAGTTCATGTAAATAGGCTCCAATCAGCAGGAGGAGGAAGCGAGATCAGACAAACAGACAGACAGTGGATAAGAGAGATTGGTTGGGGACAGAGAGAAAGTGAGGAAGAGCAGGACATCATGCTGATCATTCATCTGGTCATCGAGAGTGAGACGTGCAAACTCCACCCGCTCTAACAGCTGCTTCTCCCAAATACAGAGAATGAGCTATTTTGAAGAGATACCCATGGGGCACCTCAACAAAACAAAAACCATCAGAGATCCAAAAATTCAGAATCAGAATCAGTTTTATTGCCAAGTGTGCTTCACACACACAAGGAATTTGTTTTGGCTACAGAAGCTTCCAGTGTACATAAAGTGACAAGTGACAACACAAAATAAATCTGAAAAAATAAAATAATAATAATAAAAAATGATGAACATAAAACAGATGCGGTTAGTGAAGAAACCTGGATGTTGAGTTGTATGTACAGATTGTTATAAATATACAGGTTATAAGGTGCTGTGTACAAGTGCGAATGTAGAAAGTATTGCATTGTATATTGATATAAGGTGCTGTGTACAAGTGCGTATGAGAAAGTATTGCACATATTCATTGCACAGTAGGGGAATATTTAACTGTTCATAAGGTAGACAGCCTGAGGAAAGAAACTTTTCCTGTGTCTGGCTTTTTTTGTGCTTGGTGCTCTGAAGCGCCGACCAGACGGTAACAGTTCTAACAGGTAGTGTGCTGGGTGTGAGGCGTCCAGAGTGATTTTGCGAGCCCTTTTACTCACTCTGGAAGCTGGGAAAACTTCGCATGTAAACCTTACCTTTACATGAACTATTTTCTGAGGACACTTTTTTCCCTTACTTCCTCCTTGCGTCTGTTTTTCTCCCCTGCTCCAGACTGGCGAGGAATTACTTTGTCAATCCCTGTGTGGCGAAGTTTTCCCAATCATGCTTGAAATAAAATATATATTATTAAATCAGGCGCTCAAAAGACCTATTAGGTTTTAGAGTACTTAAATAAGTCTTACATTTAAAAGTGCAGTAGGTGATTGTCTTCAGAAACATTTTTAGTTGTGCTGATTGAAAGTCTCTTCACATTTCAATAGTACTGATTAAAGTAAATGATCTAAATGTATTTATTTGTATTTTTTTTATTCTGAGTAAGGCAACAGACTAAAAAATGTTCGCCCAATTAAAAATTGTCAGGCCGACAATTCCCATAATTCTGATAAGTAACCCAAACTGTCAGCAAATGTAGACCTGTACAACTGCGCATCTCTGTTCATGCAGATCTGCGAGTTCGTGTCATACGAAATTGTACAATTTTAAAAAGGTGGCAAAACACCTAACCCCATCCCTAAACCCAACCGTCGTACGAGCAAATCGTACTAAATTGTACGAATTAGAATGTACGACTTCATACGAATTAGCCACTAAATCAAAAAGTTACGAATTGCCCAGAGATTGTGTTGGCACTGCGCATTCATGTGCACACAAGACAATCACAGTGGTAAAATCAAATGCTGAATCAAATTTTTTGAAAATTGTAAATCAATATTGGACTTACTTTTGCACCCTGGAGAAAAGATGACACCATGGCTGAAGTATTTCTTTTAGACAGGTATTGTTATGTTTTAAAAGTATTTTAGCCACGCAGGGCTTATGTAGATTGGGTTGTCTTACGAATTGGTTATGCACAGAAGGGTTGTTCAGCCACTGAAATATTCTGCCGAACGATAATGTGACTATTTTCAGTTTCATAAGGGACCTTTTACAGCATCGATAATGTAGATTTTATTTAGTTTAACAACAAAACATAAGTAAATATATAATAATATAGCGCTATTCCGCCTAGCCTGCTTTAGTGAGGTAAAGCTGGTTTTATATTTACATCACATTGGTTCATTTTTTAACATTGACAACCTGTGACGCACTTCCTATATTGTTTACAATGCTACATTGAATATTCAGTCTGAAATAGTATGCAAGTATTGTTTAGTAATAAGTGTAATTCCTGCACGCCAGCGGCTAACCACTAAGCATACAGTAGTCACTTTAGGACAAAGAGAGTGAGAGCAGAGATCCTTGCATGCATAAAAATATTGCACATTATGACAAGTTTTACTTGCTAACCACACAACTGAAAACATGCTATATATAATACAGTTTTTCGTTGGGAATTGTAGTATTATAAAGTGCTATAAAGTTTTCGAACTAGAGAATGACATGAACTAGTGGGATGTCTGCTGCCATCTGTAAGGTGCATGGCTTTGGACGACAGAGGAGGAACTATGTTTCTAAGAAATTATGCTAACCGGTTAGCATTTTGGCAGATCACCTACTGCACCGTTAATTATACAAACAAAATAACTTATCTAAAGATCTAGAAACAATATAATGTATACATCAATGTATACACAATTATTAACAACAACCAGCAAGTTGGTTTGGTGTGTTCCACACGTCGCCTCTCATTGGGTTAACGTCAGAGCTTGTTGGTCACAGCATATGATGAAGCAAGTACACAATCCAAGTCAAGATAGAATACAAAGTCTGGCAGTAATTTTGCATCAGAAGATACTGCCCTCTGCAGCTCCTGGAAGACACATCCTCTCATGCAGCACACGAACGTGGAACATGTACTCAGTGGGCTTTCTTTCGATTGGTGTGTTCATGGGTAGCTTTTGGTCTAGAAGGAATCAGACACGAGCTGACATGAGGTGACAACACAGTTGAGCTTCATCTGCACTAGTTGTTTGGCATTACGTTGGTGTGTACTTGTCCTTATATCAATCAATCAATCAAATCAACCAACCAACTTGAAAAAGTCATGTTGGATAATAGAGGGCCTATGAATCAATATGTCTGAGGTCATCTGACTAAAAGGTTTCATAAAATCAGTGGACATTCCTAGAACAAAAACATATAATGAAACTGGCTGTAGAACAACATATGAACTCAAACTCGATTCCTGGAGGGCCACAGCTCTGCACAGTTTAGCTCAAACTACCTCCAACTCACACCTGCTTAATAGTCTCTAGTAGTCTTGATTAGTTGGATCAGCTGTGCTTGATTAGGGTTGGAGCTAAACTGTGCAGAGCTGCGGCCCTCCAGGAATCGAGACCTATGCAGTAGAATAATGCTTTAATGCTGCTTTTTTATTGTATTTGAATTAAATACAGACACATAGTAATATTTCACCTGTAAAATCAGGGCAGATAATAAACATTTACACACCTCACTAGTCTACCTTTTCTCCTGTTGCAAAAAAATGAATTGTTGTCTGACTCAAGAAGCATCCAGGATTAAGTGTCTTGTTGTCTACTGCATGTTGTTTAAATATTAACTATTCAGATGAAATACTGAGTTATTCCTTCCATGATAAATAATCTCCGCTTTTTAGACATACTGTATACTATATATTTATATTTTAACTGAGATGTCGCACAAATAAACCTGCCACTATGCATAGCCACTCATGCACATGCTGCTTGAGTGTCCTGTCTCCGTTTTTTTCTTTTAGACACCCTGAAATACGGCAAGATGGGCATGGAGTAATTCCTGCTGGTTTATCTTAAAGCTTCATTAAAGAGGTAATTGTGTATAAGGATCAAGAGCGTTTATTGTCATCAGGCTGCATTTGCACCTCAATTATCAGAAACGGTCGTCCTGAGCCAGGTGTAATCAAATAGCACAGCAGGATAGGGCACAAGGGCGTGAGTTTGGCACAGAGAAGTGAAGCGACAGCCCAAAGGCTTGGCAGTAGCAGACTGGCATCAGAGATCAACACGTTAGCAGAGCGGAGCACTTGTGACACTGCATTGCTGTGTGTTGAAGTGCTGGGGGTGTGTAGAGGGAAGAGGAGCAGAGTCTTTAGCATGACCTCACACACTGGCCCCGGAAACTGAGATAGGGCAGCACGTGTAAGAGTGGCTATGCATAGTGGCAGGTTTATGTGTGTGACATATCAGTTAAAATGAGACAAAAACAACAACAAAAAAACAGTGTGTGGGAAGAATAAAAAAAAAAACACCCCACAGTCATTGGCAATACGTGCTGCAGGCTACGTTTTTGCCAAATGAAAATGCATTGCTTAAGGTATGTTTCATTGCACATTTCAGATGACAAATTCACTAGAAGATGCTGTCTACATATTTTGCGAATCTGAAATTTGTTATAGGGTATGTTTTTGTCAAATATTTAAGAGAATGTTGATCTTGTTGAACAGATCAGCTCAACTAATAGTGTTTTTAAAAGCAAACAAATGAAAATTGCATGCCGGCCATGCAGTTTTATCAGCAAAATGCTACCGATGTAATTTTCCATGAATCTGATATTTTACCTAATTAAAATATTACTTACCTAATTAACGTTAGCTTGTTTACAATAGCTTGTTGCATAGTGCACTGTAACTAACATGCCAAATCCTTTTTCCATGCATTGTTTTATTTGTGACGATTGGCATTATGTTAACTTATCATTAATTAGCATATTGTTTAGCTGTTTTATCATACCACCACCATATTTTTTGTGCAATAAATTTCTATTCTGTTTTTAAGTGTCGTAATTATTTTGGAATAAAATGTTAAACCTTTTTTAAATTTCTTGTTTTTATTGCTGTGATTATTTTTATGATAGTTTTACTTTCTTTATGTAAAGCATTTGAATTAGCATTGTGTATGAAACGTGCTACAGTATCAATAAACTTGCCGTGCAGTGTCATAGACTAGATAAATTGACAGAGAAAAGGAAAATTGATAAGTTAATTTTCAGTGCAGTTAAAGCCAAGTAAGTACAAAAAGTTCATATATTAAGGCAATTTGGCTTTAAGAATGGGTGCTCATGAAAATACTAATATCACAATATCAGTCAAAGGAGAGAGAAATTATTCAAGGGACAGGTAGCACTGCAACACAATCTCAGGCAATTCATATCTTTTTGATTTGGTGGCTAATATGAATGAATTTGTACAATCTCATTCATACAATATAGTACGATTTGCTCATCCCCCAATGATGGTTGGGTTTAGGGGTGGGGTTGGTGCCACACCTTCTTTTAAAATCATCAATTTTTGTACGACTGAACTCGTATGAATTCGTATGGATTAGCCACTTAACTGACAAAAGGTAAAATACTTACATTTCTTTGTGAGATCAGGCTGGTCAATCAGATGTACAGTGTCAGGTAAGTGTGTTGTGCTTTTATTGAAGGGATTTTTTTTTTAGTTGAACAATTTGTTTAGTGTTTTCGGAGTTGTGGCTGTTGAGCAGATGAACATCACAGGCTAACCAATTTACAATATGATCTGGCGATTTAACAAGTGTAATGTTAACAAGTTAGCTATTATGAGTATGGAAAACCTCTTTTTCTGCATATAGGAACCTGAGTCATTGAACCTGAGAAAAACTTTGAAAATAACCATAATGATGCCATGCTACAATAATAATGAAAGAAGCAAAGTTTTCCGCTGTGGGGACATATCTTTGCAAGTACAAATTTACTGTATTATTTGTGTCCCCTTCAAAAAATTTCTCTTGAGAAATGTTGCATTCATTGTCTTCTCACTGTTAAATAAAAATTTACGCCATACAAATTCAGTTACCAAGCAAATTGACCACACCAGAAAAGTTATATATATAATAAGGTATTTTTATATATATATATATATATATATATATATATATATATATATATATATATATATATATATATATATATATATATATGATTTGTATTTGATTACAAATCATAGACAGTGTTCATGTTTTTTTTGTGTGTTTGGTATTATTTGGTGTTGTGCAAAGAACTGCATGAAATAGTAATGTATTCATGTATATTTGTCCCCTGTAAATATCATTAGTGAAACAAAATTTGTTGGCGTCATACGGCTCTGTAGCATTACTTATTGTAGAAACTGCAGTCAAACATATATTTTTTACAAGTACTTTTTTTGCGGTTCCACAAAAATCTAAGATCAAGCATGTATTTCTATAAAGCCCCTAAAGGGACGTGCAAAAAATATATAATATTAATATATATTATAATATAATATTTTTTAAAAAAATTATTGAAATTATTACTAATTTTATTTATTTTTTTTGCATGCCTCTTTATGGGCTCCGTATATTTCCACTGAGCCTGTTGGAAAAAAAAAACTACACAATAATTGTGATGAATAAGAAGTAATATATAATAAATAATCAAAAATATAGAAAAAAAGATAAATAAAAAAATAAAAAAAATATATATATACTAATTCATGAATCGTAAATGTAATTGCAGTGCAATTGATTGATCACATCATTCAGTCTACCTGAGATCTAGTTTCTAGAAAGCAGCAGGTTATGCCACTCTGTGAGGATTATCTCATGATCATGTTATGTGCTGGTTGACCTCATTTGAATGAAGACTACCTGCATCTAGTAAATATGTATGATCTGCTATGGTTTAATACAAAACAAAATTAAGTCCAAAAACTGCATGTCTACACTGCTTAAAGGGCTTAGTTTGTTCTCCGCGTGCAACAATGATTCTTGTGTTGTGCTTCTTGAGACATTTTCTGATTTTTATTTATTCATAGAGTGTGCTACTGCATATTTTCAAACCACCATTTGGTCGGAATAAACATTCAATCAAATTCACATGGAATTGTGATGATTTTGGAGGAAACTGTGAAAACTGCAGCAGCAGCAGCATAGCAGGTCTATGGCTCCAAGACCAAACACATTAATATTGCCATGTTCATTACCATACCAAATCTCTCCAAGAGTTTAAATGAAAATGACTCTGTAAACCATCTTTGGGAAGAATCATATTTATTCTTAATTTAAATCCTCATTATGTGGCAATGTAAATGCATTTTACTCCCAAATAGTCTTGAAACTATTCTCTCTCTCTCTCTCTCTCTCTCTCTCTCTCTCTCTCTCTCTCTCTCTCTCTCTCTCTCTCTCTCTCTCTCTCTCTCTCTCTCTCTTCATGCCATTGTTAAGGAAATGTAATCATTGAGGAACTGGAAGAATAATAATATCTTTTTGATTCTCTAACCTATTCACAATTTCAGTTTAAACAACAAATACAAAGTACGTTCTTAAGCTTGAATGATTCAGCACTCCACCCTTTGAACTTAATGTTTTAGTTAGATATTATTTAGATAGCCGCTTCATGATTATGTCAACAAATAGTGTTTGCAGAGCAGCAAGGTCTTACCAGGGAGTTCTGGGTAAGTTTTTCACAGTGTTCAGACCTGGTTTCATATGTCAAGTCAATATCTGTATCACATGGGAAAGCGGTGACTTCATTGCCTACTAAAGATTTAGATCTAGAGCAGTTACATGTATTCATCCATAACAGACTTCAATGGCATTCGAAATTAGTCTATTTTGACATTTCAGAACTTAAACAAAAAACAGCTCTCTTATTTGTTGAATCAGGAACAGGACTTTGACATGATGGCGTAAGCAATATTTTCCTGTCTCGATAGTCTGTGCAAAGATATTTGTTATTTTTTCTTATCACTGTGCTTGTGCAAACATTCACTCGCTGGCTAAAAATAACAGAACGTTGTGCTGAGTTTGCTGCAAAGGATGTAGAATTGTTTTAACATATTAATAATAATAAAAAAACAATGTTAGCCACACTGAACTGGCTGCAGGCCACAATACAGATGTATCAACTGTATAATATATTATCATGTGCAAATATATTACAGCTGTGGGTTATTTTCTTATGTGAGAGTTTCTTATTTCTCTCTCTCTCTCACACTCCCTCCCTGTGTGTGTTTGTGTGTGGTCCTGGCATTAATCATGTCATGACGATCAGTAGCAATACCAGTAAATTTTGAACTTTGTGGGGAAATTAGTTTAGTCTCCCTGAGAGAAAAAAGTAATATATTACAAATAATTAAGTAATTAAAAATGTAACTCTACATATTTTCTGTGAGGGTTAGGTATAGGGGTAGGGTCCAGATAAGAGGACGGGATAGGCTTTCTATACAGTATACAAACCTATGGGAAGTCCCCATAAAGATAGCTTCATGTGTGTGTGTGCCAGCTGTGCTGTCACTCAGGGAAACTCATCACATTCGTAACACACACTGGCCTTTGCCCTCTGACAGGATCTAAATTTGCTGTGCTGAGGAGAAATGTAACCTAATTACAAGCTCACTAAAACACAAACTTGAGCACAGTCCTCTCACCACCCATAACCCCCCAAGACTCAGATCTACTGTCTGTCCTTCTAGTTTGCAACACAAAACACAAGCAAACACTATCCTTGGTAAATATAAACTAAACTGTAAATAAAGTCTTTATTGTTTAAAACTGTTGATCTTTTGCTTAGTTTATTAAAGGGATAGTTCAATCGCTTTCCTTCAGCTAAGTCCCTGACAATCAGGGGGAATAAGCTAGCAAATTACTCTGGCATATGTATTTTTATTTTCTGTGTATTTTCTATTTGATTCAAGTCAGATGATTGGCTGGGCCAATCTACAGCTTGATTTTCTTTCTCTGAACCAGTTGAAAGTTTCCTTGGCTGTGTTTCGGATCATTGTATTGCTGAAATGTCCACCCTTTTTCATCTTCATCATCCTGCTAATGTAGATTTTGGACTGAAGCAGCTAATATTAATTTACAATGACAGTGCAGAGTGCAGAGTGTTGCTGAAAAACTAAGAGATTTCAGTTGCTGTTTGGGCTTTCACTGCCTTTCTACACTTCCCTTTCTTCATGTGTTCAATACTTTTTTCCCTGTGTCATTTTATTTTATTACAGTCAATTATAAACTTATTAGTTTTGTTTTCTTTGCATATATGAATTTATTTGGTTGTTACCAGCTTCCAGTGAAAATTTCAAGTCAAGTCAAAAGCACCTTTAGAAATATGTTTTCTGAAAAAATGGTGACCTGTTCAATACTTATTTCCCCCATTTTATATTTATAGTTGAAGTCAGAATTATTAGCCCCCCTTTGATTTTTTTTTTTTTCAAAAGTGAATTGTGCCTCTTTTTACAAGATGTAAAATAAGTCTATAATGTGTCAAGATTGTGTATTTGAATACCTCACAAATAATGTTTTATAACTCTTTGAAACTGCCCCATTTTAGGCTTTGATACTAATTCTGCCACTTTGGTGACTGTTGCTTTAAATTCAAATGAGATTGTGCTCCCATCTAAAAGAGTGCGGAGCTACAAATGCCCATGTGTGAGCATAGTGGCAGATTCAAAAACGAGACTAACCTCTTATGCTAATGAGGTAGAGATCGTCACTAATGGGCGGGGCTTTCCCCCTCTGATAACATGTACAAATGGGGAATGTCAATCAAAGTGTTTCTGCAGACCTTCACACTTCTTCACACTTTGTATAAAGTGTGATTTTAAAAAATGTATACATTTTTACCATTAGATGCTGGTTATATTCACACACTGTTGCCATACAACTGTGTATTGTACATTGTAAATAAATACATTTTACATTAAAGCCTCCATTGTAATTGAATAATGTCAGTACTGATACACCGTCAGTTTTTAACTTGGGTGCAGTGTTTTCTATTCCAGACACCACAGTCACAAGATCCTGAGGCCGTGACATCGGCATGCCCTGCAAATAGAGCACCTACACAGGGAATTCTCCTCCTGACCGGGTTTATATAGGAGACTGGCTTGATGGACTGTGTGGCCTCCAGATGGGCACTCAGGCCTGGACATCATGAACAAAGACAGAGGCGGACAAATGCGGAAATCTAAATGGAGCAGAAAGACAAATATGGCAGTCTGTTCTCCCGGATAGCTTATGAAGATGAACATTTAATGAAACTGGTCAAATGAAGTGCAACGACCACAATTTAGACTGTGACAATAAGAAGTGTAGGAGGTGGGTATTAATGGTAGACTAATCTTGTCATGTATATCAAATATTCTCAGGGGGTGTTGTTGGCAATACTAGCATAGATTCTATCAGTAGATATATATATATATATATACATCAGAAAGATTTTCATATTTTAAAACACAATGGTTCTTTGTGCTATTTATGTTTGTACTGTCTATATATACATACAGTACATAACAACTTTATTTAAGCACTCTTGTATAAAGACCTAGTTAGCTCAAATTAACATTGCATTGAGGCTGAAATATTTGTTTGAAAATAGTTAGTCTCTGTCTACTTGCATAACCAGAATATAATAGTAAATATTAGGGCTGTCACTAATGAGACTTGTTTTGATCAATTAATTCATGGATTATTTCACTAATCTAAATGATTGATGTTATACTAAAAATCAATAATTTTACTTAATATCATTTTATTTAACTTGCAACTTTGACATTCATTAGTGTATATTGAAAAGTACAAATGTAAACGAGCGCTTAATAAAACGTAAAACTAAAACAGCAGAAATGTAAACAAACTTTAAAAAAAAAAAGACTAAGAATATCTTAAAATGAATGGCAAAACTGTATATCTACACTCATATGGGAATGTCCCAGGTCAAACAGGACATCTGTTACCTACAGGAAATTTGCTAATGATTTTCTTCATTGTACAACTTTTATTATTTTTTTACAGTGATTATAATTACTAAATTATTTATTTGTTTGTTCCTTTTATACTAATAGTTCTAATAACTACTTAATTTTTGTTTTAAAATAAATGTCTATTAATGTTTTTTTAAGTTTTAATTATAAGTAATATATATTTAATTTCTTAGATAGTTTATTAATTACTTTTATTTTTAGATTTTTGTACTTTTTCTCCAAACATTTGTGTGTTCTCCAGTGCAAAATGTTGTCTTAAAGAGCCCCTGTAGTGGATTTTTGAAAATGACATTTTCCATGTAGTGTGTAGCACAGCTCTAAGTGAAGTGAAATATCCAGTTAAGGCTTAAATCTGAAAGTGAACAGTTTTTAAAACTATTGATTCATCTAAAAAAGAGTCGACTCATAGTGGTTAGAATGAATCGTCTTCAAAACGAGTCTTTAGCCGCTTCGGCCTGATGTGGCTATGAAACATAAGCCCCGCCCAATTGTTGCGCACGCAAACCCCAGAAAATTTAAACCTGTGACCACGCCCACTAACAGCAGCAAAGAAAAACAAATCCTGAAGTCATCATGAGTCATGAAGACACTGTGCTTACCTGGATATTATTGGAAGTGTGAGGGAAAAAAGCAATTCATTCATTTGTTAAAGGAAGGATCAGAAAAGACTACTGAAGTATGAGACTTGTGAGACCAATGGACTGAAAATCGCGTGCAAAATACGGCCAGTTTATTAGGCACAAAGGCAGCCAGCTGCAGCTGAGGAGGAGCTCTGGTGAGCGCTACAACCCCCTGGCTGGGGATATGATTGTTGGGCAAAGCAGAGTACAGGTAAGCCCTGAGAACATAGAACAATTCATGCAAGAGGTGCCACAGCAATGATTGCAAATAGAAATGATCTAAGTTACAGCTGAGAAGGCAGAAACGCTCCAAAATAAAAGAAAATAAATGAAATCAGACCTGGCCCACGACACATTTCATAAGTGTAAGTAAATGGCTCCCTCCTTGTATTCTCTAGCTTGCAAATGATGTATTTGATTGTGTTTTGTTTCTTGTAACCGCTTGTACTGTATCTGGTTAACTCTTTATATTCTCATATCCCGTCTAATGCCACGTTGAAAACGCGACGCCTGCTGCTTTGTTTACGGATTTAAATGCGTTTGTGAGTTCGTGTTCCACTGCTGTTTGTACACACTTGCAGTGGTCAAGGTTCAGAATAGTTCAGCTTTTGCTGCTGTCTGGATTAATACTGAATGTGTGTCATGGTTAAAAATAGAGCAATATGCTGGTGTTTACCTACACTGCTTTTGGGGGTAAGGTGTCTGAATAACACTGTTGAGTAAGTTTTACTATGAAGCGTGTTTTGGGCGTCCGCTGCGATCGGATCCTATACTAATGTTGGCGAACCGGAGACTTGACAAACAGTGCTTTGGGCATTTTATTGGGTCGCGCTGAACCCTGTCGAAAAATCACAACAGGCCGTCATCGGTCCAATCAGCGCAGATTAGTTTTGCGCTAAGAAGGGGTTTGGGAACAAATGAATTGCTGAATGATTCATTTGGGAGTTGCTGGGATAATTAGGTAAATATAAATTCATATTATTAGACCATGAAAGTGTTTTTTGACCTTGCATGCATGTCAGTATGTTGTTGGAGACCCATAAAACTGAAATATGACCCTTTTTAATGTATAATATGGGCTCTTTAAGACTAGCTGATCACTGTGCCGTTCACACTACGCATTACTACACAAATCATCCAAGAAGGGAGTCACACAATACATGATCTGACAACTCTTCCACCCAAAGGCTCTGTCAAGCCCTGAAACTCCAGACAATAAAATGTTGAGGACCACTATCAGAAAGAGGTTTCAGAAAGAGTGCAACACTATTAGCTGCTTGTGTAATGATGACATCACTGACACACAAGCATTCAAGAGAGAGTTTGAAAGAAATCAATCAGCTGATGTGTCAGCACATCGACCGCTCATATATCTGCAAGTTTCAGCTGATAGATGTGGCTTTAACATGCTCTTGTGTTCGTGTAAACACAGGATGATGACCATTCTGGCCAATCACAGACATTTCTGTTGAGTTCCTGAACACAACATTCAGCCCATGACTTGCTCTCTCTTTTGCTGCAGCTCGTCACTATATCTGACATGGGGTTGAGTCGACAGATTGGTCTGCAATATTTAGCATGCTAGATATTGGATTTTTGTCTGCGAGGTGTCTGCGAGGTGTCGGCGATGAGTCAGCGCGCCTCTTTGATGCGTTGTTCGATAGTTCACACATAAAGACTGCTGTGCACCGAGCACCCTCAGATTTTCCCCTGCTCTGTGGGTCATGTCATTTATTTGCTAAAATAAAATCCTGTAATGTGAACAAGGCATTACAGTTTTTATATTTAAAGGATGTAAGATTGACACCCAGTGGTTGAACGAGGTATTGCCGTTTCAAATTCAAAACACTTTTTCACCAAGCCCCACCTCTGATGACTCGAAATGCAGGTTGTCAGGTTGAGGACACCAACGGGAGCAAGCGTGTCTCTCTATTGAGCCTACACGTTCTTAACTACACCTAATAAAGCATAGGTCTCAAACTCATTTCCTGGAGGGCCGCAGCTCTGCAGTTTTACTCCAATCTTACTCAAACACAGCCTGAGACCTATTGAGACCTATGCGATAAAGGATTATTTTCTATATTAAAATGAGTTTTTATCCGAGGCATTACCTGAAATGTCTACTTTTGAAACGTTTTTTTATTTCTTGTGGCTGAACAACAGAATAAACTTCTACGACAGCGATGATCTCAGGTATGAATTTTGTGCTTTATTCAATGTTAAATGCTACTGTTGAGAGTTGAAATACTGTTTTACTTGACATTTATGAAATAAAATGTGCTGAAATGAAATATGCTGTTTTCTACCAAGGTGACCCAGGGTGCTGAAATATAATTGCATAAACTGGCAGTGGGCAGATTATAGAGACCAAAACAAAAACAGACATTCCGACATGGAGTGCACATTTTCAAAAGAACTTCTGCTTACTTCTTAAATATCTGCGAACATATTATAGTATTTTGGGCTGATACGGTGGCTCAGTGGTTAGCACTGTCACCTCACAGCAAAAAGGTCGCTGGTTCGAGTCCCTGCTGGGTCAGTTGAAACAACATTTCTGTGTGTTTGCATGTTCTCCCTGTGTTTGCATGGGTTATTCTATGTGCTCTGGTTCCCACCTTGGTTGCCCACAGACCCACCCCCACTGACAAAGTTTAGAATTTGACCACTATATGAGCTCATTTATCCCACTTTTGACTGCTGTGCCATAAATTGTGAAAATCATAGATAGAAGGCTTTAGGACAAAGTTAATTTTTAATTATTCAAGTGGCCAAATTGTCACTGAGGAAAGTTGAATGAGCAGTTTTTATTTTAAAACAGCTTTTACCAGATTCCTATTTGTTTTTTAAATGATGGATGATAGTAAATTTGTATTATTTTCATATTTCTTTATCCATTTGTTTTAAATTCAAATCTCACAAGAGTACTTATAAAACTGGATGAACTTTCAGTTAAATCCAAATTTGTAAATAAATACTTTGTAGTAAAATAATATGGTGACCACTTTGACCAAATTGTAGGAAATATTTTTGGTGCATCAAAAAAGTGTGGTTATGATCACCATCCGACCAGCTGATCCAGCAAAGATTAGTTTTTTAAATGTCACTAAAATGCACAATTGAATAGAAAATAAGGTGAATAACTGCAAAAAAGATCCACTTTTTTTTTTTTTTTAGAAAAAAGAACTACCTGTTTCAATAGGCTGGCCATGGCCTGGGTTGCAGCTGGAAGGGCGTCTGCTGTTGGCGGTTCATTCCGCTGTGCATGGCGACCCCTGCGGAATAAAGAGACTAAGCTGAAAGAAAATAAATGAATAAATTAACATTATGGTATTTTTATGTTTTAGAAGAGTCAAAAATTACACACAGGACCTTTAACAGTCTCATATCAAGGAAGATAAAGTATGAAAGTGCAATAAAGGACAGTATGTATTCGTAAATTGTGCAAATTTGAGAAAACTTTCACAGAGGACAGAACTTTTTGAGCCAATGAGCTGGCACAAACTCTGACCCTCACACTGAAAAGGAAGCCTCTCGTTAATCACAGAGGTCAGGAAATACACATGCAGTGTTGATAATCTTGAGTGGGCATGATATGAAGATGTACCCGTCCCTGTTTCCATGGCGACCCCAAAGTGGCGCTCGGAGGTGTGACGTTGCCAGCAGTGTGACATGTGCCAAAGTCGACTGCTTATCTGTCGTTCGCTAAGTTTCTATTCATAGCTCTCGACGGTGAGCCACGCTGAGGATGGGCATGTGGCGGGTACAGTTGGGCAACATGGCCCAGCCCAGATCGAGCGTCTCATGCTGGGTTTAGAGAGGCTGGCAGAGCGCAGGTGTGTTGATGATCTGCCTGTAAAACCTCAATCCTCAGTTCAGCTCAGACTGAGTAACACCTGATATCCAACACCTGAGATGTACGATGGGCTTTAGTGACACAGTTTTCTCCAGATAACAACAGTTAGCTTCAGGAATAGAATATGCTTTTTACCTATTTAGTTTTTCAATTTTGGCTGTAATTTTTAATAAATAGTAATTATTAATTTAGAAATTAAAAATATGAAAAAATGTTGTTTACGTGTTGTTGACATCTTAAATGCATTCATTTAAATTATTTGTTTATATGCTCTAATGAAATAAACTAACTCACATAAATACTTGTGTAATTATAGCTTGCAGATTCTTAGCTTTAGGTCATTCATCCATTTTCTTTTCGGCTTAGTCCTTTTATTAATCTGGGGTCGCCACAGTGGAGTGAACCGCCAACTTATCCAACATATGTTTTACGCAGCGGATGCCCTTCCAGCTGCAACCCAGCACTGCAAAACACCTATACACATTCTTTCACACACACACTATGGCCAATTTAGCCTATTCAATTCACCTATAAGGGAATTGCCAACCAACGTCAAAAAAGACCGGTTGCAATAGCAAACATGTCTTGTTGTGCAGATGCCAAAATAGAAAATCCAAAAATACAAAACTTAACTTTTACCATACACCACACTGCTTTTAAAGCCAACCGCAGACGTCATTGGGTAACAGGGAGCTGAATGGAGTGTGGACCTAATTAAAAATGCTCGACCCTGCAGTACTCATTTCATATCAGTTCACGCTATGCTGAATCATACACATCACTCGTTTTTTTTTACAGCAATGATTTTAGCAAAAACGGTTAAATATGGTCAATTAAATGCAGACACTGAATTCTAAGAATGAAATGTAAAAGTGTAGGTTCGCATACCCTGCCATACAGGTGCAGTTCACTGTCAGAATGCAGTATTTTTGCTTGTTGATTATTACTCATGCCTTGTATAATTCCGTCTTCTTTCCTTGTCTTTGGCTAGGCAGAACCTCGGTTTTTAGCACTACAAAGTTTTGAATCTGGTAATCATGGAACATTATTTCTTGCACGTGACCACACAGAACAACATTGTTGGCATCCAAAGAGTTGTAGGCCTTTAACTTTCAATGAGATAGTTATAT
The DNA here is from genome assembly GCF_903798145.1 of Danio aesculapii. Lineage (NCBI taxonomy): Eukaryota > Metazoa > Chordata > Actinopteri > Cypriniformes > Danionidae > Danio > Danio aesculapii. The sequence continues at coordinate 41,189,209 of NC_079439.1, read as the reverse complement.
ATTTTGGGCTGGATGCTTGGCCATTTCGTCTTATCCATTAGGAGGGTGCTATCGCAAATGAACCTGTCAGACGAACGCCGCTCACTTTAACGTTAATTTTGTAGAATCACTGTGCTTATCACTGGGTGACAAGCTGTTATAATACGCTGAAAGCATTATGTAAATAATATATATAGTATGTAATCAATATAACTTATCTCTAATACAACAACAAATTCTGTACTGCATTGGATGCCCTTCCCTTGCTGTAAACGCTAGCGATCCAGTTTTTTCTGCAATCACGCTGCTCTCGCATCCTGAATGTTTACAAACCGGTAATTCACCTAGAGCGCATGTCTTTGGACTGTGGGGGAAACCGGAGCGCCCGGAGGAAACCCACACCAACACGGGAAGAACATGCAAACTCCACACAGAAATGCCAACTGGCCCAGCCAGGGCTTGAAACAGTGACATTCTTGCTTTGAGGGGATTGTGCTACCCACTGCGCCACCGTGATGCCCTTAGCTTTCATGTAATAGCTTATTTTATTTTTGTAGTATTTTTATTTATAATAAAGTATGTAATTTATTTTATGAATTATATTTGTAATAAAATAACTCTCATATAAAACGCTTCTTATTTATTGCATTGTGTTTTTTTTCAATGATTATTTTGAATATTTCTTTAACATGCTAATTATTTATTAGCTCACATATTCATTCCTGCAAAAACATCCATGCATTTGTAGCTCAATGTTGTGGACTGTGGGTCTGTGACTGGACCCAGAAGTGATGCCCCGCAGCGAGGAGAGCTGAATAACCCACAACTGGACAGTTTTTTTTTTTTCAGCGGAGGGGTTGGGCCTGGGGACAGAATCTGTGTAAATAACAGCTTTTGTGGGTGATTGTTCGTACTCAATTGGCACCTCTGTAATGGGCTTTTGTAAAGTGGATCAGTCAGGAGAATGGCACGGCTCTATGCCACAGAAAACAAGCCATTGTGGGCTCTGTCTGTTCAGTGCCAGGGACACAGAGAGTTGCTGAGAGAAATTGATCTGGCCGGGCTTAACCCCTAGTCTTTCATGTGTCTGTGGCATTGGCCAGGATTGGCTTTGTTAGAATCAGCCTACGCAAGGTCTTTCCGACCCAATGATCAGCACTTTCCCCCCCGGGAGATGGGAGAAAGGCAGTGGACTGCACTGGAGCCACCTTTATTCTCCATTGTGCCCATGGGTACATCAATAGTGTCGGGTAGAAGAAAAAAAAACTGCTGGGAAAGACACTTTGGAATAAAAACCCAGGGGAATCAGCAACCGCTTGTTGTTGTTGTTGTTGTGTTGTAGGCTGCCCCAAAAAAGTTCAAATCGTGCTTGTGTTTGGATTAATTGTTTAGTTTCATCATTGCTATCACTTACAAAAAACAACTGCATCCCCTTTATTAATGAATTAGTATAGGCCAAAATGACAATTAGCTGGTTCCCACGTTATATTAAGTGGCCTTAATTAGCATATAAATTAATAATTTGCTACAATGCACTTATTATGACATTGTACTTTAATTATTTTGTAACTATATTTATTATTACACTATTGACCATCTCTTACACCCTTACGTACTCTCATTCAAAAAAAAAAAAACATTTTGAACCAACTTTTAAAAAATTTGTTTCAGCTATTTTTTTCTCAAAGTAAAATTTAATCTTTCGTCAAACGATAAAACAAAATAACAAAACTGTTTAATCTAGAGACACTAAATAAAAATTTTACTTCAGCACAAAGCAGAAAACTCTCTGTTTTAACCTGAGATCAAAGTATAATCTTGCTTTGGACCAACCTGAAATTTGTTACAGCTAAATATATAAAGTACCCTCAAGTGATAGTTTTGACTTGGTTGAAAATTAATGCATTTTAATCTTGAACAAAATATTTTTTCTGCCCTAGGAAAAAAACAAAACCAAAGGTAAACTATTGTTTTTATAGACCATAGATGAATTCATTTACTAACATTGGTTCGACTTAAAACTAAAATCCAATTGTACTTTGGACTAAACTAAAATAAATGAATATATTGTTAGTCTTGCTAGTTGTTTTATTTTCATAAATGAGGTAAATTATCTGCTGATGCTTTCAGTATGGCTATAATACTGACATTAGAAATACATAAAAACTAAAAGTACACAAACAGTACCTATTTTCATGTGGTCACATGACATGAAAGCTGCTAGTTTAAAGTAAAAATATTACTTAAGTTAACCTAGGATTTAAAAAAAAAGTTTAATAAAACAAAAACCAATAGTTGCCAGCATGTTGAGAACCAATAATAATAATGATAATAATAATAATAATAATAATAATAATAATAATAATAATAATAATAATAATAATAATACCTACAGTATGCGCCAAGATGAAATGTGGAGGATACAAGTATTTCTGTAAATTGATTTAAGTGAACTTAAAGAGATAGCTCCCCAAATTTTTTATTCTGTCATCATTTACTCAATAGTTTTAAACCTTTATAAGTTTATTTTGTTGTTATTATTATTCTTATTAACACAAAAAAGAAAGCTGAAAACCACAAACGTCCATAGTATTTGTTTTTCCTGCTAGAATTGAATAGCTACAGGTTTTCGGCTTTCTTTAATATATCTCCTTTTGTGTTTAACAGAAGAAAGAAATTGATCAATGTAACAGGCTATAAGTCCCGCCTTGTAGGGGAGAATTGTTGCATGTGTCCTGGAAGATCTAGAGGTGAAAGGATCTCAGTCCTCACCCCCAGCGCTAGTCTCAATGTGCACTATATTTGTGTATTTATTTGACCCACACGTGGTTGTGTTGAAAACTACAGGAATTAGAAAAGTGGGCTTCAGGTGAGTAAGTGTCAGTATGGTGGCTAACCCGAAGTATGTTAAGCGAGGTAATTTGCACTCTCCTAAACCTAACAGCGTAGGTGAGACGCCCTTATTCTAAGGTAAGTTGAACAAATGAATGATGACCATAAAATCTATTAACTATTAATTTATTCTTTTTCTTTTTAGGACCTTTCTAAATGGATAATCTACTTAATTAAAGAATACAATACATACAAAAAAAAAAAAAGAAAGATGTACACAGATGAACAAGAAAACAGGGTGCTCATATAAAAAAATACCCCGTCACATAAAGGTAGTGAGTAAATTTTCACTTTTGGGTGAGCTATCCCTTTAACATAACCTATATATTTTACTATATATGCTACTTTTGTCTTTAATCAAATCTATTCCGCCCCAATGCCAACTTGCTAGTTTTGTAATCTAGTACCTTTACATGGTGGTATGTAAAACTTGGAAACTGGATAAAAAGTAAAAACAGGCAGAATAGTAATGTAGTAAGAATACTTCTTTATATTCTTCAGTACAGTACATCTCGCTCAAAAGTTCAAGTACATGTATAGGGCAAGTAAAAACGTTTCTCTCAATATAAAAGTAAAGTATATACATTCATTATATTTCTGCGAAGAACATATGAATTAGATTGAAAGAACATTGTCTTATTTTCAGTTTGAAAGAAGTATATGAACTAAACACTTGAATAAACTTCTTTAGGGTATGACATGTAGATTTATGAAACACTGAAAGCATCATCTGACTGTGAAGAACCCATGAGTTGGAGAAAAAACGTAATTATTTCTAGATAATATGATTTTTCAAGTGCTCCAGGGACTCTTCATGAGAGGGACGAGTCTGGACACATCCTACTGGCCTACTTCAGATAGCACTTTGTGGAACAGAGTGGCAAGCATGAGGGAGCTTTTTTCTTGGAACAGATCCCAGGATGTCTGAAAACCCTGGTGAAATCGCCAATTGCCACAAGGTTAAATAAACTGGGTCACTGAGTTTGGACAGCGACTGGTATTTTAAATAGCCCCACCCGAAAATACTTCCTGGTCTATATACAGTAGGTTTGTCCTAACTCCAATCACACCAAGCTCACACCAGTGGGTGAAAATAACATCAACTTTTTGAACAGTTCAGATGCAAAATCTCTGGAATTTTGCTCTTAAATTAGCGCTTACGCCTCACAGCAAGAAGGTCACTGGTTCAAGTCTCGACTGCGCAAATTATCATTTCTGTGTGGACTTTGCATATTCTTCCTGTGTTGGTGTGGGTTTTCTCCAGGTGCTCCCGTTTCCCCCACAGTCCAAAGACATGCGGTATACAGATGAATTGGGTCAACAAAATTGGCCGTAATATATGAGTGTGTGTGTGTGTGTGTGTGTGTGTGTGTGTGTGTGTGTGTGTGAATGGGTGTTTCCCAGTACTAGGTTGTTGCTGGAAGGGCATCCGCTGCATAAAAACATATGCTGGAACAGTTGGCTGTTTCTTTTTGTGGTGGTGACCCCTGAAATAGAGACTAAGCAAAAGGAAAATGAATGAATTAACGGATTAGCATTTATTTGTTCTGTGTGTAGGTCCCGTAATTTCAGCTTTATGGCCTTTAAAGAGAAATGACTGAACAGAAATATAGGATGCTCACTTTAGAGCAAAATTCAGATGTCACTTCAGATGGTTTTTGCATCTGAACTCTTAGTTTTTGTTTTTCCAGATAAAACTGAAGTAAAGTCGATTAAAATCTAAGCGAATACAATTACAGCCACTATATAAAGTCTTGTATGATATTAATTTAAAAAATGCAGGGTGTTCAGAACTAAATTGGTAGATTACAGAGATTGTTGGCCAAAACTATTAACATTCTGTCGTTTCTGTCATTCACCCATCTTTTAATTGTTTCAAACCTGTATATTGAATATGAATATACTGAATATTTCAAAGAATGATTGACATGGGTGTCATTTCCCAAGCGTTTTCTTTCTACAGTGGATGGTTGCTGGTCTCCAGCATTCTTCAAAATATCTTATTTTGTGTTCAATTTAAGCAAAAAGAAACCACTTTGATGTGAATTTGCATTTTTGTGAGGCGTTCTCTATAAGAAAGGTTCAAGACAAAACTTTCCTAAAAACGAACTTGTTAAAAAGGCAGAATTAGCATAGATCTGTATGGTTTTATTTGTCCTGTGGATCATAAAAGAAAAAATACTGACAAAAAGCAAACAAATAGAAGTCAATAATAATAATTTTTTTAGTATTTACCTATTAAATATATTAGTTTTTTGTTATTTTTTAGAAAATTGTGTGGAATAATATAAAGAATTGACATTTTTGGCTGAACTGTCTCTTTAAGAAAAGTTTAGCTATCCACTGCTACATCTGTGAGTTGCAAATAACTGCCCTAACTAATAATACATGGTCCTTAGACTGGAATAGCCTGATATGTTCCTGCCACACTGGTAACCCGTCATTCCAGCTCAGCAAAGCCTGTGTGCAAAATAATTATAAAAAAAAAACTCAAAAAATTCTTAAAGGTTACTTAAGAAGAAGAGGGGATATCGGGTGACTTCTTAGAAAGGTCTAAGATCACTGAACAGTAAACAGCATCCATCACCTAATGAAACTCATTCATTATGGAACAGTCTAGTGTTTTGTAAACAGAAGGGAAAATCCTGCTTTGTCAGTGACTTGACATAGAATCTGTTAATGATTTTTATTATAATTTTTTTTTTAAGTTTTGAAACATCCTGTAACTTTCTGAGGTGCTTTTTTTAGCATAATTGTTTATTCTTAAGGGGGTCATTCGTCCAAAGAATGATCATTTCTCATTTTATCATTTACTAACTCTCAGGCCATCCTAAGATGTGCAGTGTTTTTTTAGTACAGCATCAAGGATGATTTGAGCAGAAACTGTGGCTCTTGTTTATTTATAAAAGTCAACAGCACTTTGAGAGTCAACATATGCAGTCAGTTTCTTGATCAGACTGGTTGTTTCACTTCATCAAGAGCCACAGGCATTACATTTGTTTTGCTTGTATGTGTGTTTTTTATTCTCAAGTGGTAGTGGTTGACTTGCATTTTATGCACGAAGAACTACAGTTTCAGCTACAAATATTGCATGAACTGAGGGTATTTTTACACCAGATTTTCCTTTTTGGGTACATTATCCCTTAAAACTTAATAAAGTATCTTTTTGTCAGTATCAAATCCAAATGTAAAGAAAGAGATTCCCTAATTTTAATTTTAGTTTCACATTTATTCATACATACACCAAAGCTAACATTTTAATATCAATTTCCCTAAGAGTGTTTATTTAAGTTTCAGTTTTGCTTCAGAATGGATCGGTCCCAGTCTCATGCGGGAGCCTCTTCTCTGAAATTTGCAGAATGTTCTAGAATAACAAACCCTGCTGAATGTGCCCCAGGTGTGTTTGAAATGAGATGGAGCTGCGTGCGTATCTCTGATGTAGGCCATATGTGAAACACTCTGACAGGTCCAGCAGAGCTGTCCACACAGAAGTGAACCAACAGTACAAATGAACACGCTTAAAAAAAATTGAATAAATGTTGCCTATAAGTGATTACAAGCTTCTGTTCCCTCTTTACTAGACTCTTGGCTCTTTTTTTCATATGAAAAAGTTTGCACATTGCCATTTCTTCCAGTCCCAATAAATATTTTTTTTTAAATGAGATTTAAACCTGGAGACTGAACGGGCCACTCATAAACATTCCAGAATGATCCCTGAACCGACCAGTAAGCATCACAGTGTTCACCATTATGGCCTGATACTTTAAAGAATCCATGATGTCCTGCATTTAGTTAAAAGGGATAGTTCGAGATCAGATAGTTCACCCATTTATCCGATATTTACTCCCAAACCCACATTAGTCACAAAAGAAGATATTTTGAAAAAAGATAAAAACCTGTAGTTGTTGACATTCATAGTAGGAAAAACAAAAACTATGGAAGTCAATTGTCCAAAATTCTTCTTTATATTTTCTTTTGTGGTCAACAGAAGAAACAAATGGTGAGTAAATGATGACAGAATTGTCAGTTTTGGTTGAAATATACATTTTATTTTCACTCCCTGCAGCAGCAAAGCATACCTACAGTTGAAGTCAGAATTATTAGCTCCCCTGTTTATTATTTCCCCCAATTTCTGTATAAAGGAGAGAAGATTTTTTTCAACACATTTCTAAACATAATAGTTTTAATAATTCATTTCTAATAACTGATTTATTTTATCTTGGCCATCATGACAGTAAATAATAATTGACAAGATATTTTTCAAGACACTTCTATACCGCTTAAAGTGACATTTAAAGGTTTAACTAGGTTAATTAGGTTAACTAGGCAGGTTAGGGTAATTAGACAAGTTATTGTATAATGATGGTTTGTTCTGTAGACTATCGAAAAAAAATATAGCTTAAAGGGGCTAATAATATTGACCTTAAAATGATTTATTTAAATATTGAAAACTACTTTTATTCTAGCCAAAATAAAACAAATAAAACTTTCTCCAGAAGAAAAAATATTATCAGACATACTGTGAAAATATCCTTGCTCTGTTTACCATAATTTGGGAAATATTTAACAAAGAAAAAGTATTCAAAGGAGGTTTAATAATTCTGATTTCAACTGTAGAACAGGTTTTGGAGATGTTTTCTGTTCTGTTCCTTTCCTTTTTATGTATTTATTTTGTTACACCTAAAGGCACACCGCTCATCTACAGATCCAAATAGCTCCAGTCTGGTCTCATACAGTAAATCCATAAATTATTCTTCCAGAACATGAAAGGTATCTCCAAAAAAATGTCTCTTTGTGGTCCAGAGTGCTGTAGGTCTCCCAGCATCAAGGCCTTGCTGGTCTGGTGTTGTTCTGCACCTTTTCTCCTTTCATCAAATCATCTTGTCATCAAGTCTTCATTCAGTCATTCATTTTCTTTTCGTCTTAGTCCCTTTATTAATCAGGGGTCACCACAGTGCAATGAACCACTTATCCAGCATGTGTTTTACGCAGCTGATGCCCTTCCAGCTGCATCCAATTACTGGAAAACACCAATACACTCTTGCATTCACATACATACACTACGGCCAATTTAGCTTATTCAATTAACCTATAGCGCATGTCTTTGGACTTGTGGGGGAAACCAGAGCACCCGGAAAAAACCCATGCGAACATGGGGAGAACATGCAAACTCCACACAGAAATGCCAACTGACCCAGCCGAGGCTCAAACCAGCAACCTTCTTACTATGAGGCGACAGTGCTACCTTGAAGGCAAACATGTGTCAATCATTTTATTCTCCCTAATGATATATTTTTCTGATAAGACACATACAGCCATCAGCCGTGTCTGTAGAAATTGTTATTGTCCTCTTAAGGCTTCTAAAAGTCTACCATAACTGTGTTTTAACAAAAGTTTGTCTAATTTGAATTAGAATTTTGAACAATTGACTTCTATATTATGGAAAACAAACAAATACTTTAAAAACAAACACTATGAAAGTCAATATTTATAGTGCAGGATTTCAGATTTCTATAGAATTTCTTGTCTTTAACATAAAAGAAGAAATTCTAAAGAAATATGGAAACCTGTAGCTGTAACTATTGACTAATTGAAAGTCAAAGTTAAATAAATGATGACAGAATTTTCAGTTTTGGAAAAGCTAAATCTTTCAGCAAAAAGAGCAGTGCTGGGTAGGGTTTGACTAATGAACTTTATAGATTTACTATATAGCTTTATTTTTTATATATAAAGATAAAAATATTATCCGACATACTGTGAAAATTTCCTTGCTCTGTAAAAAAATTCAAAGGGGGCTAATAATTCTGACTTCAACTGTATTTCATTTCCTATTTATTAATGTTTCAGATGCAAATAAAATCCCTGGATCTTTAGAAAAGGTATTTGTAAATAATTTTACTCTCAGTAGTAGTCAAACCAATAAATTGTTCATATTTGCAAAGTTTTGTTCAGCCTAATTTTTATTTAGCAAATAACAATTATATTTCTAATTTCAATATTTACATTCCCTCTGTTTATTTTGCTTTTGCACTCTTTCTATTTATATTCAGGCATTATTTTACAGGCAGTGATTATATAGAAATAAACTCAGTAATATTTACATGTATTATTAACAGTGTTGGGAGCAGGCTAACTTGTTCGATAAATAATGCATTACAGTAAATAGTTACTTTTCCCCCCTGCCACTAGTGATAACAAACAATGGCGATGTTTAATGACACCGTGACTAAGTACGGAGTCATAAGAGTTGTATTCCTCACATCCGACAGGACTTGTCATGTTCAGGAAAGAAATCATATCCATCTTGTATGAGCTAATGCTTCTCAACTGGTAGGTCACTCAAATGTTTTAAGGGGGTCATGGAATGCTCTTGTGATGCATGACTGTTTTTCAGACGTCGCTTTTCAGCATGGCTGTTGTCACTTCAGATGGAAATCATGTGCATGAGAAAAACGTTCTCCTAACGCCCTGTTTAGGATGCGGCAGTTGTATCCATGTCTATAGTCAGAGCTAGTTCATTTTCAATGGGAAAAATGTGGAAAGCAGAAAAATGTGAGAGCGGTTGCCTCACAGCTAAAAACTTGTAGTTTCAAGTCCAGGAGGCCTTCCTGTGTAGAGTTTGCATGTTTTCCCCATATGCTCCAAAACATGATGACTTGATGTAGGTGAATTTAATAAATATTGGCTGCAGTGTGTGAATGGGAGAGTGTCTGGGTGTTTTCCAGCACTGGGGTTGCATTCTAAGTGTTGGGTTGTGGCAGGAAGGGTATTTGCTTGTAATAATTGGTGGTTCATTCTGCTGTGGTGACCTCTTACAGAAGCAGGGAATAAGCCGAAGTGAGAGAAATACACAAGTTTCAGTGGTGGGTGGAGGCGGCGACGGCGTCAGTGTGAAACTTCTGCTCGTGCACAAGCACCTGCTTTCACAAGCAAGCGTGGGTAAGAAAATAAAGATAAAAATACAAATACATATTGTGTGTGTGTGAAGTCAATGGTATCTGGATGCAGCCTTCATGATGCAAGCTGAGATTGCATATCTCAGAGATGCAATGTCAGACACAATGCATTCAATGGTGCTAGTGACGTCACTGTGAGGGGTAGGGTTATGGGTGGGGTTAGCTGATCCCATTAAAAAGCATTGCATCTGCACCAAGTCTGAATCCAGACCCCTCTCTGTAAAATACTGTATCTGACATGAGTATTGTTCTATATGAAATAGTAAATATAAGTACAACATTTTGTTATGGTTACGAAATCTCTAACGAAAGGAAAATGAATGTTCCAGAGCAGTCAGCAGCTGTGCTCACCACAACAGCATGGGCAAATGTGCATGGCGGCAAACACTGTACATGACCCTGCCTTCAAAAGTCTTATGTTGCATGTTTACAAAAATATAGTAAAATCCAGTGTATTAGGTCATAATTATGGATTACTATTTTATGCCAAAAATCATTAGAATGTTAATATCTTGTATGAAGACACTGGGAAAATGTACTTCCATAAATATATAAAAACTGATTTTTTAGTAATATATGTACATGCACATGATTTTCTCAGTTTTTAGATTTTTAAATAATTTTTAAATGATTTCAATAATTTTATCCATTTCTCAGTGAATATAGGAATATGGTGCATTTAAACAAAACAGATTTATTAAACAGATATCTTTATTAAAATAACATTTTAGTCACCAAACATATTTAAAAGTTATAAAATAATACAATTAAATTCAAGCAAAATATAAAAATTTAATTACAACCTACAAAATGTCAACTAATGGTTTTTCTGTTTGTTTTTGTTTTTTCCTCTGTTTTAAATTTGTATTTAATATTTTTCTCTAACACTATAAATTTGGGTGTATTAGTTTTTGGACTGTTATCGTAAGTTATTTTGTTAGATAAGCTTCAGATTTGGCTTCAGTACTGTCTAATCTAATGCATATGCACAAATATAATATTGTATAGCTTCCTATTAAAAATATGAATTTAAAAGAGAGATTTGGGAGGGGTGTACTTATATATGCTCAGCACTGTAATATAAAATATATAATCCTATTCTTGCGTTTTTTTTTTCTTTGTAAATATTTATTTTAAAATCTAATATTATATTAAGTTCTGCTTCTGTAGTTATTTTTTGTCAAAGTAACTCAAAACAGAGCATCATATACCGTATTGCAATATCAGGTAAGAGATTAGCTACTTTTAAATAACTGTAGCCTGCCAAGTAATCTATAATGTATTCAAGTTATGTAACTTGCACAACACTAACATAATTTCAGTCTTGTGAACTAACTATATCTATCTATGTTTAGAACACACTAATGGCAGTGTTAGCAAACATAACCGTCTGCCCACACCACGTCCCATTTCTTGCACAAATTCAGCCTTCGAGCGGTGAGCAAACACGCGCGCCGTGGACTGTAGGCAGAATCTGCCGCGCGCGCGCTCCACTTTATGAATGGATGGGAGTGGCGCCGTAGTGTCAGTGTCGTCACGCTGGTAATAGGCGCTGGCGTTCGGCAGTGGACTTGACAGGACAGCAAGTGGACAGCATATGACAGCAGACAGAGAGGGACACAGTCGGGCTTCAGCTGCAGAGGGAGGCAACACGGTGAGCACGCAAACGTGACAGACGGGGCCAGTTTACATGTTACAAGATGGGAGGATGGGATTTTGGGAAGACAAAGGAATCGCAGGCATGTAGTTTTTTTCACCGCCCGTAGACAACTTTGACACGTTTTAGGGACTGAATAATAATAAAAAGTTGCATTCCTCGATGTCCTCACGTTGACTTTTTGATTCACGCGATTTATTTCACCCCAAAACAGAGCAGCTGGTCATATTTTTTTGTGTTTGTGCTAAACGTTGCTCTGTTTGGACACCCCGAAGTGCATTCCTACAGAGTTGCGGCAAAGTAGAGAGATAATTGTGCCAATCTGATTTCATAGGCGTGACAGAATCAAAAGGGCGAGACAGAAACTCGCATCAGCACCACGCGAGCTCACACTTCGTCTGGTCAGTTTAGGAAGAGACTCACACACACGAAGCCCGTCCTTGCAAGATCCCAGAACTGACGGTCTGCAACTGCTGTCCATCCCAAGAGTTTTGGCCAGTCCCAGCTCGATGACTAACTCATTTTTCTTTCATCTATATGGAAGAAGGACTCAAAACGGTGTTGTTTTTGTAAGTAGAAGACAGCGAGCACTTTGTTGAAGCGCGCGCGGCGGAACCCGAAAGATTCACGAGGCGAAATCACACTAAAGGTAAGAAGGACTTTTATTGACAGTCAAAACTTTGTTTGAAGTTTGAAGTATGATTAAGTATTTTGGTCGCGTTCATTTTTCTTTTTATTTGTATTCTGTGTGTGGTTTTGTGTTTTTAAACGTGCATTGAAGAGCAGAGATTTGCGTTAATACAGTGCAGCCTTCTTAAGTGTTTTACTAAAGTTTAAGATTAATTGATTTCAATGAAATCAAAGTGTTTCAAAGTGAAAATAACAACAACAACAACAAAAAAGAAATTAAGATAAATTATTATTAAAGTTAATGACATGCAAGCAAACATTACAATAACATTGTCTTTTTACAGTAACTTCTTGTCAAAAATATTGCTGGCATGCATGAAATCACCGAATGCTCTCTATATATGAGCAGCTCAGCAAGTTTTGAGATACAGCCATTGTTTGTTTTGTCAACCAGCACACAAGTCTGTGTGTCACTTGTGTAATCTATATGGGCTGAGGATTACACTACACCAACTAGGGGTGTCTTAAGGTACTTAATGGGGTCAGTGGGTCATGAGTTAATATTTTTTAATTTTAAGATATTAAAAAAGTAAAACATTTTACTTTATTAGTACTTTATTTCCAGGGGTACTTTAAGAGTCTAGCTTTAAGTGCCTGTAAATGTAAAAGTCCTGCACTACAAGAACACATTTACAGTTAGTAAAGAAATCTCAGTCCTTCCTATCCAGATTGATGTGCGGGGCACTTTGTAATGAATTAATACTGCTTCCACATTTCTTCACATAAATTTTGAGGCATTCAACCAGCTGAGTAAACACTGACTGTCCGGTTACAATCCACACCGCACCCTATAGGCTGTTTTAATAATGAATCAGAGTATTCAAAGAAAAGGACAGACACATGAAAAATTAGTAATAACAATAGCTATTGTGGGGAAACACCCATTAACTGTGTACATTCCACAAGGAATAAGACTAGTAATAGATTTGTCATTTCACTTTGATTTGCAGATTAATCAACAACTTATGCTGTGATGGCTGTCTGTGATTGAGTTAATAACAAACTCTGATTAATATCTTTTGAGGCTGTAACCTTATCGTTTGGAAAATACAATCCTGACAAACAATGGGAGCAGTAAATGCATGATTGCCGGCAGTTAAAGACAGTTAAGAAACACAATTGTATGTTTTTCCAGCCATTTGTTATCTATCATGGAACTTAAACCACTGTTTTTTTGGGTGAGGCAGGCTGTGGAACGTTACCGCCCTGTCTTTCTTTCTCTCTCTCTCTCCCTCTCTCATTCTTTCTCTCTCTGGACTCCATCTCTAAGAGATTGTTGTTGGTGACTTGAGCTTTCCAGACTGCTTGCACTCCAAACATTCCAGGCCTCTTGAGCACCAAGGAGAAGGCCAGCTCCACGCAGCTGGGAGCTATATAAGACCCACGTGTTGAGCAACATCTTTAACTTGGTCTTGCACTCTCTATGGCCTGATACAAGCAGAGGGAGGGGGGGGGGGGGGGGGGGGGGGGCGTTCCGCATTCCACTTTCTCTACCGGGGCAAAGCGCCATCCAGATCCCAGCAGGAATACAGAGAGAGGTAGAAATTCCAGCGTGTGGACAGAGGAACGCCACAGGTCATGACAGGATGAGGGAAGCATTCATACGGCACACATGAGGTGTATTCTCTGAATGCACACGTGACGTTGGACACAAACAAGTGCTGTTCATTCTTGGCGACTGTCAGCATCTGACCTCTGCACACACATATACAAACATGGAGGAAAAACAAACACGCATCTTCCTCCCAAAGCACATGATGTGTGTCTGTGCTGGAGCAATGCAGTTTGGAGAGACGGTCATTGTACAGTGCTCGGTCTCCCTCTGTGTTTTTGGCTGCTTTCGCAGTTGTTTTTGAAAGGGGAGAGTTCGTGTGCAAAGAAAGTTAAGGCCAGGACAGCAGGCCGATATAGTGAGAGAAAAGAGTGGGAGAGAGGGAACGGGAGGAGAAAGTGGAGAGTAGTTCCTCTGGAAGACGTGCAAAGGGCTGTGGGAGAAGGATCTTGGATGAATAAGACGCAGCTGCATGCAAAAAGATAAAAAGAGGGTTTGAAATGACAGACAGCTACATTAAAACACCACTTTCTTTGTCTGAAAATCAGGAATCACAAGACACTTTTGTAGATAGGAGAGGAGGAGTATTAGAAAAGCAATGTGTAATGCAGTGCAGCGTAAGCATAGAAAAACTTCTGACTTGTAGGTAAAAGTCTGGTCATTATTGCAGTTTATTCTGACCAACAAGTTCCCACTTGGACCAGAAGAGACCATCTGACCGATACGTACAGTGACTAGTAACAGGTTATTTTGCTTTAAGTTATTTATGCATTCGACAGTCACTTTTATCCAAAGCAAATTACAACTTAAACACCACATTAGTCCATTCATTCCATGGGAACTTTCACAAGTTGTACTGTAAAAATAGCAAAAGATATGTGAAAACTTAGTGATCAAAGTCCATTCATTTATTCATTTTCTTTTTGGTTTAGTCCCTTTATTAACCAGGGGTTGCCACAGCAGAATCAACTGCCAACTTATCCAGCACATGTTTTATGCAGCGGATGCCCTTCCATCAGCAACCCAACACCGGGAAACACCCATACACTCATTACACACATACACTATGGCCAATTTAGCTTATTCAATTCACCTATACCACATGTCTTTGGACTGTGGGGGAAACCGGAGCACCCAGAGGAAACCCACGCGAACACAGGGAGAACATGCAAACTCCTCAAAGAAACACCAACTGGCCCAGCTAGGGCTGGAACCAGCAACCTTCTTACTGCGAGGCGATCTTGCTACCCACTGCGCTACCGTGACGCCAACGTGATCAAAGTTGTTCAGTTATTTCCACATGCAAAATGTTAATGTGATTATTTTATAAACAAATGTAACATCTCGTTTTGCTTGTGTAAAGAGCTAAAACCCTTAGGATGGACAACAAAAATATCAAAAGATTTAAATGCAGTTTAGTGTCAGAAAGTTTTATAAAAACGTCACAGAACAGTTGCTGTCATGTGCGAAGGGACTGGTATATTCTTTATATCTATATTAAATATGGTTTTGGTGATATCTTGATCCAGGTCAGGACTGTTTGATCGTAACACTATGAGACATTTGAAGATTTTACAGCTTGTGAGCAAAACAATTTATAGTTTATCCAAAAATATCACTTACTTTGATTCCATATCCATATGACTCACAAAAGGAGATGTTAGGAAGAATGATAAATCAATTAATAAGTTAATTTTATTTATGGTAAAGTTATTTTAAAGTTATTTAAATGGTAAATTACAAAATCTCTCTGCCTCGGTCCACTTTTGTGTGTGCAATTGTAATTTGTGCAACAGCAAATTTATAAAAAGTTGATTTGTTTAACAAATTAAAACAAGTGATACCTTTTATTTGTTTGTTTTTTTACTTTCTTTATTGTCCACAAGTGGAAATTTATCTTCGGCTTCACCACAGAATCACATCAGCTTTCACATTACACACATCAAAGAAAAAACAGGCAACACAAATACATTCAATGTCATCACATTTATCACATTAAAGACTCTATTTAAAACCCTATACATACTTAGAAATTCTAATGGCAGTCCGCACACAGGACATTTGATACACATTTTTCTTTACTTGAGGTTGCCTAAAATGTCTTTTTGATGGCAGGAGCTTTTTATATTTAAGCGATGGGAACAATCTTCAATAATGACGTGTGCTTTCTGTTTAATTCTCATTGAATAAATTTCATTTGGTTGTCTTTGTGCTTTACCTACAATTGCACTGGCAATTTTACTACTCGACACAGTTTTTGATTTTCCTTAGTTGGCAACAGTCCATGCAAATATGTTAAAACTCACCACACTTTCAATAAAGTTCTTGTATATCATCTCCAGAACATCTGGACTCACACTAAATTGTTGTAACCTCCTAATGAGATATAATCTCTGCATTGCTTTTTAAAAGATGCACTCTGCATTTGCAGAAAAGGTCAATCCACTATCAACAAATGTTCCTGATTTTCATGTCCCTTAAGGACCAAAGGTTTCAACCCTTGACTAAGAACTAGTTTATTTCTGCTAATTATCATCTCCTTGGTTTTATTAAAATTGATCTCCAGTGAACTCCTTTTACACCAGTTTTGAAGCTATTTGATATAACTATGGTACAAGGTATCTCCATCTGATCCTGTTTAAGTAAACTGGCCAACAAGTGCCATATCATCTGCATACTTAACTTAAAACCTTAATCCTGGATCTTAAGTGTTCATTTGTGTAAAGAGAAAAAGGTAAGAGTGATAAAATGCTTCCTTGTGGAACTCCTGTATTTATAATCATTGTTTTAGACACCATATCGTTGACAACTACTCTTTGAGGACGATTTAAAAGGAAATCATTAATCCACCAAATAAGATCACCATTCACTCCTGGTTAGCTAGAATCTGTATAACGCAATGTTTTAACTTACTGCACAACCAGAGAAATAGATCAAAGCCTACTAATATACCAGTTTAATCATCAAAATAATGATTTTAATTATTATTATTATAAACAATTTCATTATAATCATTCGCTGTAGCCCAGCTCATTAACTTATTACTAAGTGTCACAGGTAAAGCATGAATGAAAAAATATCACACCCTCCCACTTGATGATAGAGCCAACTAGGGTTACAGGTTATGTTAGGCAAAGCATGACATTTTTGAGGACATACATGAGAACACAACACCCATTTCGGTCACACTTTATTTTGATGGTCCATTTGTTGAATTTAAGTTACATTGCATCTTCATGCCAACTAATTCTTATTAGATTAAGTAGACTGTTAGATTGGGGTTAGGGTTAGTGTAAGTTGACATGTACTTGCAAAGTATCTCATAGTCAGTAAATGTCTGATAAAGGAGCAGTACCAACAGATATTAAGCATGCAGTCTACCAATACGCAAATGGACCATCAAAATAAAGTGTTACTCTTATTTCTTTTTGTTTCACTCTTCATCACTATTGTCATCTTCTCACTGTATGATGAAATGGATTGAAACAGAAGCCTTTTAGCACTAAGCAGTTAATTATTTCATTATTATCTAAAAAAAGAACTTATGAACTAAATGAGTGCAAATATAAATAGTTATATGTTTATTTACTTCTAGTTTGGGACCATTTAAAAGATGTTTGGTTGAAAAAACCTCAGAGGTATTCGCTTGCTTTATGCTCACAGACACATGCGGTTGATGAGTGGCAGTGTTGGGAGACGTGACGACAGGCAGGTGTTATGCTGGAATTGTTCAGTGATAAGGTCCACTGCCCTTCAACCCTCATCTCCTCCCCGTCCCAGTGCAGATTCCCTCTCTCTCCTGCTGTATGTCAGTTTGTTCATGTGTGTATCCTCTCTCATCAATGGAGACTGCAGATACTATTACACATTGAACAACTTTTGACACACTTTTGGGGGAGCATGAACTCAGTCAACCAAGACTTCTAGTCGCTACAGGAGTCATTGCCTATTGAAGTTAGATTCATATGACACTGCTGTTTGACATACTACAGAGTTTGTATTTTTCTGTCACAGGTATTGTAAGCTGTTGAATGAAGTTCTTCCAGAATTAGGTTATTCTGTCATATCCTTTCTGTTTTTTTTAATACTGGATTCCAATGTCTATTGTTTGTGAGGTATGCATTTTGTGTGTGTGTGTGTGTGTGTGTGTGTGTGTGTTTGTTTTCAAAAGTCAAGAGGTACATTTAAATCTTAAATATTTTCTCACATGCTGCAGTTACTTCAGGTTTTGCTGCTTTTGACAGCTGTTGATTAAATATGTCAGGTTTTGGTTTTATTTTTTCTCTAAAGCCCCAGGCATTACTGATAAATGGGTCAGGTTTTGGTTTAATTCTTCTTTAATTAAAGCTTCAGATGTCACTATAAATATCTAAAGCAATGCTAGTTTTATGATTCAAAAATCTAATATCTTATACATAAGCAACAACATACTTAGTATCCATGAAATTATATTGTGTTTAATATTTATTGCCTTGGAGAAACACATAAAGCATTGTTTTGTTCCTGAATCAATCAGTGTTTTAGAAAAATACATTGAGTGAGACATGAATGACTCAAACACAATATATATATATATATATATATATATATATATATATATATATATATATATATATATATATATATATATATATATATATATATATATATATATGTATATGTATGTTTAGCTCATAATACTTTTAAATGAAGGCACAACTCAGCCATGAAGTTGTAGGCCACATAACGTCTCAAAGCGAGTTCAACACATGCTGAGGCACACTGCGTAGAAGTCACAAACTTTCTGCAGAGTCTAGTGCTACAGACCTCCAAGCTTCATTTGACCTTCAGATCAGATCAAGCTTCATGGAATGAGAGTTTTGATGTGCAAGCAGCTGCTCTCAGCCTTACATCACCAATTGCAGTGAATTGCATGTAGTTTTGTAAAGTAGACCTCCAGTGAACTGTAGTATAGTGGAGACATGTTCTCTGTAGTGATGAATCACATTTGTTAACAATTTGGGTATGGCCCCTTCCTGTTCCAACAGCAGGTCAGTGCACTAAACAATATCTGTAAAGACATAAACATGTGAGTTTAGTGTGGAGGAACTGGACTGGCCTGCACAGAGTCCTGACCTCAACCAAGTGTCTCAGCTGAACACCTTTGGGATAAATTAGAGTGGAGACTACATGCCAGACCTTGTCATGAAACATCATTGCCTGAACTAACAAATGCATTTCAAGGAGAACGGTCAGAAATTCTCATAAACACCCCTAAACCTTGTGAAAAATCTTCCCAGAAGATTTGAAGCGGTTATAGCTGCAAAGGGGGGACCAACTCCATACAGATTAAGATCGGATGTCACAAAGTTCATATGGATAGATGTCCCAAAAAATGTAGTAATGTAGTGCATTTTCCTATTTAAGAAATAAGAACTAGAGCCAAAGTCAACACTAGAGTGACCCAGTCAGTGCAGCATATTTATCAAGTCATATAGCAGTTGCTTTTGGATCGAGACACTGTGGCTTCAATAAATGTCCTTGTTTCCTTGACTGTTTGAGTTTACATAACTCACATAACTTCCCAAGCCCAAAAGTTCAGCAAGCAAAATGTTCTGACTCACTTAAAATAACTTTTCATAAAGCTCTTTTGGGTGGGTGTGGGATTCATTAAATGAGAATTTAGCATGCCTATGCTCTGTGTGTATACGTTATGTACTGTATCGGTGTGTGAGAGTTCATTTAAAAACTGAAAACCAAGTTTTCAAAACAGCTCCATCTTGTTTGAAAGTGGAATAACCTCGTTTGTGACGAGGTCACTTTATAGTTTCAGATTTACAGAAGAAAAGAATGCACAGACAGTTACAGGAAAACTTCAAACTTCGTTTTTTTTTTTTTTTCTCTGTGCTGTAGATACAAAAAAGCAACCCGACACGTTGACCCGGCAGTGCCTGAAAACCACTTTCAAAAATAGCTCGCCCAACATGATCTGTGATCCCATAAAAAAGCATACAGTAGTAGTCAGCCAACACACAAAGTGAGTCATGAGGAAAACCCTGTATGGCAGGGAGTGGTTGGTGTGGCATTTTGTATTGAACACCCACAACTCAAAACGCACTGGCTGCAGCTGTAATTCCTCCCAGAAACACAAAGACAAGAAGACTCTATTGTATTATGGCACACAATGCAGCTCTCTGTATATGACTGTCATCCAATACAAAAGATAAAAGATTGCTTTATTTATTTCACGTTAAGAATAAATTTTTTTTGCCATTGGGTCATATAATCAAACTTACTGTGATATACTGCAATGCATTTATCAGGGTGGACAGTATTTTGATTGATTGCACTATACTGCAATTGTAATTAGGGAGTGTTTAGAAAATCAGTTTACAGTCAAACAATCATTATTTTTGCAATATACTAAACCCCATTTTAAGGTTACAAACTTCTATAAGGATTTACTAAATATACCCTGCGAAACATTAGATGTGAACATAGCATTTTTTGTGGATGACCTCATTGCATATGCATTGAAAGGTGTTTGCCTTTTAGAGACAATATTTATGTGTGAGGAGTATCTTAATCATGCAACATGATTGACAAATATTTGTGGTAGTCATCTTGGTAAATATTTAACACCCCAAAAACAAGTCATTATTTGCCTGGATACTTAGTAGATTATATGCAACTTATAATCATCGGCTCTACTTGTTTGCAACATCATTTGAGATGGTTAGTGTGGTGCATTACTCATGTTCTTGAGCATGTTCTTGTTCTTTAATTTGCACATTGTCAGTAAATCACAAAACTTCATTCACTCTTGCATGTTTAATAAATCTGGCCCTTGTTGGGATGATTTTGTAAGGGAGTGCATAAAATATATAATAAACAAATTACAAGCAGAGATAAATAGAGTAAAGAAAACATACACTACCTGACAAAAGTCTTGTTGTCGATCCCGGTTGTAAGAGAAACAAATAATAACTTGACTTCTAGTTGATCATTTGGAAAAGTGGCAGAAGGTGGACTTTTCAGATGAATCATCTGTTGAACTGCATCCCAATCATCACAAATACGGCAGAAGACCTATTGGAACCTGCATGGATCCAAGATTCTCATAGAAATCAGTCAGGTTTGGTAATGGAAAAATCATGATCAGGATCAGGGCTGCGAGATATCTGCAGAGTGGATAGCAATTGAGGTATCAAGACATTTGTGCTGCCCATTACATTACAAACCACAGGGATGGGAAAATTCTTCAGCAGGATAGCGCACCTTCTCATACTTCAGCCTTCACATCAAAGTTCCTGAAAGCAAAGAAGGTCAAGCTGCTCCAGGATTGGCCAACCCAGTCACCAGACATTATGAACATTATTAAGCATGTCTGGGGTAAGATGAAGGAGGAGGCATTGAAGATGAATCTTTAATGATCTTGATGAACTCTGGGAGTCCTGCAAGAACGCTTTCTTTGTCATTCCATATGACTTTATTAATAGGTTATTTAAGTCATTAAAGAGATGTATGGATGCCGTCGTCCAAGTTCATTTCTTTTCACTAAGCAAAGTCAATCCTTACTGTTCTTATTAAATAATTACAAATCAAGGCATGATATTTTATTTTGGTAAAATAAGCATAATCTAGAGGCCTTTGTCTTTCATATAAGGCACTTCTGACACCAAATGACCAATTAAAAGTCAAGTTATTATTTGTTGTTACTAAAACTCGAAGAGACGACAAGACTTTTGTCCACTAGTGTAGAGATGAAGGAGTCTAACAGTATACAGTTACAGAAATAAAATAATCAAATGTACAATAAAGCTGTATATTCTTTATTGCGCAAATAATTAAATACCATTAATCTTTGTTAAAGCTACCAACGTAATAATTTTTATGCCCAAACGCTTTAAACTCTCTTAAAATGTTTACACAGGCCTTAAAAACACTGATTAGCAATTGATAAACTTTCACTTTATTATGGTTAAACTGAAATGACTCCATTTATGTGTTCTGAAATGGTGCACCTGGTCAACTATAATCTTGAATCCACATTGCACGTCTTGCGATGTGACTATTAACACATTTCTATATCAATGCTAAAACGATATATTGTTCAGCCCTAATTTTTGTAGGATATTTAGAAATGTAGGTGTTTTGCAGGATTTAATTTTATATATAAATATATATATACATTTTAAAATCCACATCATTTAAGCTAGAGCTGCTTGAAACTTACTGCAAGACTTCTTTATTCTTTGATTCCATATTTAAATTTCTAAAACCAGACCACTATATTTGTTTTTATATACAGTTAATATACAGCGTATATATATATATATATATATATATATATATATATATATATATATATATATATATATATATATATATATATATATATATATATGTATGCATGTATGTATGTTTGTATGTAAATATACTGCATATGATGATGCAATCAAATGTAGATGCCTTTTAGGTTATGTTTAACAGAATTTATTAAGTTAAAAATGATCATTTGATATGATTACTGCATTACTCTGATTTATTTGAATAGGTGTAAATTCAGAAATTTGGTGCACCCCGAACAAGTGGACTAAAAATCATTTTCAAATGATGTTTTATTCAGTCTGACTGAAAAATGAATGCAAGATAGACCAGAGATGTTTAAATGAAACAAAACAGTGCAGTACAGTACAGTACAGGATGTCAATATATGTAACCAAAGGACAGAATGCTAAGATACCCATCAAAGTCATGATGTTGTCTATTACAATTCAATACATTACAACTATACATATATTTAATTCAATACAATATTTACATAATGTTCAGCCTTAAAAATGTCAACTTAAATACCAAGCAAACAAACAAACACTAATATACCAACATCAAAGCTATTTCTCTCAAAGCTTTGGCATGCACACTTTTGTTATCCCAATTATTCTTGACAAAAGCTCAGGTTTTATTGTTGAGTCAGCTACAGTTCACATTACAGGGTGTGTGCTGGTATCTTGCAGTACTACTGTACCACAGTCCCTCCCAATCATTATCTGATCAGTACATTTGCACATGTCAATGACAGGTTTATTGCTTGTTCAAGAACAAACAACTGTTGTTTTATTTTCACACTAATACATCTTGCTATAAATAACAAAAAATGTTTGGCATGAAAACAGAATGTGCTTTTGCTTAGCTGTGATGGTAATGATGTAATTGGTAACTGTTAGCCAATAAGAGCCTAAAGTGATAGGCACAGACATAACAACAATATAGATTTTTCCACTGGTTTTTGGAGATGCTGTTTTAAGTGTTCAGCAGGGCGCCAGGCAGTAAATTTGCTGTGTGTGCTTGTGTTTCTGTTCATAATACAGTATACGAGCCTATGTTTTGATTGTGTTCTGTGTACATACTGTAGCAGTTCCTCTTTTTGCTAGCAATGTTTCTATTTCTGGACCTAATTTTATTTATTTACTCTTCTTATCCAAGTTTTTAAACAGTCTATGCGAATGCATTCCTGGGCGGTTAAATTTGCCAGTTATCTCAACAAAAATTCTTCCTGTCTCTGAAAATTCTTTGCCCAAAACAGACAGAGAAACAGTCAGCAGCAGAATTGGCCTTCAAGACACAGTGGTTTGAGTTCATTATGTTCAGCTTTGGGCAGAATAACAGTGTAGTTCCTCATTTCTCTGCCGGTAGACAGCTGGGTTCTAGTTTGACCTGCAGTCCTTTAGAGATGTATGTTCTTGGCATGTTAACATATTTAATTAGCCTGTTGATCAAATCTGCATGCACTTTTGCACCCTGAAACATATTTCATGCCCTGTTGTACTGGTTCTTTATTTGTTTGGAAAACAATTATGATGCTTTCCACTAGGTGTGCCCTACAATTAATTTTGTACATTATTCAAATTTGATTTACTTTGACAGGCATATGTAAATGCCTAAGGCTGTTTTCATTTCTTAACTGCACCCCACTGACAAAAAGTGCACCAATCTATAAACTGGTTATTCGTTTGGTTAACACTTTTTGATGTTCCCCTTTAGACATTTAATTGACTACAAGGGCTCTATTGTAACAATCTAGGCACAAAGTCTAAAGCACATGGCGCAAAAAACATTAAGGGCGGGTTTGAATCCACTTTTAGGGACAGAAAAATAAGCTCTGCATCACGGCGCATAGTCTAACAGAGTTGTGCTTATCCTCTTAATGAGTTATGGGTGTGTTTTGAGCATAACCTGCATTAAACCAATCAGAGTCTTATGTTCCATTCGCTTTAAGAGTCAGTTGCGTCATGTCATGGCACATTTGCTATTTACATGGTGGACTTTGTAAGTGGAAAAACTGAACGCTTCACTAGCGAGAAAAAAGACCATCTGCAGCGAGGATAAAGAATGAGCCTCCTCCATTTGGCCTCTTTACTTTCTCTGTACTTTACTTTACTCCTTTACTTTTGTGGATAAAGAAACGGTGTTGTACGCACTCCAATGAAGACATCCATTAGCCTACATATTTAATTTAGTTAAAAAAAGTGCAAAGATTTGTTTCAAAACTATTTCTAAATTCAGTTCTACTTTCCAGCGAACAAATAAATGAACAATAATAATTAAGTGTGGTCAAAAAACTGAGTTATATCCAAACACACGTTCTATTTTTATGCCCCATATAGTGACGAATACGTCTCCAAAACCAGACAGGTGGACAAATCTAAACATGTTTTCATTAAAACAAATATAAATATGCATATAATAAATAATCAGCTTCTAATAATAATAACATTATACAAATGCAAATTGTCATGAATAAATTGAAATGTATGATAGGGTGTATGATAGGACCCCAAGTGCCTTTTCAGCTTCTTGCAGTCAAAACATTATTTGTAGACATGCTGCTTAATATCTGTTAGCACTTATTTTTGATGCTCCAACAACACACATTCTAATAACTGTAAGTAACCTTGCTAGTACATGTCAATTGATTTTACTAAGTCTAAGCTAACTACTTTGCAAAGGGCCACACACTACAATTCACATTATAAGACTTTATTTAGGATAAATTTAGCCATTTTAATGCTAAATCTGGCTTCTACTTGTTCTATTTAAAAATTAAAACTAAAAATGAAAGTGATAATAAAAAAGTGTAGAGGAAAGGATCTGCCAGCTTTCATAATTAATATGGGATGTTTTTGCAAGATTGCAAACTGAGATCGTTGACATGACAGCTCTATTCATTGTTATGGAAACGCTTTTTGCTTTACAATTTGAATCATGCTGCTATAGAGGACCATCTGCCATTTACACAATGCAAAGTGTTAGGAGAATCAACTGCATGAAATCATATCTGGACTACTTTTGGGCATAAATTGTGATAAAAAATAACATTAACCTTTGTGGGCCACAAAATTGATCCAAATAGTAGATAGTAGATGTGTAATTGCAGTGTTATTTATAGTGAACAGAATGTCTTAATGGAACCGTCAAGGTAGAATATTACCACAGTCTTAACTATCCTGATGATGGTTAATCTGGTTGCCCGAGATAGGCTTGCTAATTTAGCTAGTAAATCTAGATTGTACATGCTACATTTTGTACTAATTGGTAAGTTGTGGTTGGTCTGCTGCTTACAAATTGTACCAAATCTATTAACATATCTAAAATTCAGTTCCGGAGGTTTTCTTAATCCTATGTGATTGTAAATACTTAATGACGGTAACCATGGAAATGATTTTTACAATACCAATTTGAGCCTAAATTCAATGATAAAACATTACAACATAGGCTCATTCTGGAAAACGTAGCCCTATATGCATTTCTGGAGATTGCAAATTATGTAGCCAGAGCTACGTATGGCTGCATTTCATCTTTAAAAAGAATGCTATGAGGCGGTATGACGCCGTTCCTTTTCTCGCTTACCAGCTGACCGCTTACCTCCGTATGAATGGCTTTTCCACTGTTACCAATTGTCCAGTAGCTTGTAACACGTACGTTTGCAGATTTGAGAAGTAGGGCGGCGTTGACCGCGCCAACAGGGTTTGAGTCCGGTGAAGAATGGTTCCAGAAAGCAGGTAAGACATAAACTAAAGCTTAAAAGTAAATTAAACAAGTAAATGACAGGGTGAGAATGTGGTAAAATCTGAAAGCATGGTAAAAATCAAAGGCTTTTCTTTTTCTGGAAATCTTTTTAAAACACTCGGTTGGGTTTAGGGAAGGGGGTGGGTGGGTCAAGTGGTGCTTTTTAAAACACTATCAGTTGGGTTTATGCAAGGGGAGGGTGAGGGATAGGTCGGTTGGTCAGTCAGTCAGTCGACAGCGGCCTCTGGTGGATATACGCAAGAACTGCAAGAAAGCAGAGCTCAGGGGACGTATTTTGCTCTCTCCAGAAATGTATATAGGGGTACGTAATCAGAATAAGCCTGGGTTTAAACATCAGAAGAACTAGTTGATCCACCCTAACCACCATAACTTTCAACTTGTTTTAGGAATAATAACCAATCACACATGTTTCTGTTGAGCTAATAAACACAACAGTCAGGGCAGGTCAAAGCAGACATTGTTCATGGGAAGCCAGTGCAGATAGTCTGGCATTATGTAAAAAGGTTTTTGATAGGCGTAGATCAGATATGAAAGTAAAGTTACCTATGGAGTAAACAACTAATTAATTAGCTTTACAAAGCTCTTTATGACTGCACATTTTAGAAAGCAAAAGTACTTTAACTTTGTCTTCAAAAGAATGTCATTTTAGATAAGCTGTAATTTGACTATGGGATAATCACATAGTTCTTTGAGTTGAGTACTTGTGTGTATAATCAACTGCTAATGATGTCATTGACATGTTATGGTGCTTTAGAAAAAACTAAGGATCTACGTCTCCTGAAAACTGGACTTCATGTGTCCTACATTATCTTTTGTACAAAAGAGCGAGTGACGTTTTTCAAAAGCATCCCTTCTGAATCATACTGTAATGGCCATTATAGTGCCAAATTTCAAGTTATATGTGCACAATTAAATTACGCATTTAATTTGAGCTGCCGTTAGGTTATCCTGAAAGAGTCTGTGGTGTTCTGCACTCAGCACTGATGTAGCCTTGTGATTAAACAGCTGAGTAAAGGCTTAATGAGATTAGCCTCTTCATTTGTGCAGGTTCTGCTTGAAGATGTTCACATTTAGCATGTGTCACTTTCTGCTAAGAGGGGCAGCAGCTCTGTCTCTTATTCTATTGTAAGATTAGACAGCTAATAGTAAAAATGTTAGTCATGTGATATATGTAATTTGTTGTGGAAAAGGCAGATAAGGCATATAGTTGATCAGAGCTCAATGGTGCATTTTCTGGAGTGTTTGGATCCATCAAATGAGTGCTGGCCTCCACTTGAGCCTCTGGGATTTTATTTGTCGTAAGTCTGGATATTGATACAGATTTCTCAGTTTGATTTGATGTGCAAACTGTTGTGCATTTGGTCTGTTGGTGCATTTCATTTCAGAAGGTGGGTTGTGGTCTGCTTTCAAAAGTCTGCTCCAGGTTTATGGAAACATGACTGTTACATGCATTTTTATACAAAGCAAAAACAAAGCATCAAAGGTTGCAACAGCGGAATGAACTACCAATTACTCTGGCTTATGTTTTACCAGAGTACAACCCCCAGTGTTGCAAAACACCCACACACTCTCCCATTTACACACTATGGTCAATTTAGTACATCTAAATAAACTATATCATATGTCCTGGGATTGGGGACACTGAAGCACCCGGAGGAAACCCATTTGAACACAGGGAGAACATGCAAACTCAAGTAAAAGTACCATTACTTGCTCAAAAATGTAGTGCAAGTAGAGTAAAAGTACCTGTTGTAAATATTACTCAAAGTAGGAGTAAAAAGTAGCCCTTTTAAAAGTACTCAAGAGTAGTGAGTATAGTGAGGCCTACACTGGGAAAGGTTAATGCGTTTACATGTAATTTGTAAGTGTGTGTGTGTGTGTAAACGTAACAATCTGTAGTGCATTTAGTTATTGTTTAAGGCCATTTCAGTCATCATACAGTCGACATCTGCCATCTTCTCATCAGTGACATGCAAACAGTCTCTGGGTCATTGCGTGTAAATGCTTTTAATGCTTCCACACAGCTTGCAGCATGTCTGTAGGTAGTTCAGTACGATTAAATTTACTTTCTATGTGCAATTTGATTGGACTCGCAGGACTGATTTTTCTAATCCCATAGACAGGAAATAATTATGTAGTGACTGCAGGTTGAAGGAAAGTAGTGGAGTAAAAGAAACTAAAAATGTACTCAAGTAAAAAGTAAAAGCACACATTTTTAAAACTACTTCAATTACAGTCATTTGAGAATTTGTAATTTGTTACTTTACACCACTGGTCGTAACATACAACAGAAAAGCTTTTGACATATTTCCCACAAACATTCCCACACACAACTCTGGAAAATCTTAGAATCTCATGTAAATGCTGTTTTCTGGGTATAGCCGGTTTACTGATTAGCATGTAAACACATAAAACCTGATTCAGAAGTAATCTGACTTTTAATAGTTCTCTGAAGGGCTGCACAATTTATCATTTCAGCATCGATATCGCAATGTGATCATTCACAATAGTTACATCACAGGATATGCAATGTGTAATGTGCATTATAGTTTATCATTTGAATGTGATTTTGAGACCTGTGACCGTATTATGATTTTAAAAGCATTTAGTCTTAAGAAATTGAACCATATGTAACTATAACGATTCATATTTTATTGATTTACTTTTATGTTTAATATTCAGTTACTGTACCTGAATACAGTTAGACTCAGAAAAAAGATAAAACACTCACTTTATTTCAGTTGTATTTATATATTTTTATTGTGTTTATATATGCTTGTAGATTGTTTATTTGATTATATGCAGATGTACTCCTCTACAAAATCGTCATAATCAATCTAAAATGATTAATTCTTTCCAAGTAGAGATCTGTAAGGTAAAATTGTATTTATATTGCAATTATATGGCAGAATAACAAAATATCGCAATTTTCTAATTTTCCAATATCGTGCAGCTCTAGTTCTCTGCTTATTTTGAATGTTAACTCATTGTCTTGCCTTGTCCTTGTCTTCCCTGTGTATTCTGCCCTCATTCCCACATCACCTAGACCTGTGCAAGTGTGAACTTCATATATCACTCCCTACCTGCTATCTTTGCCTATCTGCCCGTCTGTCCCTCTCAAGCCTGTCAGTCCCTGTTAACCTGGAAAAGAGAATGGAGATTTCATTTCTTTAATTATTTAGTATTTTTTTATTACAAAGATAAGTGAATCCATCTACTCACCTAAGCTGTCAACTTTACTTAACTTTATCTGCCGCTGGCCTGTTTTATGCTTCATTCCTACAAAGTATACAGAATCCTCTCAGCTAAGTTATGATGAAGCCTGATTTTGTTTAACCTCCTTTGTTGAATAAATTGACATTTTTTTACCTGTTGTTTCTGACAACTGTGTGTAATGAAAATATTCTCAGTGGGAAGACTGTATATGATGGCAATGTCAATGTATTTGAGAAGATTGTATGTATATTAGACGATAGATGTAACTGAGTCACTCAAATATTGGTATAAGAGCACACAAAAGCCTTCTAATAAAGCCTTTGTATGTTCACGTCATGTTCATAATTTAAATAGCAAATATTTCATCACCCATTGTTCATGTGAATGAAATGTTTACCACAGTAACAGAATGCACTTTTTACATGCTTTGGATGGAAGCTGACACCTAGTATGCTGTACATCCGAACAGTAAGTAGGTCACACTTTGCACATTGACAGCTGGCCTGAACTCACTGCGTCAAAATACTTGGAGAGTTTGAAATTGTGTGTTGATAAGGCAGTGTGGCCTGTCCCAGTGTTGTAGAGATAAAATCTGTCGCCCCTCTTTGCCCCCCTACATCAACTCCCATGCACTGCTTGTCTTTTGTCTAGGCTGCTTTAAAAGTTGCAGGATTTCAAGACTCTCCTTTGACATGAAAACCAAGAGTGGACACTGCCAACGAATTAATAAACTGTCCAACTATGTGTAGACTGATAAAACGATGTTAAATAACAACATAAAACCCAAAAATATTTTGAAGAATGTTGTTAACAAAAACTGTTTTAGAGCCACAATGAATAGCCTGTAAATATATCTAAAAAACAATTAGGTGCAATTTCTGAAAAAGGAAAAAAAACGTAACACATATATGGCTCTATTTTAACAATCTAGGAGCAAAGTCTAAAGCGTACAGTACAAAAGCATTAAGGGCATGTCCGAATCCACTTTTGCTACTTTAAGGATGGAAATATTCAGTTTGCGCCGCGGCGCACGGTCTAACAGGGTTGTGCTTATTCTTATAATGAGTTATGGGTGTGTTTTGAACACATCGTGCATTGAACCAATCAGAGTCTCATCTCCATTCCCTTTAAGAGTCAGTTGCATTGAGCAATGGTGCATTTGCCATTTACATGGCGGACTTTGTAAGTGGAAAAACTGAACGCTTCATTAGTGAGAAAATAGTTAAACAGACCATCTGCAGCGAGGATAAAGAACGAGACTCCTACATTCGCCCTCTTTACTTTCTCTTTACTTTACTTTTATTCTTTACTCCTTTACTTTCGTAGAAGAAGGCGCACTCCACTGAAGACATCCATTAGCCTACAGATTATATTTTATTTGTTAAGCACAAAGATTTGTTTCAAAACTATTTCTAAATTTAGTTCTGATTTCTAGCAAACAAATAAATGAACAATAATAATGAAGTGTGGTCAGAAAACTGAGTTATATCCTTATACACGTCCTATTCTTATGCCCTATATGGTGATGCATACTGTACGCCTCCAAAACCCGACAGGTGGACAAATCTAAACTTGTTTTTATTAAACAAATATAAATATGCGTATAACAAATAAGACTGCTAATAATAATAACATTATACAAATGCAAATTGTCATGAATAAACCAAAAAAAGCTTCCCGACATGAAGAGGGCATGGAGGCAGTGGTTTTTTTTTATATCTACTGTATGTAGTAAATAATAATTTCTGTAACATTTGAAGCAATAATTTTTTTTCATATGTAAAGATATTTGTGTGTTGCTGTACATCATGTGTGTATTAAGCAATGTGTAAGTGTTTGGACCCACATGGGTGCAAAAGTAACGTGCTCTGTGCTGTACTTTAGACCAACTTTTAGTTGGTCAATGACGCAGTCTATTTCAGATTCTCAAATTAACAACAATCCTTTTTAGACCAGCACACCCATGAGTCCGCAAATAGCAAATGGGTTTGCTATTTAAACAACATGGCACAAATCGTGAAAATAAGAGTTGCGCTGGTCTAAAAATAGCAACAAATCAAGCCATGCACATCTTGCGCCTTATTGCACCGGGTGTATGATATGGCCCTTACACTTCATGAATCAGCAATGAAAGTTTTAATTAATGAAATTTGACTGGAACTATGTCTGATTGAATGACGTAAATCATATGTGTAGCTAATAACAATATAACTGTAAGATAATATAATATAATTTTGATATAAATACGATATCCTCCTTATGTGATTTCAATAAAGGTTACCATGTTTGTAATATATTTTAGCTCTCAGCATTTTATGATTAATGGTCATTAAGATCAATAAAGTAGTTCTTTTTTCATTTCATCACATGCTGCTTGTCCCTTTCTCTCCTTTTATCTGCGTTGTTTCTCCAAACCTTATCTTTGTTTGGATGTTCTGCAAACGAACTCACAAGCCTCTCACATGGGCAGCACCATGCCACTGTTTGTGGACTGATACCAGGAAACCTCCCCTCTGTTCTCAGAATGTCAATCTCATCTTTTTCTCCATTATTCACTTAAGGACTTGTTTGGAGACTTTGTGTCCATGGTGCAAAATCGTATCCCTTCTTTAGCACAAGCTATTAGTACCCATGACAGGAGCATGCAGCACAAAGTTCTCTGTTCCCACTCATGATGACAGTTTGTCCACTGGCATCGCTGCTGTGATTTAGTGCCGTCCTATGACTTCCTGTTTATGCAATTTTTTGCAGATCAACTTCATTACATTCATGCTTCTTAAAAAAATGTCCTCATTGTATAATTGGTCTGACCTACTTTGCCTACTCTGAATATGTTTGCAGTAGAAAGAGTTATGCATCCTGTTATGATAGATAGTTGATCAGGGAGCAGGAGCAGTAAAACATAGTTTATAATGTTTTTTTTTCTGACCACCATTGACCATTCTGATTTTCCTTCTGTTTTGGGATGAAGCAAGCACACCTCAAAAAAGAGTCCTCATAACTTTTTTTGTATCCTGTTATGTATATCTAAAACAAATTGTCATACTTCCAGCACAGAGTTCATAATCTTCATGTACTATTTGATTCCTAAAATGAAGTTTAAGTGAATATCCACCCATCAAGTGAGCTTTTTCATTTTTGCCATATTGCCCAGCCCTAGTTCAGTGAATGAGACATCTGAATTAATCAAATGTAATCACAAACGTTTTGGCTAACATGAATGTACTTTGTCCAAATTTAATTCATATTACGCACATTCACATGGTCATAGATATAGACAAATTATTAACCTTCTTATGAAATTGTAATTCTTTTTCATATTTTGTTTTTCAAAAGTGACATGGCACGGTGGCTCAGTGGTTAGCACTGTCACCTCACAACAAGAAGATCACTGATTCGAGTCCCGGCTGGGTCAGTTGGCATTTCTGTGTGGAGTTTGCATGTTCTCCCTGTGTTCACGTGGGTTTCCTCCGGGGGTGCACCGGTTCCCACAGTCATTAGGACATGCCCTATAGATTAACTGAACAAACTAAATTGGCCATAGTGTACTGTATGAGTGTGAATGTGAGAGTGTATGGGTGTTTCCCAATACTGGGTTGCAGCTTGAAGGGCATCCACTGTGTAAATATATGCTGGACAAGTTGGTGGTTCATTCCGCTGTGGTGACCCCTTATGATTAAGGTGACTAAGCTGAAAAAAGAAAATGAATGAATGAATATTTGTCAAGTGATGTTTAACAGAGCAAAGCAATTTTTACAGTATTTCCTATTATATTTTTCTTCTGGAGAAAGTCTTTTAGTTTGCCTGGAATGGTCTTTTTTATTTTAATTTTAAAAACTACTAATATTATGAAATATTGTGAAATATAACTGTCATATAATTTATTTCAACTGGCTACAGAGCAAACCACTGTTGTCCAATGACTTGTCTAATTAAACTAATTTGCCAGTTGACCTAATTAGCCTAGTTAAGCCATAAAAATAGCATTTTAAGCTGATTACCAAAATCTTGCAAAATAACTAGTAAAATATTATGTTCTGTCATCATGTCAAAGACAATATAACTTAAAAAAAATAATTCATTAATAATAAAATAAAATCTTTTACAATGTGTTGAGATAAATATGTCATTAAACATCACTTCAAAATCATCAATGAAATAAGCTGTCACAAGAGGGCTAATAATGTTTATCTTCAACTGTACATATATAAACTTTTCAACTTGACAGTAGGCACAGGCCGGTATAAGATTTTGATGGTATGATAACCTTATAGTATGGTATCAACCTGATGGTATGATAACCTGATAAAAATATCACGATATCACGGTATTGTGATTACTGCTCTAAAATAAGTTCTTTTTCAAAGTCTTAGTAAAAACAAAAACTTTTTTCCCCTTTGAACACAATATATTTTAATTATCAACCATTTATAATATTTTGGAACAGTAAACTAGTCAGGCTAAATAATTTGAATCAAACATTGACTTATGTTGTCTTCATTAGTTTCAAAAACACTGATTTCTTTACAACACATAAAAAACACTTTAAAAAACTTTACATAGAGTATACCTTAGGAACGACAAAGAATATTTTTGCGGTTTTAATACCTTAAGTTTTTCTAAACCGCTGTAAACCTTGAAACTGGTTATCATCCTATGGGTAAAAGTAAAAAAAAAAAAGTAGAAATTCAGCAAAAAGATATTTTAATGTGTTTGAATACTGTAAACATTTGTAGCTTTTAATTTTATTAGATTAAATATTGCTTTTAAGACTTGTGAAAGATTATTAAACATTTTCACCACCACTTTTTTTCCAGTCTATGTCTAAATATGTGTGTGTTCATGACCTGTGGCTTACAATCATAAGTCACGATAACAAACATAGCTCACCTCTCCAGGAGATGCTTCACAGTGTTTCCCAGGCTCACCCTTCATCCACCCAGTCTAATTTATGTTTCTCCGTTCGCTTTGCTGTGCGCTGTCATAATGTCAGTATGAGAAGCCTGACTGTAAATTACAGGCTTGGACACTTTCACTAACCTCACCTCATAATACATCATTCCACTTAAACCCTTTCATAGACAAATCCCACAATGGCCACATGTTCATAGCTTTGATTTGCACGTGTCTCTCAGACTTCTCTGGTCTGCTTTCGGGTGCTCCAGAGGGGCCACAGGGGCATCACTTTCTCAGG
Organism: Danio aesculapii; assembly: GCF_903798145.1. Taxonomy (NCBI): domain Eukaryota; kingdom Metazoa; phylum Chordata; class Actinopteri; order Cypriniformes; family Danionidae; genus Danio; species Danio aesculapii. The sequence continues at coordinate 41,155,001 of NC_079439.1, read as the reverse complement.
GCCTGCTGGTGCACTGGCACTGGCAGAGCTGCTAGAGTCCAGCTGGGTCTGAGATGGATGGCAGAAAGGGCTGCATTGACTGAAGTGTGGGAACAGGGGCTGTATGTGCTTCTCTAAAATCTGTGACTGACATCACAGCCCGGCTTTGTGTGATGACATCATTCGCAGTCTGGACATATGAGAAAAGAGAGCTTTATTTTTTTGAAGTGCTCATTGTTTTGTTGAATGTAGTCCCCATTCTGAATGCTATCAAAAAGGGGAACACCATGGCGTTGTTGAGTGATCTTTTCTGTCGCTCTCTACACTTTCTAAAGCTCCGGATTGTGATTTAAACCAGCAGACACCACTAGAGGTCAGTATTCAATACTTGCTGTGTCTGTTGTAACAGTTCAGTGGAATAAATATATCAATGAATTCCCAAGACCAGACACCATAAAAAATGTTGTATATCTTCATACTTTACAAAATGACATACATAATCTGAAGAATAATCAATCTAAAATATGTGCTAATACATTTTTTAAAACCTTTAGGCCATTTATTGAAGGTGTCACAGAAATGCTTTGCTGAATGCACTCATTAGACATTTTAAAGCATTTTGATCCTTTTATTCCTTTTTATTTCATCAAAGAAGAGCTAGAAATTCACATAGTGAAGTTGAAACTGTTCCAGAGGACATGTTTCTTATGCCTTCTGAACATTCATTCATTCATTTTCTTTTCGGCTTAGTCCCTTTATTGATCTAGGATCGCCACAGCGGAATGAACCGCCAACTTATCCAGAATATGTTTTACACAGCTGATGCCCATCCAGCTGCAACCCATTACTGGAAAACATCTGTACACACTCACCTATACCACACGTCTTTGAACTTGTGGGGGAAACCGGAGCACCCAGAGGAAACCCACGTGAACACAGGGAGAACATGCAAACTCCACACAGAAATGCCAACTGACCCAGCCGGGGTCAAACCAGCGACCGTCCTGCTGTGAGGCAATTGTGCTACCCACTGCGCCACCATGCTGCCCTGCCTTCTGAACAGAAATGGGCACAAAAAACAACAGATTTTTTAATTTTTTGATAAGTCACAATATAATGTTCTTTTACTTTGCTTATTAAAATAAATTAAACATATTTTTAAATTATAAAAACTTCAACTTAAAGATTTAGTTCTCCCAAAACTGAAAATTACCTCATCATTCACTCCATCATGTGGTTTTAATTAGTTGCTTGTGCCTTTAAATTTCTTTCTTCTATTTAACACAAAAGAAGATATTTTGAAGAGTGCTGCTTGCTGTAACCCATTAACTTCCATAGTAGGAACAAAATACAATGGAAGTGAATGGTTCCCACTCTGTAAAACCCAAAAAGTTAAGGAAACTCAAACCATTTGAGGAAACCGATTGCAACAAACTATTTAAGTTTAAAAACTAATCCTAATGAGTACTGTGAACTTAATCCATTTGAGTAAAAGAAGCAATTTGAGCACGGTAAATCCCAATAAATGAAGAGAACTCAAACCAACTGAGTGCTGTAAAACTTAATAAGTAAAGGCAACTCAAACTGTTTGAGGAAACCGATTGCAACAAACCATTTGAGTTAAAAAAACTAATCTATATGAGTACTGTGAACTTACTCCATTTAAGTTGAATTAATTAAGTATTTAATTAACTCATTACCTTTAACACTGAGTTCAAATTAGTAGAATTAACTTTCAGTCAATTTTGAGTTAACTACACTCATTTCATTTGATGAAGTTGACTGTTGGGTTTTACAGTGCAGAAACCAGCATTTTCAAAACATCAAAAAAAAAAAAAAATTCTAAATCTTCTTTCATGTTCAACAGAAGAAACTCAAATAGGTTTTTGACCTAGAGAAGGGTGAGTCCATGATTGATGGTAACGCTAATGTTTTAAGTCAGTTTAGGCTAATGCTAATGTTTTAAGTCAGCTTAATCTAATATAATTTAAATTTGATCTTAACTTGCTTTTGCCATTCTTGTTTCTTATGTCCTCATCTTGTGTTTTTGTGATATCATGTCTTGTTTTTTATTTGTTTATGTCTTTGGTCCATATTGCGTACAGTCAAACCACATCAGCGATAGCTTGTAAGCAGAATGAATTCCACCATTTCAGAGGTCTTGGACATATGGTTCAGATGATAGTATGAACTAAATGTTAAAGTTTAAGATTTTCCTTAAAGGCTTTATGTTGCACTTATATAGTCTAGCTTTTCAATTATATATTAGGCTAGAATGTTTATATTTTATATTAAAATATTTTATTGTGGGCAGCACAGTGGCGCGGTGGGTACCACAATCGCCTCACAGCAGAAATAGCATTTCTGTGTGGAGTTTGCATGTTCTCCCCATGTTTGCGTGGTTTCCCCCGGGTGCTCTGGTTTCCCCCACAGTCCAATGCGCTTTAGGTGAATCCGCTTGTTAAGTCGTGACGTATCAGTGACATATGGAATACTGTTTCCGGGTCCAAGCTGCTTCTCATTTGAATTGAGAAAATATTCGTTTATGGCCATTAAAGTGAATTTTATATAAAATCATGGTGTACACATCAGTATCTGGACTTGCTGCATCACAAATACCAAAATTGTAACAATTTATAAAAAAGTTATCACTCTCTGGCCATCAGATATTAGACATGGATATATATATTGCGATATTGATTTTAGAAAGTAGTACATCGTTTTGTAAACGTTTATTATTACCATTTGAAGAGTCTCCCCATACAGTTTGATAGAGCGCTTGGACCCGGAAGCCCCTTCGCGACACGTTACACTTAACAAGCGGCTTGAATACTGTAAGTGAATGACTGTGTATGGATGTTTCCGGGTATTTGGTTGCAGCCGGAAGGGGATCCGCTGTTTAAAACATATGCTGGATAAGTTGGCGGTTCATTCCACTGTGGCAACTCCTGATGAATAAGGAAAATGAATGAATGAATGAATGGCCGTAGTGTATGTGTGGGTGTGAATGCAAAAGTGTATGGGTGTTTCCCAGTACTGGGCTGTGGCTGTGTAAAACATATGCTGGATAAGTTGGCGGTTTCATTCTGCTGTGGTGACCCCTAATAAATAAAGGGACGAAGGAAAATGAATGAATGAATGAATGAATGAATTAGTTCCTGAATGGCCAGGTTAGCTCAGTGTCCATTCTTGATCACTGTTGAAGGCCTGTTTGATGACAGCAATTCCTGCACATTATTTTTCAATGAGCTGCATTTTATTGAGCAGTTCTTGGCCTTGTACATCTGAATAGACACTAGGCTACGGCTTGGTTTTATCACGCAAACATTCAATCAGTCATTCAAGAAAAGGGAACATGTATAATGAAATGATGCCTGAAATGTTTACCTGTCAATGGATAATAGTGACGCCCGAATGAAGGCTACAGTAGCCTCTGTGTATAAAGCCTAAACTTACGCTTGTTATCGCAGTAAAATAACGTCAGTATCTATTGAATATGTGCTTCCTTTATAGTCTGAGTCAATGTGTGTGTCACTAGTCTTTCAGTCACAACTACAGTGTGTTCTGCCGTAGAAAACGTTTTGTAACCGCTCCGCCTGTCAGCGCGCATTGGCTCAGGCTGACTGGTAGATTGTGGGTTAACGGGCCGAGTGCTCCAGACGGGGCGTGGCCTTCGGCTGCGAGAGATTTGATTGGCTGCCAGTCACAGTTACATGTACTCGGGGTTAGTTCAGTTTACGTGACGCACTAGTAGAGGCGTGTCATTGGCGAAATCAGCTGTAGAAACAAAAACACACCAACGAACGCCCCAAAATGAGAGCTTACCTATAAATGTCAGTAATTTCAGGAGAAAGAGGCACCGTTGAGAGAGTGAGGGACAGATGTAGCACACTTCACGGCTGAGCTTCTTTCACTGCATCCTGCAAACTTGTTTCAGGGGATTTCTTTCAGCTCAGCAGAGAAAGCGAGTGTGAAGATGCTGCCTTTGTGTCCGCCGTGAGTGACACGCCAGCGAGTTGAACACAATAGAGTCGAGAGTTTTATAGAGACGTCTCAGTCATTTAAAGGTTTAATCTGATCTCCTGCACCCGGTTTAACGGGAGCCGGGAGGGAACCACGCGCAGACTGGCATGTGGGTCAATTCTGGAAGCGTCGGAAGGTAAGGCGGAGAAATTTCAGTTTGTTTTTACCTCTCGACAACAATGCAGCATTAACATGCAGACTCTCGTTCACTGTGGCATTCTTACGCTGAGCACATCAAAACTGACTACTAAAAACACAGACAGCAACCACCGCCCATCCTCAACGCTTGATGTTGGAATCGTATGGCAAGCCGTTTTGTCACGTGTGCATTCATTAATTCATTCAAGCAATTCATGCTAGTTCCCATTCATTGATACTCTGATAGACCTTGATAGACTATGCATGTTAGTACCGTCTATGCATTCACGCAGTACAGAGTACTCACAGATCACAACTTGCACCATTTCTTCAAGTTTCTTAGCTAATAGTAACAAATTCCAGAGTCATAAGTAAGAGTACATACTCTGTGGCTCACAAGTCAGCTATATTGAGGTAAAACTGATTTTGTATTTGCACATTCGTTCATTTTAATGGTCCCCATATTGTTTACCTTGCTATATTAAATATTCGCTCTGAAATCGCATTTATGTATGACTTCAAAACAACATTAGCTCTGTTTAATTGACTGTGAACAATGTTGTACTTTGATAGTCATTGGTTATTAATATGATTTCCCTATTTAGAATTCACACTGAATACTTCTCTGATATTATAGGATTAAGAAGAATGTCTGAATGTGCAAATATAAAACCAACTTTACCTCAATGTCAGCTGTTCGCTGTTACTGTTTAGTAGTATTCAACCTGTTTGTATTTTAGCAGTTGGTCTTAATTTATAGTAACAAAACTGCTACTTTATACCCACATAGCAAAATATCTCTGGCCCAGCTCTGGCCCACTTAGTCAGCTTTTGCTTGGCCCACATGCCTCAGTGAATTATGGTACATGACTGGACCAAGTCTGGCTTCCAGACAAGGGCCAAACATGGACCATATCTGGGCCAAGTCTCAGCCAAGTTAATAACCACAACCCATAACTGAGCCTGAACTGGGCCAGATATGTTGGTGTCACGACTGCAGCGAAAATGATAAACCCATGAATCATTGCGATTTAGGTGTGCTATGGGCGTGCTTTTTCTCGAAGCGACCTGATTAGTAGAATTTTTTTTTCTTTATTTGAAAATAATTAAATTAAATTTTAAATGTGGGTCAAGACAGGCCAAACTTACATGGCCCACATATCAGTTAACATCTGGACCAAATACTACATTTGATATCTGGTCCAAGTTTTGTGTGCCACCTTAAAGACAGTGCCACCTCTGCCAAACCTGGGTAGTTATATTAAAACTTAGCACTAATGTTTAAAATGTTACTAGCAATTAATAATTATTCCATAGACCTACTCAGATATTTATTTATCATGATGCAGCGGAAGCTGTCAACACTGGATGTGACAAACCAAACAACTTTCCACCACTTCTATAATTTGTTTCAGAATTCATGCCTCAATAGTATTTGGGACTCTAGTGTTAATTTGCCAGTCTTAATAATGCAGCCCCCTAAATTAGATCATGTGATCAAACGACTACTCAACATGAGTGTTTGTCTGCAATGTTTTAATGTCGACTAATCATTTCAGCCCTACAATGTATATTGTCTGGATAATATATATTTTATAAGTAGTAATATATTTGAAAAAGAGTGGCATAGTGGGTAGCGTCACGGTGGCGCAGTGGGTAGCACGATCGCTGGTTCGAGCCTCAACTGGGTCAGTTTGAATTTCTGTGTGCAGTTTGCATGTTATCCCCGTGTTTGTGTGGGTTTGCTCTAGGTGCTCCGGTTTCCCCCACAAGTCCAGAGACATGTGGTATAGGTGAATTGGGTAAGCTAAATTGTTCCTAGTGTATGTGTGTGAATGAGTGTGTATGGATGTTTCCCATTGTTGGGCTGCAGCTGGAAGGGCATCCGCTGTGTAAAACAAATGCTGGAAGTTGACAGTTCATTCCACTGTGGTGACCCCTGATTAATAAAGGGACTAAGCTGAAAAGGAAATGAATGAATGAATAATTGAAAAAGACTGCCACTAATCACCAGGAAATTAAATTAAATGAATCAACGGTCTGTTTTAACATATGAGCTGGTCTTGAGGAATAAATGATAAATGGGCTTGCCATAGGAAGCGTGTGTGTTTGTATCATGTCTCCGCTGCTGAAACTCACAGCCTCTTTGATGTTTGTCAGTTCATTGCTATGCATGCTCTCCGTCTTAACAGTACTGCATTTTATTTGTGCATCTATACATTTGCCTCTGCACACTCTGATTTGCTGGCGATCACAGACTCGGCTCTTGTTTTCCTGGATCTTGCTTTGTTTCTTTGTGTACAAACTCAAATTTCATTCACTGGCAGTCCGTTTCATCCTAAGGCGAGAAATCCTATTACTGCAAGAATTCACTACTGGTTTATGTTTCTCAATGAAGCACATTCTCAATGGGTGCTGAAATAAGAGTACTTAAAAGTATGAATGGGGGGTTTGTCAGTGGCCGCCCCTACACGTTTTACACAATTCCGTTACACCTGACTAGCCACAGAAAATATCTTGAGCATTCCAATACTCTGAGATTCCACCAAGATGCACTTTTTTAGCTTGTTTGTCACATTGTAGGCCAAAGCCAAGTTCTCCCACTAATGCTATTGTGCGATCTCACTGACTCAATGTCCATTATAATCTAGATGCAAAGTAAAGTGTTTCACTCTCCTGCTGATTCAGCATGCATTGTTTTATGATGTGACTGATAGATCACTTGTCGGCAATCAGCTGCTGCTACACCCTCTTTTACAAACTATAGTGAACATCCTGCTTTATCATGCCGTTTAGAACTTAATAACAACAATTGTGGTGTGCTTTTCTCAGTTGCAGTGACTCCGAGTTTACATTACTACTTCTAACCTAACTACCTAACTACCTCACATGTTATCTGAAAATATTTGACCACAGTGAGATGGTGATAATTATAAAACAAATACACTAAAGCAAACACTGCACGATCGTTCACACTAAAAGCACACTCAGATAAGCCGCAAAAATAAAAACGCACTAATTTTTGCGTTTGTCCATTGAGAGCTGAAGTCTGGGGATTCTGCCTTTCCTTTTTTTTTTTTTCTCGGCTGGCTTTAATGAGTATCTCATTGCTGAGTTGGTTCTCAAGGGTAAAGGTGTGGTTGTATTTATAGTGCACATGACAGCAGACTCATGACGCTGCTCTAGTCCATCTAGGTCACTGTGCTAAATAGTTAAAGTCTTGCTGAACACTTAATTTAGTGGTCGCTCTTTTATGAATAAGCTTGTCTTGTGCACGTCTCGCTGTGCAATTACTTTAAATTGTTGTTCGTTCTTGCTGACATGAACTTGTTTATTGCCTGCTTGGAAAAATTGATGTGTTGATGCGTTATGGATGTGACTGAAAAAATTTAGCGAGTTTACAGTACACAACATACTTTGTAGAAAATGTGTGAATTAAACTGCACGACCCAAAAGAATCAGAATCAGAAAGAGCTTTATTGCCAGATATGTTCGCACATACGAGGAATTTATTTTCGTGACAGAGCTTCTACAGTGCAACAGAATTACAGAGACAGGACAAAAAACAGATAATAAATAAATAAATAAATAAATAAATAAATATATATATATATATATATATATATATATATATATATATAAATAAATAAATAGAATTAGTGAATGCAAATATACAAATTGACAAGTGTATGTAGAGCTATGTTACTATATTATAACAAAGCTAATCAAAATGATAAGAGTTGGCAGTCTATAGAACAAAAATCATTGATTTTATTTTAAGATTTTGCATTCATGTGGAAACTTTTGTTATGGATGTGACGTCTCTCCGTTATGGATGTGACGGATGTGAAATTGCCACTTGTGTGACTTTGGTAAATTATATATAATAGTTTAAAAATACTGACGGAGACATTTGTGAGTATTTTAAAGTGCTGTAAAATAGAAACCAACACACCAAAAATGTAGAAACGGTTTCTCTATTTTGGTGAAAACAACTTGATTTTTTTTCATGGGAAGGTTGACATTTGCATGGAATTGCTCATGTAATGCCCACAGATATTTGGAGATCAAAATCACACTTGTATTACATGACAAATATATATTTTAGTTACTTTTATTCTTTTATAGCTGTTCATTAGCAGAGACCCAGCAGAAAAAACCACAGGTGTAGTTCATCACATGAACATGCTGAACCTTACAAATGGAGTAGAAATATTGTGATTACGACTTCACGGCACAAAAATGACTGAGATAATCTGAAAGGGGTGAATCAATTTGACATTTTGTGGAAAGACCTATCTGTAGTATATTGTTATATAATATACAGTGCTGGGCATGATTGAGTACACCTCATTTTGAAGATTTTTGCCTCCATTTCCATGTGAATATAAGGCAATGTATTTTGGTGCATTTCAACAAAACAGATTTATTAAACAGATGTATTTATTAAAGTAATATTTTAGTCACCAAACATATTTAGAAATTGAAAGATAATACAATTAAATTAAAAAAACATTTTTGAAAAAAAAAAATTCCAACCTACAAAGTTTCAACTAAATTTTCCTCTTTTTTTAAAAAATTTGTATTTAATATTTTTCTATAACATATAAATTTGGGTGTATAAGTTTTTGGACCGTTATCAGAAGTTATTTTGTTAGAGCTCCAGATTTGGCTTCAATACTTTCTAATCTAATGTATATGCACAAGTATAATATTGTATAGCTTCCTATTTAAAATATGAATTTCAAAGATAGGTTTGTGAGCGGTGTACTTGTATATGCTGAGCACTGTAACTTTAACTATGATCAATATATAGAGGTCAGTGAATAAAACCAGTCTCAAAGTGATTATGCAAGTTCTTTTCATTTTGCATGCTATATTTCAGTCAGTTTAAGTGTTTGGTCATGGTCAGAACAGGCAATCATTCAGTGTTATCATTATGCATGATGTTGCATTTTTGATCAAATGTATAAATAAGTGAAAGAAACAGATCATTTTTTTTATTTTGAGTTCAAATGTAGACAGATCATTTTACTGTGGTGACCTCTGGTAAAAAAGCAGAGACTAATCTGAAGGAAAGTGAGTGAATTCAAATGTTGTTATTTGGATTATTTTGTTCATATTAGAAATATTTTTTTCCTACTTATTATAATTCTGTCTTGATCTATTAACACTTGACAGAAAGAGTTTAAAAATATTTTATCCTAATTTACATTACTAACTTCTTGCTTTACATTTGATCATCACTTGGTTGGATATATTGTTACATGCAAAAACATTAATGTATTAAATGTTACTTAAGCAGGCACTTTCTGTAGCCAGCCACAGCCAATGGCCATATTATCTCATTGAAACAGCTAGTACACACTGACACAGTCAATCTCCACCTGTTTAAGTGGTTAATTCCATCACTTTTGCCCACTGACCGATGGCATAAAAGCAAAAGATGTTGCTCAATCTGGAGGACTCAGCACTCTGAACGACTTTGCGGCTCGGCTATAAAATGTCATCGATCCACTAAGAAACATTGACTCCTTGCAGTTCAAATGCATGTGGTGTAAAACACTCAGAGGTGCTGTGCTGCGGTAGTGCATTAGTTACCTCTGTATTTACTAGACGACTACCTGACATGTTTTTCCGGAGAGTCTGGATATTTGGAAACTCGGTCAAATTTGGTGTGCTGCAAAACGATGCTCCACTTTAACCTGTTTACTAGCAGGCGGGAGACCACCATGTTACATAAGTTGTCTGGGCTCATAGCACAGCCTGTCTTTACACATCCTCTACATAATCGCTTAAAAATATGCTGTTTTAAACACCCATCCAAACGCTTTCAAGGTGAAACACTTGCCATGATGATGCATTGATGGATGCTAAAGAAATTAGGTAACTCTGACAGGCTGGGGTTAACATCCAGCATGTTCATTTAGTTGATTAAGTTTGTACCGGCATTTTTTTAAAGGGAAGATCAGTTTTTTTTAAGGAGTTTTAGGAGGGAGGTTTGCAGGTTCTGTCTAAGAGCGCAGGTTAGTTGTGGATTCTGGTTATGTGACGGCAGAGAGAGCAGCCTTTGCCACTGGAGCTGTTACGTAACACTCAGACACACTCACACACACAGTGCAGGAGGGGTGAGCTAGTTCCCGACTATCTTTAAAGACAGATGCACAGCAAAGGAAAACATGGTCAACTGACTGAAGAATAATCTTGATTGAGATTTATCTCATGAGGAAATCATAAATAAAATCAGTGTAATTCAGTTTTGCCACTTTTAACTAGCTTGAGAGAGCAATACCGAGATATTACAGCCTATCAAAACAGTTTATTGTTCATTAACTGGCATATTTGCTTGTGGGTTGTAGTTGGTCCACATGCTGTGATATTCTTCTCTCTACCTACCTACATATTCACACACACATATATACACACTGGTTGGCAGAACGGGATGCAAGTAGACGAAGTGTTGTGTGGGCTGAACTGTGTTTGTGAATGGAGTGGGCGTCTGCCACGCGTCTCATCTCTCTTTCTTTCCCTCTCTCTCTCTCTCTCTCTCGCTCATTCTCAGACCTCCCACTGTTTCTATCACTGCCTGTCACTAAAACAAGCGCTAGTGTGGCACACTGCTCGTCTCATTCGCCATGACAAAACACTGACTCACTCAACTGACTCCGCTAAAAGCTTCATGAGACATCCATGTCTCTGGTATCGTTGCTGTTATTCTACACATTTGTTTGTTGTGTTTGTGTGTGTCACAAAAGAAAACAGTAGACATCTCGACCAAGTGTTGTTAAAAGGACTGATCTAAAACTTTCAAGTGTTGAATCAAGTTTCTTTCTTTGGTGCATCACAAAAGGACATTTATTTTTGTATGATCTGTGCAACCCATCTATATAATGGGAATGAATTAAGTGATCAAGCTCTAAAAGGACAAGAAAGTACAATAAAAGTATAATTAGTCAGTTTAGGATGTGCAAAATATTCCAGATATTTCAAAAATGCCATAATGCATTGATACAATGGTAAATTGTTCTCTAATATCTAAATAGAATTTGGAGACCTTAGCTAAGTGCAGAAGCAGTTCTATTCTCCAGAAGCAGTTTTACATGTCATTTTTCAGCTAGACATGCACCATATATCGGTAGCTATATCAATATCGGCCGATAAATGCTATTTTTAATGTTATTGTTATCAGTGCTGATATCTTTAAGCGATAGATTATTTTCCTGTTTACACCAAGTTTTGCTATGGTTACACCTTCCGTCCACACTACCCCAAAGTTTTCAAGCCCTGAAAACGTTGAAGAGGCCGTTTTGGTTTTAAAACGCTGCTGCTCGGTGTCAATGTGGAAAAACGGAGACGTCTGAAAACAGAGTGGTGGACATTCGCTACCTGATTGGGGCTTTTTCTCAATATTAAGTGCACAAAGTTCAGTCTTGCATCCTTTCCTTGTAAGTTCAGACTTCGCAAGTTTGGTATGGAAAACAAACTCCCGAGGACACGTTGGGTAAAAACGGTGTACTTTATAACATTCGCATCACACTGGCTACGCTGTTTCACTATCTAAACAATAAAATGAAAACATGATATAAGGATCTGCCTATTTTCATTTTGATATTAACTTAACAGACACCAAAAATGTTGAGGCATCGTGTAGCTACATATTTATTTGACCGTCATATTCGCTGTATGTATATTTATAAAAAACGGAGCCTATAACATTACTGCCTCTTTTCATTTTCTTTACGAAATATGAAACGCACCCGCTTTTTTGCTGAATATCAGTTTTTATAATCAGTGATGGCCATTTAAAAGTATAACATACAATAAGTTTATACAATATATAAGACAAGCAATCAGTCAAATGTGCAGAATTAGTGTACGTGATTACATAAATTAACCAACACAATCTCACAGCAATTCGTAACTTTTTGATTTAGTGGCTAATTTGTACGAATTCATACGATCTAATTCGTACAATTTAGTACGATTTGCTCATCCGCCAATGACGGTTGGGTTTAGGGGTGGGGTTAGGTGCCACGCCTCCTTTTTAAAATCGTACAATTTCGTACGACTGAACTCGTACGAATTCGTACGAATTAGCCACTAAACTGTCAAAACGTAAAATACTTACGTTTTCTCGTGAGATCAGGCCGAAATTAACATATTAACTTATCTTTGCGCTCAGCCAAAACGCGTTAGCTGAGAACAAGAAATAGATTCAAAAGACCATTAGATAGAGACAAGATTAATTAAATATTATCTTTAACAACTATAGTGAGATGCAATCCAGCAGATCGTTTTCATTCTGAAACTCCGTTTTAAACCTAAAACATATTAGTGTAAACGGGGCCTACATAATTGTACAGAACTGCCTGCCTTGTGCATGCGTGAGTCGAACTTGTTCGGATTTTCCAGTGCACTATAACAAAGCTTTCCTCACATTGTTTATTCTTTTAAAGTCCGTGTGTTCTTTGTGTGGTATTGCTGTGCGTTAATAACTCAGTAAGTCAACTGGGTTGAGCTGGTTTCAGTTCTTAGTACTTTCATTTTCATTTTGTTTTAAATAAGTTTATTTAACTTGTTTGATAATTAAATCCCATTTTGTTATTTAACCTCTTATTTCTATGCAACAATCAATTTGCATGTTAATTTGCTATGCGCAGAAAAAGAAATAATTTATTTTGGGCATGCTGATTTATGTGAAATCGTGACTCTAGGTCTATATGATCACCTAGCAATTTTGAAATTATTGCTTTTTTGCTTTGAGTTAGATATTCAGTTTATATAATCACTTTAAATGATGTTTTAAAAATAAAAAATATAAAAATATAACATTTTGAATTATTTATATTTATTGGCCTATATATGATTATCTGCCTCCATATCTTAAGAGTTATCGGTTATCGCTATCAGCCAAAAATCCATATTGGTGCTTCCCAGTTTTCAACCCTAGGAATTGGCCCTAATTTTAATTGGTTACTTATGACCATATTTGAAAAGGTCATGAATAATAATGAGCTCTGCTGTGATGCTCCAACAGCTCATGTCAATGCTTGATGCTCACACACACACACACACACACACACACACACACACACACACACACACACACACACACACACACACACACACACACACACACACAGCATGTTGTAGTCTGAAATTCTAAGTAGTCATACTTTAGTTGTCAAAATATTGAAACAATTTGAGTTGATTCCTTGTTAAATGACAATTTGACAAAATAACAAAACTGAGGTGGTGTATAGGTTTATTTTTGCCAGAAGGTGCGAGTGAGATATTTTTGTGCCACAAGAGTAACCTAGTTTGCTCCTGGGTTGTGATATGGATGAAATACACAATAAATTAGAATTATCCTCCACAAAAGTGGCCAAGAGAGATCTATTTAGAGTTGGATTTGATGATTTTAAGGTATAGGAAAACACAGAAATTAATATCAACCTCTGCATAAACAGAGATTTTGAAGTTTGCCAGCATTTCACTTTATAAAAATCAAAGTAAGAGCTGGGTGATGTGAAATGATTCATAAACATGCATTAAAAACTTGTATTGCGATGTGACAGAACTACTTACTCTTCCTTAAAGCCTATCCTATTTTCAAAATAAGTGTCCCACATACATACACTGAAATAAATAATTTCTACAAAATCGTTGCAAACAATTTGTATGGGTTAAATTTAAGCTAATTAAATTTAGTAATGTTCAACTTAATTTGTTTGCTTAAATTCAGCCCAAATAAACCGTTTACAACCACCTAACTTACATTTTTTTTTTGTAAGTCCAAGGAATCTTCTTTGAATTATTTTTTCAGTGTAGTAAGTATTATCCAAGCGTAGATAAACTTAAAAATAAGAATAAAATTATCATTGTTGTGGCCAATAAAACACTGCCTGGGACATGGATATTAATAATCCCATGTGGATAATTACACTTATGGGATTTACATGAGAGCAAGGAAATAAAAAAAGTAAAGTCATTACTATGTACTAAAATTCTATCATTCAGCTATGCCCAGGTATATCCATTTTCATTCTGTGGCACCTTTAAAGCTGTTCAAGTGCACTAGAAACCATAGAAAGTTAAGGTATTATTAACTTAATAATGTTCTTCTGGAGCGTTTATTTGAGAAAGAGATAATTTCCATTGAACAATGACCTTAATGAAGTAAATCATGATGGAGTTATTACTGTTATTAATAATTGATCAGTTTATAATTGTTACTGCTTTTAAAGTAAGGGGAACAAAACATTGTGGTTGCTTTTTCAAAGTGTACTCATAACCTCAATACCCACTTACCTCTTTTGTCTCACAAATAATAATTATTTTTTGACTAAGCAATCATAGTAATCTTCATCTTTATAGCATTCTCTATAAATGTTGGTGACTCCCATAAAGACTGCAGTTAGATAACACAAATATGTAGCAACATTTCCAGCTCAGCTTCATCAGCCCGTTGTGCCACCGTTGTTATGTAACCTGTTAAAGAAGCTTCCTCCAGAGCAGCGATCCAACATTTCACACACTCTCTGAACGCTTTTTCTCTGATCCAAAATCTCAAAGCCTGCTGTAACGTTCCTCTGAAAATGAATTAGCGCTGCACTTCTGCTCTAGATAAATGGCTCTTGACCTATTAATGAGCAATTTGGACACATTACTAATCTCGGTCAGAACTGCCACCTCACAATGAGTTGAACGAACAAGAATCCCTTTTAGACCCCAGTATGTCATTCGAGGCCCGAACTGTGACGTCTTTGTCAGTGGAACAATAAACAGTGGCCGTATTAATCTTTCATGAGCTCTTTTTATGGAACGTTTGTAATGTAGATGGCTGGATCACTTTAGCTGGATCAAAAGAATGCGCTGCACCTAGAGTGTTGCCTGTTTGTTTTTTTCAATGAAATTTAATTTATAAAAAAGCTAATTGATTTGTGCTGCTCAGGACTCTTCCAAGTGGGTGCACATTTCCCCAAATCATGTGTAATTGCGTTATTCGGCTCCTTTTATTATAGTGGTGTATTAATATTTAACGAGCTAAGTGTGCATGCTCAAATTTGTGCTACTTGCTGAAGCAAAGTAGTTCTGCCTATTGAACAAATGTCTGCAAAATAAAAATAGTTTAAAGAGAGAATGAAGCAATTAGTGTGAGTCTAAAAGAGAACTTGCCAGTTGTCATGGATATTAAATCACCGTCATATGTGTTGGCATGGAGGTCTCCTAATGGTTTATTTCAGCTGCATCCCTCAGAAGAATAGTTGTTTTCTCTTTCTTCTCTGCGTAGAGCTGTAGATAAGTCAATGTTTATGTGAATGTTTGTGTCAACGCTGTTTGTTTTTGTATCCTGGGCAAAGTGCGGCATTAATGCTGATTGGTGTTGCTGTTCTCTTATACAAATCAACATATCGTCACCTTCAAATTATAAGGTTCTGACATTCATTCATTCATTATCTTTTCGGCTTAGTCCCTTTATTAATCAGGAGTCGCCACAGTGGAGTGAACCGCCAACTTATCCAGCATATGTTTTACTCGGCGGATGCAACCAACACTGGGAAACACCCATACACTCTTGCATTTACACACATACACTATGCCCAATTATTCAATTCACCTATACCACATGTCTCTGGACTGTGGGGGTAACCGGAGCACCTGGAGGAAACCCACGTGATCACTGGGAGAAAATGCAAACTCCACGCAACCTTCTTGCTGTGAGGTGAACGTGCTACCCACTGCACCCACGTGATGCCCTTCCATCTGGCATTTTTGTCAAAATTGAGTTATTGACATATTCTTATTAGATGACAACTTATTTACATTATGTGATGTTTTTTTTTTTAAGTTGTTTTAATTTTAAGACTTTTTATTTAAAAAGCAAAAAAGGTTTTGTCTACAAGTTGATTTCTAGCTTGGTTCTATGGGGTTCTTTTTGTGAGCCAGACAGCATTTCAAATGCACACACGAGGACTAATCAGGATCAGATTTCTTTGTCATTTCGATTAAATAATGCCAAACCACAAAAATTTGAGCAGAAAACCTGAAACTGGAAAGATGTGTAATTTGTGATGATTTAGAAGCTTCTTTTTTTTTTAAATAAATTTTTTTTTAGGGATTTTCACTTTTATTGACAGGACAGTTGAGATTTACAGACAGGAAAGTATGGGGAGCAGAGATAGGGGAGGGATCGGCAAAGGACCTCGAACCGGGAATCGAACTCTGGTCGCCGCGAGCACCTGGGTGCTATGTGTTGACGCACTAACCACTAGGCTATTGGCGTTGACTTTAGAAATAATATATAATAATATATATAATATAATAATGATATAATATAATAAAAATAATATATTAAATGTAAAAAATATTTGTGTATATATATAGTCAGTGAAACATTTTTCACTGTTTATTAAACTTTGTTAAACAACTGATTTGCTCGTTGTCTGTTTTCAAAGTCTTTAAATTTTGATATTAAGCCTTGAAGGGCAAATACCTAATTTAATTCAGGAGGCATATATTTCAATAAAAATAATTAATTTATATAAAGTATATAATTCAATAAATATGACCATATTAATTACATAAAATTAACATCTGCACTGGACAAAATATTCAGCACAGCCTTGTATTCTTAATTTAAACAAGAAATAATATTCATCCCAAACCTTTATTCATTCATTCATTCGTTCATTTTCTTTTCAGCTTAGTCCATTTATTAATCAGGGGTCGCCACAGCAAAATGACTTGCCAGCTTATCCAGCACATGTTTTACGCAGCAAATGCCCTTCCAGCTGCAACTCATCACTGGGAAACATCCATACACACTCACTCACACACATACACTATAGCCAATTTAGCTTACCCAATCAACATATTGTTATAACACCGTTTTTTTTTATTTTTAAATTAAATTAATAAGCAGACTTATTGTCTTTCTTTAAGTAATGATTCAATTACTGATCTGCTTGATTGATCCTTATAATTCCAAGCATGACTTTTTTAGATTTAGAAGGTTCTGTCTGGATTTGCCCTGTTTTTTTTTTTTTTTTTTTACCCCAATTTACAAATGTAAGAGAATTTTGATAATTTACATTTAGAGAACATGTAGGGTCTCTGTCATGTTAATGTATGAAAGAGAACTGTTACACACATACTGTTTGGAATGCAAAAACTTTGAAGCTCAATATCTCAAAATCATTTAGAACCCAGATAGAACCTCATAATTCCAAGACGACGATTTGCCCGTAGCTTTGACCTCGGATCATTTAATGTTTATTCACCAAAATAGAAAAAGAGTTTAAAATGCACTTGTTCGCATAGACTTTGAAATGCTCTACAGCCAAGTGCAGAATTGTGTTGACTATCTTTGTAGTTCCTTCCTCAGACAGGAATAGCTCCTGACCTAGATTTTTGTTTAAACTTTGAACATTTGGCGAATGACTAGTCGGTATTGATGACACCATTCACTAATGTGGATGTTGTTTTGAGTCACCGATGTGAATGGATCAAATTATTATCTTTTTCCGACTGTTTATACGTGTTTTTTTTTCTTTTCTTTTTTTTTTAGAAAAGTATGTTAATTTTCTTCTTCCATCTCTTTTAGGGCCCTCTCCATGGATATAGACACAGATTATGAGCGACCTAATGTGGAGACCATAAAGTGTGTGGTGGTGGGTGATAACGCGGTGGGCAAGACCCGACTGATTTGTGCCCGTGCCTGCAATGCCACCCTTACTCAGTACCAGCTGCTTGCCACCCACGTGCCAACTGTCTGGGCCATCGACCAATACCGCGTGTGCCAGGAGGTGGGCAGACCTTTGGCATATTGTGTACATGTTGAAGAGCATTAAGTGTTGATGTAAATTCTGTCAGTTGTCAGAAGGCAAATCAGTAGAGTGAGAAAGATAAAGTACATATAAACACAGCAATGGATTACAGCCTGTTTTACCAGTGTATTTATAAACTTGAGTAAAAATGGAACAGTTGTAAATAGGACTCAATGATTCATTTGAAATTAAGTTGCAAATGTGATTAAGCAAAGCTCCTATTGTTATACACATCTAATCAGAGAAGCACGGCTCTATGATCAGTAGTAAATATCCCTTGAAATCCAGTGGGCGCTCTCATGTGGTAACCATACCTGCCAACACTCCTGTTTTTTTCCCAGGAATCTCCCGTATTTCAGACCCATCTCCCACCACCGTCCCGTTTTGTTATTTTTTGGGGAAAACCCCCGGGTTGCCAACTTGGTATAATATCCGATCGCAGTGGCCACCTGAAAGCCGGTGCATGGTACAACTACTTACCCGGTTCTCAGCTGTGTTATTCAGACACCAAGTAACCACCACTCCCCTCCATAGCACTACAGATTAAACAGAGGATTTAACTACGTTTATTGATTCAATCAGACTAATAATCGCAAAAAGTGGAGTCATTTCACTGAAGAATTTCACTAAAGATACACTTGACTGAAGTTATGAAGTGAGTTTGCTTTGAAAAATGTCATTAAGTGTTTTTTTTTTCACGCGCTTTCAGATGTAGCAGCAACACAGAGCTTTAGTTCACTGTTAATTGACGCAATCAGCTGTCGTTTTCACAAATTTATTTTCTCGATTTCACTATGGTCTGATTAAAACATTTTGGATGCAAACTTGTTAATATCAGTGAACTACAACTCTGTAGTAAATGCAAATACAAGAGCAAATGCTAGAGATTTACTACAACTGGTTTTATTGATAGAATACAAATGAATTATGAAAAAGAAAATGTGTATATGAGCAATTCCAGCGTTATGGATGTGACATTTGCAGTAAAAACTCAAATAAGAAATTCACAGAGAAAGTATATGTTAACATTTTATTAAAACATCTGTATATTTTCCAAAACAACTAACCACAGAGTTATGGGAACAGAAAAATATCAATCTGTAAACATTTTTTATTCTTTAAATTAAGAAAATAAACGTGCGTTATTGATGTGACTAAAAAAGTTAGCGTGTTTACAGTATACAAAATACTTTGTAGAAATTCTGTGAATTAAACTGCACAACCCAAAAGAAACAATGCTAATCAAAAGGATAAGAGTTGGCTCACTATAGAACAAAAATCATTGATTTTTTTTTTATTTTTTATTTCATTTTTGCATTTATGAGGAAAAAAGCATCATTATGGATGTGACAACTCTCCGTTATGGATGTGAAATTGCCACTTGTGTGACTTTGGTAAATCAAATATAATTGTTTAAATTATTAACAGAGATATCTTGAGTATTTTACAGTCCTTTAAAATACAAGCCTACACAAAAAAACTTAGAAAGGGTTTCTATATTTTGGTAAAAACTTAATTTTTTTTCATGGCAAGCTTGACATTTGCACAGAATTGCTCAAATACAACATACAATACAATTCTAACGTTTTTTGATTCAGAAAAGTACTCCGATGTTCATTTACAACAAGTAAAAACAATTACTGGGAGAGACAAAAAGAGATAAAATTACAATATTTTTATCTGACATTTTAAAGTACAATTATAAGCCCTTTAAAACAAATCAACTTTTTGCTCGGACTAATATTTATTGTTACTATGCATGTATTGGTATGTATGTATGCATGTACTTATAATGTTGTAATGCAACTAATATGTCTACTAGCTAAAATTATATTTATGTTAATGAAGCTAGCATTATTCTTTTTCAATGAATGCTTATTTGTTTATGGTTAACACTGATTTTACAGTTTTACTTTTAATTAACTATAATAACCCTAGGCTGTCTTTGCAGAAATGTGTGTAACTCTTTATTTTGGTAGTACCTTCACCACTGATCTATTATTGATCATTGACCCCAACACACATTCTACTGACTTGTAAATGCACAACATGCAGACTTCTTCTTCTAGCACTAATCTAAAAGTCCTCTAATAGTCTAATGAGACCTAACCTGCCATATAGTTGCAAAACTACAGTCAATAACTAAACTAAATGTCCAATGAGAAATTAAAACAACTGACTTTTCAGGTTAATAAAATCTGATTATAATGTTTTTGCATTGGTGTACTGGTACAATGAAACCTCACTAAGTGGTTTAAGTGTTTTGTCTAGGTGCTGGAGAGGTCACGAGATGTGGTGGACGAGGTCAGTGTCTCCCTCAGGCTGTGGGACACATTTGGAGATCATCACAAAGACAGGCGCTTTGCATATGGCAGGTCAGTCACACCATATGAAGCTCGACTTGATCTTACAATGCGATGGGATGTGCGTTTACCACTCGGGTACAGGACTGAACCCTTGATACACACATGGCCTCAATTTAAGTCCCAATAGTGACAAATGTCCTCATGAGCCTGTGTGTGTTCAATTTAAACTCCCCACTGAGATATAAAAACCCGTATATATACACACGCACACACACACACACACGCACACATATACACACACACTACTTGTTCCGCAATATCAATCTTCCATTTTTTTTGCTCTGATATCTCTCCACTCTTGGCTGTGGCATGTGTTGCCCTGCCAAGCATTGGTTATTGCCCTAATCCTCCCAGCTGGGAAGGTAATATGCTCTAAGCCTAGCCAAAGAGCGCTGCATGGAGGCTCTTATTCCGAGAGCAGCGCAGGGCAGCGGAGGATCAGTGGATCAGCAGTGGTGCTTTGGCTCAGGGCAGTGCAATGCAGCAGATCACAGAAGCCACTGAGCCAAGCAGAGAACCAGGGAGATTGACACTGTTCCTAAATGCTTACAGGGCTTCCAAGAAGTGTTTGGACATCTAAGACTCACTTAGAAATATAGGAATTTTGTTATGTTAAATAGAACATTGCCCCAAAATAGGCCATCTGTGCTAGGTCTTGGCTAATTATCAAAATTGAATTTTAATTGGCCAAATATGTGGAAGGTTTTTATGAACTTGCACAATAATATAAGCTTTTAACTAGAAAACTTTTGGTGTAATGCCACTTAGTGTTAGACCATATTTTCAATTCACTTTAGCAGCATCAATAGTGCAGTACTTAGTTTTCAGTGTAATCAGTAATCAATTAATGTGAGACACTCCAGGTCAATAGAGTGAAACAAATAGCTAATAGTTATCAGTGTACTTCCCCAGCTTGTACATGTCATTAAGGATTGCAAAATTTTTTATTTTATTTTTTTTTTATTACACTTTTTATTGAGTTTATAGTTTCATTAAATATGTATTCATTGAATTTGCATATTTGCTATTTATATATTTCCATTTTTAGACGAAAAATCTGAACATCAGTTAAATTTTTTGTTGCCATGTTAGAGCAATATAATGAGCCTGAAATAGAATTCTGTGAATGGCTAAAAAACAAACAATCAAAAAGCAAATCACAATTTTACAGTTTTTGGCTGAATAAAATGTTGTATAAAGTCAGTTAAATTATGTGTAATTGTAAGTTCTGTTGAAGTGGAGATGTAGTGTTGAAGTGGAGGTCTGTTGAAGTGCAGTATGCTCATGGATAAGGGCAGGAGAAAAAATCATTTTCAGAATCATTTTCAGAATCTGTCTTTAAAACTATGTAATGAAATTTACAGACACAAATTGAAGTGTGATAAAAGAAACAAAAGTGTATTGTCAATGTTTCCTTTGCATTTGACTGCAATTTTTATTTTATTTTATGAAAAACCAAAAGTCGCAAATCATAAATTTGACTGATGCATGAAAAAATTGTCCTCAGTTCCCATCCTAATCCTTTATTGGGCATTTGAAATACTCAATGGAAAAAATGGAGTGGTAAATGCCAATGAAGTGACCATGCATGGTTCTTCATCTGTTAAAGGTAGAGCTGATACTATAATCGATCTAATTTTTCCAGGTTAATTTTTTCAATTACTTTTCTTACCGCGTATGGAGTTGCGTGACCTCGCTCTGTTTAGGCTGATCTATACTTTTGTGTAGAATGCACGAGTGTGGTCCCACGCAACCTTTGCGCAGTCGCATACCCGCACACCTCTCAAAAAATGTAACTAACTACACGTCGCACGTTTGGATTACATTGAAGATGATTGGAAGCTGCACCAGGCAATGGCATATTTTCCATTACAATGAAATTATTATTTACATAAAAATATTTGTTTACAGAAGATGCAAGAAATGCACCGTTAAAATATTTACTTGAAATAGAAGAGTTAATTTATTCAGAAGAGATACTGCTTATTTTCTACTTTTAAGATGAAAAACATTGAAAATAATTAGTTTTGTTTCCAAAATGTTTAAAAGTTTTAAAATTCTATTTTAGTTTTACTTTTTTTTATAAGAAAAAAGTGACTGTTGGTTTTAGGCAATGTGTGTTTTCATTTCAGTTGTTTAGCGTTGATGTTCAATAAATAATCATAGATAGTAGATAGTGAGTGTTTCCTTCAATTATTTTAAAATCAATAATGCATCCTTCATTCAAAAATCTCTGACTTGTAATATATGAACATAATTACTGTACAAAACTTGTCAGTGAACTATGAGGGCAAAAAATAAAATAAATAAATAAATAAAATAATCGTTCATTAATCGTAATCGAGTTAAAATGTTCAGTTAATCGAGATTTTATACCAAATCACCCAGCCCTAGTTCAATATATAGCCAAATAGCAAATTACATAGAAAATGTTTACATCTTAGGATTTATGAGGAAAATACAGTCAATGTTTGCTTTGTTTATGAAGTGAAACTGAAACTCAGAAACTGAGAAACAAAAGCAACAAATTGCGACTACGAAACAGGATGTAGTTTAATGTTTGTGGTTAGACTGCTGTAGATGTAATGGACATCAACAGGATGTTAGTGTATCAAGTCATGTCAGGTGTGTGTGATTTAGAGTTTGAATAGAACAAGTAGTATATATTCTTAATATAAATCTTGACAGTTCACCAGAAACGCCAGAGCTGGCTTATCAAATATCAGGAAATAACAGTGCATGTATTAAATACTTTTTAATGAATCAGCTTCTGCCGTATGCATTTTTCAGGCATTTGTTTTTCATTACTTGACAAACTGCGTCTGATCCTGAAACTTTTCAGCAGGCATTCGGCAGTATTCAATGTCACTCTCAGTCATTCTAATTGGGTGCTCAAGAAACTCTTCTTATTATCAATATTTTGTGAAATGTTAAGGCATTTTGTACCTTTATTAATGTCTTGCTGGGACATTTGATTAGTGTACTACATTTTTCATTCCTTTAGTTCTGACCTCAAACATCAGTGTATACAGTATACTAAGAGAGCATGATAAGTGAGTTTTAAGTGTAAATCAACTAGCAATTTAATAATGCAATAGTGTTGTGAAGGTGGCTCGATTTTAGGAGAGAGAGCACAAAACAAGAAATATGTGTGAATGACGTGTGTGTGTGTGTGTGTGTGGTACTAGGGCAGATGTAGTCAGCTGATAAAGCACTATTAATGGTGGCGCCCTGTTATGGAAACACAGAATCTTTTGACCTTCACCCCCAGTGTCTTTTACTTAAGCTAAATACACACCCACACAGACACATTGAACGTTTGTTGAAAATGATTATCAAAGCCTCACTCACTGAATTAATTATTTGTGGACAGAAATCGGCAAAACACATTGTGAAAGAACTGCGAGGCACATTGTGAAAGAATATAACTTATTTAGATGTTTGAAGGAAAACCTCGGGAAGAACCATGACTCAGCAGGGAAACCCTTGCTGAGTCATGTTTATACATAAATATATAGATCACATTCATTAATATATGAACTAAAATATAGTATATATACTTTATCAGATTTGTACATTAGTGCACGGAACTGTATGGTAACAAATCATAGTATTGACGGTTGAGACCAGGTTTTTTTTTTTACTATGGTACTACCACATTATTGTACTTTTACAAATAATATAGTTCACATTATCACTGTTCTCACAATGTTAGATGTGTGTGTCTGTGTGTTTACGGTGTAGTCAAGCAGACATGCAGTCAGGAGTTTGAACTTAGACATGCTCCACATAGCTTTACTGAACACCACACACACTGATTACATAACACAGTCCTTTATGACCCACAACACTATGCGCTCAGAGATGGTGAATGATTGTGGATGCGTGTTGCTCTGTTCGTTGTTTTTTATTTGGCTTATCTTTGGCAAATTTCCACACTTGCAAGCATTCTCAGGAGATTCAGGATGTTGACTTTGACCTTGAGGTTGTAAAATTCTTTGCACCTTTGTTCAGTGTTTCTCAATCAAAGTTCTGGAGCCCGCTAGGGGAAAATGTCTAAGGTAGCATCATTTTATTTATATATATATATATCATATATATATATATATATATATATATATATATATATATATATATATATATATATATATATATATCATATATATCATATATATATATATATATATATATATAACTCATTTTACTTTTTAGTCACTCTGATATATTTTAATAAACAGTTGAATTAGGGCAGAATTATTAGCCCTCCTGTTTATTTTTTTCCCCATTGTCTGTTTAACGGAGAGAAGATTTTTTTCAACACATTTCTAAACATAATAGTTTTAATAACTCATTTCTAATAACTGATTTATTTTATCTTTGCCATGATGACAGTAAATAATATTTGACTAGATTTTTTCAAGACACTTCTATACAGCGTGAAATGACAGTTAAAGGCTTAACTAGGTTAATTGGGTTAACTACGCAAGGTAGAGTAATTAGACAAGTTACTGTATAACGATGGTTTGTTCTGTAGACTATCGAAACAAAAAAAAAGCTTAAAGGGGCTAATAATTTTGACCCTTAAAATGGTTTTTAAAAAAAATTAAAACTACTTTTATTCTAGCCGAAATAAAACAATAAGACTTTCCCCAGAAGAAAAAATATTTTCAGACATACTGTGAAAATGTCCTTTCTCTGTTCTTGCTCCTAAACATCATTTTAAGAAGTATTTGAAAAAGAAAAAAAATTAAATAAGGGCTAATAATTCTGACTTCAACTGTATTTTTAAATCTAATGTAAATTACAATGTAAATGCACTCTAAAAATCAAGATACTCTGAAATCTATAATTTATAGAACATAATGGTACCAGCGGTTTTGGTAGAAATGTTTTATGCCTCCATGGAGAAACTTTCCATTCCATAAAATGACTTTTATATATAAAAAAAGGATCTTTAGATTATTAAACTGATCTATGCACTAACAAAAAGTGGTTGTTTTAAAAACTGTTCACTGACAGGCTCTTTGGTGAGCCCAGAATGGTTCTTCTAATCTTTGGCATCAGTGCATAAACCCAATTTTTGGAACTTTTATTTTAAAGGGTATAATGTGGATATGAAGGGCAAGCTTTAAATATTAAGTTATATAGTGGTATAGTGGTCCTTTCAAAGTTTAAAAGGTTGAGAACCACTGGGTTTGTGTGGCTTAAAATGCTGTTTGAGCTTAGCCAATCTAGCTTATGCTGTGCATGGGCTCCCAGTATAAAATCACCATTCCCAGCAAACAATTTTGTGTTTAATAGACGTCTAATAGACATCTAAATATAGACAGCTTGGCTAAAACAAGGCTAAACTTGGGCTGTGAGTAAAATCTAATAGACTAAGAATAGCCCAAAACTAGACTACTCGCTAATAGACAGATTAGACAGACTGTGTAGACATTAATTTCTGTTTATTTGTTGACTAGTTTTGGCTCATTCTTAGATATCTATTAGATTTTCATTGACAGCCCAAATGTAGCCTTGTTTTAGCCAAGACAACCATGTTTAGACGTCTATTAGACATCTATTAGACATCTTTTAAAAATATAAAATGCTTGCTGGGTTAACATTTGTGGAACAAAATCAAGGAAGTAAACCTACCTCTTGTCACTTCAGTAATTTTTATGTTTTTAGGGAATTTTATAACTCATGACTAGGGCCAGACAGAATCTGCGGACATTTTTTGCTGTTTCTGCTGGGAATTTTGTAAAAAATCTGCAGATTTATGTGGAATTATCATAACTAAAAACTTAATATATGAAATAAAAATAATACAATTTGAACTTTTATTTAATGTTTACAATGTGAATCCAATTAAATGCACTTATTTGGTAAACAAAGCGAGTCTCTCATATAATATATCTACTAAAAGACAGAAAATATTACTTTACAAACTGTATTGTAAATAAATGAAATGAACACTTTCATATTAGTCAATATTATTACTGAAATAATTTAAAAACTGAATAAATATGTGTACACACATTTACACAAGTAAAAAAATAGACTCAATGATGGACTAAAAATCTGTGGAAATCTGCACATTTCAGCGTGCGCAGATTCCGTGTGGGCCTACGAGATGTTTCCCAGTAATAAAAACAAAGTCGTTTTTTGAGGAAGCCATATTGTTTCAAAGCAGTAATCATGTTGTATTTTCCAAAAGATTATATCAAAGAAAAATAAAATACCTCAGAAATGTCATGTAAGAAACACGGACTGTCATATCTATAAACACGCGCACGATCACTTTCCAGTACAAATGCGTACTTGTGATGAAATCCACTAGATTAAGGCTGTTTACATTACAACAGCAATGTGGTGCTCCATTAGTCAGTCTTGTGTATGCTGGTCTCACATGATGAGCTTGTTGTGAGCGCAGCTGTGAAATATGACATGGTCAGACCATCCGCTATTATTAGACCAGAGCTGGTTATTGAGTCAGACGAGATACTTAATGACTTGCACAACATCTTTCATGCTCACACATTTACTGGAGAAGCAGACATGCATTAATACACACAATCATTACTTTATTCGGCTGCTACCTCACTTGCAGTTTATTTATAAAGGTCGTTTGGGCCTAGAGGAAAATGCTTGTACTGTTTGTCATTTCGCAAAACATTCTGATTGCACCTTTGCTAAATATTAAAGGCACAGTTAAAATAACTAAAATGCTAATGGTAAATCTTTGATCAATAAATATTATAGTAAATAAATATTAAATCATTTTCATTAATAATACAATTTTAAAAGCAACGGAAAGTCTTTGTATCTCGCTCACAGTATGGTGTTGTTTGGTGCATTTCACAGTTTTTGTTCCAAAACTGTGATTCACAGTCCATTTTAAAGACTCTGTGTAGGACGGTTAGTTTCCAGGGTTTGCCAGTTTTTCTGCCTATTACATGCTTTCTTCGGATGTGTCCTCTTAAAATAGACTGAATTCTATCTCTCTGTATGTCTTTAGATCTGATGTGGTAGTCCTGTGCTTCTCTTTGGCCAATCCAAACTCCCTGCGCCATGTCCGCACCATGTGGTTCCCTGAGATTAAGCACTTCTGCCCCCGCACCCCAATCATCCTGGTGGGCTGCCAGCTGGACCTGCGCTACGCTGATCTGGATGCTGTTAACCGGGCACGGCGGCCTCTGGCTAAGTACGGACGACATCCCACACCTACTCAGAGCATATTCTGTCCTTTTTAACTTGCATCTTGAAAAGTTTTAAAGAGCTTTTGTTTTGACAGGGGACAGGTGCACATTTTGGGGGGTTTTATGCTCCGTTGGCATTTGATAGCTTGTCCCAGTTTTAAACAGAATTAATTAAATAAAACTCTTAACTGATCTGACATATTTATAAATGAGGGATTTGTTGGAAAATCCATAGTTTATTAATATTTTTGTGTTATAAGCAATTTTTATTTTAAAAGCTAAACTTAGGCCCCGATATTCATATTCATAAAGGCATTATTTATTACTTTCTGTATTATTTATTTAAGTTTTAAACCTCAATTATTTGTTCTTAAAATGAGAGTATAGGGTTGTCTGAAATTAAGGCTATTTGTTATAATGATATATATGTTCCTTGCATGTTGTTTAAGTAAATATAGAGGTCCATGTTGTTGTCTCTCATCATAGGCATACATAAGCATTGTATTATAATTTGTTCATAATATTAAACTGTCAGAATGCTTACATTTACATGGAAATATAAATACCTATTTTGTGTATTACACAAAAAATCAACAACTGTTTTTATTTTGATATGGCCAAAATTGACAATAAATATTTTTATAATGTTATAAATTATCTATCTAAAATAAATGAATTTTCTGTATATCGAAAAATCTCTGAAAAATATTTGTTTTCAACCATTAAATTAAGAAGAAATGTTTCTTGAACAGCGGGATAGGATATAAGAATGATTCCTAAAGGCTAGAAGAGATTGAAGATTGTAATGACTGTTGAAAATTAATCTTTACCCTCATAGAAATAAAATACATTCTAAAACATATTAAAATATAAAAAGTATTTTTAATGCAGCCTTGCTGAATGCTCAATTTCTTTTCTAATTATTATTTTTTTTTAATCTGCCCTCAAAGACCCATCAAACCTACAGACATCTTGCCCCCAGAGCGAGGCCACGAGGTCGCTAAAGAACTTGGCATTCCATACTATGAAACAAGCATTGTTGCTCAGTTCGGTGTGAAGGATGTGTTTGACAATGCTATCCGTGCTGCACTCATCTCTCGGCGCCACCTTCAATTCTGGAAGTCCCATTTAAAGAAAGTGCAGCGCCCCCTCCTCCAGGCCCCCTTCCTTCCCCCAAGACCGCCACGGCCTGTGGTGGGCATCCCTGATCCACCTCCTGCAGATGGAGAAGCTCCTGATTCTCTTTTCTGCCAGCCGCTGTGTGCAGATGTCCTGTTTCTCCTCCAGGCCGGAGCCACTCGCGTCTTTGCCCACAAGGTGTACCTGGCCACTTCCTGCTCAAAGTTCTACGACCTGTTCACTATGGACCTTGTGGCAGCGGGGATGGAGAATGAGCATGAGGAGAGCTCTGAGGGGAGCGAGGAAGAGGAGCAGAGCCGAAGAGGAGCCAAAGAACAGGCTGGGCGAACCAAGAGTCTAGACATTGATAAGGAGGGGGAAGGGGGTACCAGGGGTGCGAATAGGTTGCTTATGTTACAGCAGGGCTCACTGAGGACTTCACAGAGTGATAATGCTCTGCCTGCCAGGGGCCAGCACTCTGCGGGAACCCTGGGAGCAGGCCGCGCCCTTTTAGGATGGGGCCGTGGTTTCTTGGGGGTGTACCTAGAGATGGTGGACGACCCTGTGACAGGTCGGCCGAGACTCATGACAGTAGTGTCTATGGATGATCTCATTCAGAAAGGGCCTTTTCAGGTAAGAACAAACTTGTTTTGACCTGTGATGTTATTGCATGTTTTTTAAGAATCTCCTTAAATCGATTGTCCCCTCTTTCGGCTCTTAAGGCAGTGCTGCAGTACCTTTACACTGGTCATCTGGATGAGAGACGTGGGGACCTGATGCAGGTGGCCACTATTGCTGAGCTTCTGGAGGTCTTCGACCTGCGTATGATGGTGGCTAATGTGCTGAACCGCGAGAGCTTCATGAACCAGGAGATCACCAAAGCCTTCCATGTGCGTCGTGCCAACCGCATCAAAGAGTGCCTGAGCAAGGGCACATTTGCTGGTAGGCAATCCAATATCAGTGACAAAGTTGTATTAGATATCTATCTTATTGCCAACAGAGTCAGACAAAGTATACTTAACTGAAAATTAATAAACATCCAGGACAAAGTAGCCTCAGTGTTCTGACAAACTGTAACAAATCCTGACAAATGATTCGTCTGTTGCAGTCTCCGTCCCTTTTACACTGAGAAACTGAATCAAGTCTTTTCTCCAGCTGTCAACTTCTAACTCTAGTAACTGCTGGTGCTAATGGAATTAATAAACCATTCACATTGATTTTTTTTTACTAATTAAAGGAACACTCTTTTGGAACACTTCTTTGAAAATGGAACTATACTCTTATTCCAACATAGTAAGGACCTCTGCTGGTGTACCTTAGTTGCAGCAGGCACAATGATATTAAGCAGGCAATTGGCTAACCTCTAGTAAGTAATGTGTATTTATATAGTGCATGTATCATGTATGACGCCAAAGCGCTTCACAATCATAAGGGGGGTCTCACCACACCACCACCAGTGTGTAGCATCCACTTGGATGATGTGACGACAGCCACAGGACAACTGCGCCAGTGTGCTCACCACACACCAGTTATAGGTGGAGTGGAGAGACCATAATGGAGCCATTTCGGTGGATGGGGATGATTGGGAGGCCATCATGGGTAAAGGCAGATTGAGAGAATTTGGCCAGGATACCGGGGTTACACCCCTATTCTTTACGAGAAGTGCCATGGGATTTTTAAGGACCACAGAGAGTCAGGACCTCGGTCTCACCTGAAAGACGGTGCCCACTGACAGTATAATGCCCCCTTCACTTTACTGGGGTATTAGGACTCACACAGACCACAGGTTGAGCAGCCCATGCTGGCCTCACAAATACCAATTCTAACAGTTCCTATGTGGTCTCCCATCCAGGACTGACCAGGCTCAGCCCTGCTTAGCTTCATTGAGTAACTGGTCTTGGCCTGCAGGGTGAAGTGGCTGTGGCCTCTGTCAGCATAACAAACGTAACCATCTGCTTGCACAGGGAGCATGTTTTGCAACTATGGAGACATCTGTGAGAAACCATTCAGAACATATTACTGCATATCCTGGTGTATTTCCTAAACAGTATCTATTTGAACTGAAATGCACAGAAGTTAGCCCATTTTTATTTGATTCGTAATATGATTGTGTCTGCTGCAGCCATGGTACAGCAGCAAAGTTCATTGATTAATTTGCCGGAATGAGAGTATAGTTCTTAGGCAAATAGGCTTAGAAATTAGCAACTTTTTCGTTTTTATCGGTCTTAGTAAACAATGCAATTAGGTGTCAATCTTTACATAGAAATATTATCGAAAATAGTTGGTCATTTTTGAGCGAGATGCTAATGGTCTAGTCCAATTAATTGACTCCTGCTAGACACAAAGATCGGTTGAATAGATTAAAAAATGGTACAACTCAACTACGGGAGTTTTAAAATAAGCCTATTTTCAAAAAAGTGGAGTGTTCCTTTAACTGTTTTAATATGAATAGTGCTAATTTTGTATAAGGTTCTGGTGTTATTTTCTAGTTAGTAAGTTCCATTACTTGTCAGCATATACCATTCCAAAGGTAGTGAGTTTCATAAGTTCTATTTTTCAATTCCTGAATCCAGCGGAATTGGAATAGAACAGTTCATGTCCTGAACAGTCAAAACAAAGTGCTTTGAAATATCCCTTCATTGCTTTCAGTGAATATTTGCATATTGTGAATGTGTTTGCACTTTCTGCGTGGTGGTGTTCTCTCTCGGTTGGTTTCATGTCTTGTGTGTTGTGTGCATGCATGTCATAATTAACCTTTTCCAACACTCCTGTACTGTCAACTTACACCTGTTTGTTTTACTGCATTTGTCGTCATCTCATTACCCAACCATGAAGACGCTTCTCATGTTTTGAAAACCAGAACGATTTTCATCTCCATTGTGGCCTGAGAATTTCTTGCACATTCCCTTTGGGTATGTGGAAGTTTATAAACTGAATCATTTGCTTCCCCTGTCAGACTACAAATCTGCATTGATAGTAATTAGGTGCATTTTCCCATCATTCCCTACTGATTACTCTCAGCATACTCCTGAACAACCTGTCCCACATCATCTGCTGTTTATTGTTACTGGTGAGCCACAGTGAGCACATTGAGTCATCCGTCTCAGTCTCAAAAGACTTCGCTTCTAAAATAATTCGGCACCCTATATGGTCCCAGTCTGGCCCTCCCTTCACATTTTCTGTCTTCTTATCCTTACCCTTGTCAATCTGTCTATTTATTATTGGTCTGTGTGTCTATCTGTCTCTCCGTCTGTCTCTTTGTGTTTGTCCGTCCACCTGTCTCCCCCTCTGTAGCCTCGACTCTGTGACACACGCCGAGATGTCTGCTCTTTTCCCCCCGGTTTTAGATGTGGTGTTTCAATTGGACGACGGATATCTGCCAGCCCACAAGCCTCTGCTCATCTCAAGTTGTGACTGGATGGCAGCCATGTTTCGCGGATCCTTCATGGAGAGCTACATTGAGGAGGTGAGCTTGCATTGATTCATATTTTATGGTGCTATCTTTGCCAAGGTCATAAACTTCGTCAGCTGTCCCTAATTCAGC
Source organism: Danio aesculapii (assembly GCF_903798145.1). Classification (NCBI taxonomy): domain Eukaryota; kingdom Metazoa; phylum Chordata; class Actinopteri; order Cypriniformes; family Danionidae; genus Danio; species Danio aesculapii. The sequence continues at coordinate 41,122,819 of NC_079439.1, read as the reverse complement.
ACGATAAGATGGATTTGATTTAATCACAACAGAAACTGGGGACAACAAGTTTTGCCTAAAATTATTTATGGGTTCTACAACGTAATGATCATACCCAGTCACCTTGATCCTTCCTACCCTGGAGCTCTGACAGATCCCAGTAAAAAAAGTGGCACAGGTAGTTAAAACTAGGCCACCTCTATGACAGCCTGACCCACATTTTTGCAGCTGCGACAAGAGACCATCTCATCCATATGGATGAATTATCAGCCCCGCAGGTCTAAACGAGCCTCTGAGGGGAGCGCTCCAGGCAGGCTGATGCTGAAATGGCAGAGGAGGTCCTGTGCCAGCGGGAACACACGCTGAGATATATCTGCTTTGTGTCTGTGCTCCAGTATCCCAGAGAGTCAAGCTACTAGGGGTCTTGACAGATTTATTTGCAGTGAATAAGGTTGTAGACTAACTGAAGGAGTTGAGTTGGTCTACTTTCGATGTTTTATTTGAGCCAGACAGAAATATGGCACAGAATCACTTTTCAGACCACACACTACACTGTTTTTTTTTTTTTCATTATGCGAGTAATTTAAGCTTTTATGACAATATATAGAGTATATCAAGATATTGACCCAAGCTGCAACAAAGGTTACTTTAACAGGTACTGTAACAAAAAATACTTTGTTTATTGCTTAATTGTATATACAGTTGAAGTCAGAATTATTAGCCCCCTTTTTTCAAATATTTCCATATTTTTTCTTCTGAAGAAAGTCTTATTAGTTTTATTTCAGCTAGAATAAAAGAAGTTTAAAATCTTTAAAGCATATTTTAAGGTCAAAATTATTAGCCCCTTTAAGCTATATATTTTTTCCGATAGTCTATAGAACAAACCATCACCTAGTTAACTTAATTATCCTAGTTAAGCGTTTAAATGTCACATTAAGCTGTATAGAAGTGTCTTGAAAAATATCTAGTCAAATATTATTTACTGTCATCATGGCAAAGATAAAATAAATCAGTTATTAGAAATGAGTTATTAAAACTATTATGTTTAGAAATGTATTGAAAAAAATCTTCTCTCCGTTAAACAGAAATTGGGAAAAAAATAAACAGGGGGGGCTAATAATTTAGGGGGGCTAATAATTCTGACTTCAACTGTACAAGTTGAGAGGAAAGAAATATTTAAACCAAATTAAATGTCAAAGGGATTATAAAATACAATAAGTAACACTTTATAATAAACTCTCATTAGTAAACATTAGATAATGGATTAAAATCAAAGCCAGACTTATGACAAATAGTAACTTATAATTTTTTTGTTATAGTTATTTACAATAAAACAACTACGATTACCTAAGATTAATCAATACTTTTGTAGTTTTCATTGTGAACCATTGAGCTAGCAATTAAGTTTTCAAGCATGTGCCACTGTTATGAACATCATTGAAAAATACAATATTAATATTCTTAAAAATATTATTCTACATCATTCTACATTATTAAAAATAATATTCTACAAATTTGATAATAAGTAGGGTGGTACGGTGGTGCAGTAGGTAATGCTGTCGCCTCACGGCAAGGTCGCTGATTCGAGCCTCGGCTGGGTCAGTTGACATTTCTGTGTGGAGTTTGCATGTTCGCCCTGTGTTCCTGTGGGTTTCCCCCACAGTCCAAAGACATGCGGTATAGGTGAATTGGGTAAGCTAAGTTGTTCATAGTGCATGTGTGTGAATGATAGTGTATGGGTGTTTCCCAGTGATGAGTTGCAGCTGGAAGGGCATCCGCTGCGTAAAACATATGCTGCATAAGTTGGCGGTTCATTCCACTGTGAGGACCCCTGATGAATAAAGAGCCTAAGCAGAAAAGGAAATGAACGAATGAAGTATTCACTTTATTTTGAAGTGCCCACTATATTAATATTGTGCATGTTCATTATAATGATTTATTGAAATCGGCATATGCATACTGACAACAGTAAGTAAAACCAGTTTTATTTAAAAAAATAAACAAAATATAAATGAATAAATAAGTTAAAATAAAGTAGTGGTACAAAACATGGTTTTGTGTACAAGGTAGAATGTATTGTTTCTTGCTTTTTTTATTGCCATGTGATATGAGGTGCACCAGCCGATATATGAGCCATCAGCTACTGTGTCTTTACATTATGCACACACTGTGTGTGAGTTTCAGGGCACTGGTTAGTTTGCAATGACAGGAAATAATAAATAAAAACTTTATACTTCCTGGAATACAGACTGAGTCACTTCCTCAGAAACACCAAGCTAATGTGTAAAGGGAGTTTTAGTCAGTGTTTTGACATTCCAGAGATAATTATATTCTTAGGGGTATTTTCCAACAATATTTAAAGACATTTTATATTAAATTAGCAGTTTTTGACTATGTCACACTTGTTTTCTGTGGCACTTCATTTCTAACATCACAGTTTCTGCTTGGCATACATTGACTGTTGCTCATACATTTTTCATCCAAAACTATTAAGTCAGGTGTCAAAGATAAGGTTTCGCTGTATTCCTTACTGAGGCCGATCTCACCTGAACATAACTCTATCCAGGTCTATCCCGTGCACGCTCTCTGATTTCTGTGGGCTACCTGCTGACAGCTCAAGTTCTAGAAAGACAAGCTCCCTGAGGGCAGGAACTCGGGACCAATCTGAGCAACAGCAGAGGTAGAGAGACAACTGGCTGGGTTATAGGTGTACAGGCCTGCCGGTGAACAGGATCGCCCTGTATAACATTGCATGCATTACGGGGAGCTAAGCTTACAGCACAAGTACAAACTGATGCTGGAAATAGGATGCTGGCTGCTTTTCTATTCTGACAGCATTGGTGGAGAGTATGTCAAATAGAGAGCAAAACAAGGTGGCCAGAGACAAGTAAACTTGGTGCTGCTTTGACAAGCTTGACATGCTCTGTGGTCAGGAATTGAATTTTAAGGAGTCTGATTTATTTAGTAGATACTCCACCCCAAAATAGAAATTATTTGTACTCGAGTATGTCATCCCAGATTTAAGTGACTTTCTGTCTTGCAATAAACAGATTTTTAGAAAAAAAAAAATCTATCTCTGTCTAGACAATGCAAATAGACTGCTGTCTTAAAGATGACACCTCAAAAACAATGCCAAACAAACATGACCGTAATCCATAAAGCCCCATTAAATCAATGGCATTAGAAATGAATGTTGTGAAAACAGGACTCCCAAAGTGCCAGAGTTTACTTGAAATGAATGCACTTATGACAGTAAGCAGTGATTCATTGTTTAAATAGATTTAATAAGCATTAACAGTATTTTCACACAAATATGGATCATTTCGCTCAGGGGCGTCGGCCACGCCTGTGTAAACTCTGACCACCCTAATAGGATTTTGCTGTTGATATTATTAATTTAAATGTACTTGTGTAAATTCACAATATTTCAATAAATAAATAAAATGCAGCCACTAAATTACTGTGGATTGATTGTTGCCACCGAAGTAGCTAATTCACTGCCCCTCCCCCTTCCAGATAGTTGTTGACAGCACGCACACTCCTTCAACTGACAGCAACGGGTATATATCTCATACTTTCTATGTTCTCTGGTAATCTTTCTAGTTAAATACTAAATGTCTTAATGTACTTGACAGGGCTCGGAATTAGGTCATTTTGGGTTGCATTGTTTAATGTTTTCGCTTTTCTACAGAACATTCGCTTTTGATTACTACATATTTACAAAAAAAATTAAAGGTGAAGTTCTTATAACATAAGTTGTTTAGTATTATTCGACAACGAGAGACAAACACGCAACTTTGGGTTCACAAGATTGTACCCTTTCTATTAAGAAATTATTCTTTTTGAAATTAAAAATTGTGTTTTATAAGATCCAAATAAATAAATCAATGCATTTTAAAATCAGCTTTTCAGAATTTAACTTATTCAGCACTCCTTTTTTTGCTTGTTGACTTACAATGCCCAGAAATTTTGTACAGAAAGGTACATCAATCATCAATAGAAAAAAGCTGTATTAATAATATTAAAAGGGAATATGGATAAATGATATTATTAGAGTCGGTATAGTGAGTGTGTTTGTATGTAGTAATGCCTCTTGTTCAGTTTGTTGATTCATCTGTTTTATTAATTAATTCATTAATTTAGACATGGCATATATATATATATATATATATATATATATATATATATATATATATATATATATATATATATATATATATATATATATATATATATATATATATATATATATATATATATATATACACACACTGTATGCTCTACAATAAAAGTATGTGAAAAATAACTGAATTATTTCAAAGAATAAATTGCAATATTTTAAGAGTAATTAAATTAATTAAAACCACATTATTTCATTTACCAGTAACAAAAATATAACATTAAACTGAATTTATTATTTTTTTGTGTGCCACCCCAAGATTTGGTGTGGCCTCATTTGGCCACCCCTAAGAAAACTTTCTGGCGGCGCCACTGGTATCGCTTCAGAAGAGTTTAGGGCTTTATAGCTGGGGACATGTGTTTTTCCATTTCGCATGGCTTTCGAAGTGTCAACTTTCAGAGATCTGTCCACTTGCATTATATGAATTATTTTTCTATAAATATCTGCTTAAATGATATACAAATCATGAGGGTGGGCAAATAATAAGGGAATTTTCACTTCTCGGATGGCATCTCTTTGATGTCTGTTTTGGTTGCCAGTGAAAAAACATCTATATGTGCATTAGTTTGTACAGTGACTAACATTGAGGCTCTAATTTAGTCTCTTATTTGTGTTTTGGTGTGTTTTCGTTAGAAGGCTCATTAGTAAGAGATTTACACAAGGAATGAGAGATGGGTTGTTTGGTCATCAATTCATAGCAACCAAGCACGAAAAAAAAAACTCTTTTCTGTGATGCCATGCCACTTGAAAGTGTTTCTGTGTTGTGTTTTCTTGGCTCTGAGCAGGAGTTGCTTCATAGGGCTTTGTAAATGCTCAATGTTGTTAAAAAGGAAGACTGTACCATACATTGAAAGAATGACCAAGTGATGTGGCCCTTGTCTTGCTGGCACACTATGCAGTCTAGTGACTAACTGTAGTGAACACAGCGCTATTTTTAGAATGAAGTTTTGTATAGCATGAGCCCTTGTTGTTGTCTGTACAGCAATCGGTACATAAGGTGTTGTATAACCAGATAAAAAGCCCTTGCAAGACCTCAGGGTGGCAAATATTTAGAAAGTGTCATTCATCTGAATAAAGCGGATCGCCCATAAGTGGATTTTTTTCTAGGCTGTGCTCAAATGTTTCTTGTGTATAGCAGTGCATTATTGTTTCACCTCAGTTCGTGACGCACAGAGTCAAGAGTTGTCCTTGATTGATCTGCCACATGTAAGCTTTTACTATTCTAGTAATGTGCGGAAATATCTCTCAAGGCTTTTGAGGTTAGACTTATTACTGAAGGTAGCTTTAGAAATCCAAACGACGTCTACACTTCATCTGCACCAGAATTTTATATTTATAGATCTTTTTATATCGTATGTTTACATCACATTGAGCTGTTCAGAAAGTCCCGCTGGTCATTCTGTGTTGTTTTGAACATTTAAACAGGAAGTCTGTGAACATACGGGGAGAAGCCCGGGTGTCAATGTGTTTTCAGCAGCATCGTACTTCATCGTACTTCCGTGTGATTATCGAAAGACCAAACGGAAGCTTAAATGTGTCTGCTGTCACTTTTCCCCTGTGAGACAAAAATGAAGTGAAAATGTAGACTGACAAAGCAGAGACTGTGGTTTCAGTGTGCAGAGCTGTTGTTAGATGATAGTGTCTGGGTGCTTTGACCGCTTCCTCTGTAACACACATTGCCCTGGGTCTTGACCTCTTTTTCTTCTCAAGGTGTTTTCATTGTTTTCTTCCTCTACCATGGAATGAGTGGTGAAATATATATCTAAACGTGTCCCTGGACCACAAAACAATGTCATAAGTAAGCCCACATGGAATCTGTAGATTTCCGCAGATTTTTTTGTCCATCATTGGGTCTGTTTATTTACTTGTGTAAATTTATATTTATTCAGTTTTTAATTTAATTTCAGTAATAATATTTACTAATATTCATTTAATTTATTTACAATACAGTTTGTAAAGTAATAGTTTCTGTCTTTTAGTAGACATTAGACATTTAGTAGACTTGCTTTGTTTACCAAATAAGTGGATCTAGATGGATTTGTGTTATAAACCTTTCATGAAATTTAAAAAGCCTTCTTTTTTTTCATATATTAAGTTTTTAGTTATGATACTCCCAAAATAATTTTGCATAAATGCACTGATATTTTACAAAATTCTCCACAGAAATGGCAAAAAATGTCCACATATTCTGTCTGGCCCTTGTCATAAGTTTCTAACTTCTGAAATTGAGATTGATGCATAATGATGGCGGCGCGCATTGACGCAACGGCTCAGAGCTCTCCTTCTCAGTGCTTTGTTTGTTTGTTTTTATATGTCTGTTTTAATTTTTTTTAACCACAGTCGGTCAGGATTGTTGTTTTAGACAAAAAGGGCTGCATTGAAGGGAAGGGCAAAGGTAAATTCCGTTGTATTTTGTACAATGACAATAAAGATTCTGATTCTGAAAGGTTTCCATTGGTATATGTTTTGTTAAGACAGGACAATATTAGACATCAACAGTGAAAAAAGGTAAATTGCCATTTAAAGTTGTGAAAATGAAGTTCATAGTATTAAATTAATAATCCAAATATTACTTCAAATTCATTCATTCATTAATACATTCTCCTTCGGCTTAGTCCCTTATTTATCAGGGGTCGCCACAGTGGAATGAACCACCAACTATTCCAGCATATGTTTTATGCAGTGGATGCTCTACCAAGCGCAACCCAGTACTGGGAAAGATCCATACACTCTTGCATTCACACAGACACTATTACACTCCGACAAATTTAGTTTATTCAATTTACCTATAGCACCTGTCTTTGGACTGTGGGGAACACCGGAGCACCCGGAGGAAACCTCACGAACATGGGGAGAGCATACAAACTCCACACAAAAGTGCCAACTGGCCCGGCTGGGGGCTCGAACCAGTGACCTTCTTGCTGTGAGGCGACAGTGCTAACTACTAAGCCATCTTGCCGCCCCATTACTTAATATCCTAATGATTTTTGGCATAAAAGATAAATCAAAATTTTTGACAGATCATATGGTCTTTTGGTTGTTGCAATAAATATACCGGTGCAACATGAGACTGTTGTATTTGTTGTCTTGGGTTACACATATAATATAATATAATATAATATAATATAATATAATATAATATAATATAATACAATACAATACAATACAATACAATACAATACAATACAATACAATACAATACAATACAATACAATACAATACAATACAATACAATACAATACAATACAATACAATATGAAAGGAAAAAGGAAAGGAAAGTGACTCTTCACAGAAATTCAGTTTAGCCTATTTCAAGCTCATCAAGACCTAATGCAGCTTATTCAATTATACTTTTTATTTTTCAGTTTAGATCATAAGAACAGCATCTAATAATCCTTTTTAAGTTATTGATATAGTGTACCCCACATTTGTCTTTTAGACATTCCCATTCACTCTCAGCACCATTGCAGTCCTTGGGTTTGTTTTACAGGAAGTTGCGTAACGTGTGCCCTCTGTGTCTTTAATGTCTGCCCTTTCGCCATAATGAGCGGTCATATTCACACTGACATTCTGTTAATTGGCTTTGAGACAGACAGGTGAAAGGCACCCCATAGTCTTCAGAAGTACCGCTGAGTGTCATCTTGCCACCCCTCCAGTGCACCTTCTCTGACCTATAGAATCTATGTCAGCTTGTGGCTGCCATTCCCACAAACTCCTACTCGCATGGCAGCAGCAGTACACACGTTGTTGTGACATTTGGTAGTTGTTGTTAAAGTTTTTTTTTCCTACTCTGCACTTGTTTAATTCTCAGCTCAATTGGTAAGGCATATCTAGTCATTCCTGTGCTGGATGTGCATGATCAGTGTTATTTGAAGCATTATAAAGAAGAAGTTACTCCTGTTGAGCACTGTTTTTATTGCAGATGATTGTCAGTGTAAAAAACAAACCTCTTCACAATATAAAGATACTAGTGCTAGTGGTTTCCAGGTTGCTACAAGCATCTGTGACCTAGAAGTGTTCACTCCTCAAACAAGGTAATGCCAGCGGCAATTAAATCCACTGCGTCCTGTCCTGATTCACAGAGGAACGACTGTTCAGTCTGCGCATTGTGGCTGTTGAAGGAGAAGGTTGCCATGGATTGATTTTCAGGCCCGGCTCTTTCCTCTTTGTGTCCTTGCTGAAAGCCTAATTCCTTGGCCGTTCCTTGGAGCTAGAAGAATAAGAATGTCTTTGTTTGCACTTTATCCACCTTCAGCCAAAGCAGAGTCAAAACAAAGCTCTCCTACCTTTTAGCGTTGGATTAAGAGATTTAGGTTAGGAATGGTGTTGAACGTGGGCACATTATGTCATGTGGCCTTCAAGGATTTCAGCGGTGTCATGAATGCTCCTAAACGGATAAGATAAGTGGTCCCACAATTGACATTTTATTAGGGGTATTAAAGGAAGCCTCTTAAATGCTCACTAAGTTTACATTTGTTTGATTTAAAAATATAGTAAAACATCAATATTGTAAAATATTATTGTTAAGATTTTTTTTTTTACATTTTAATATATTTAAATAATAGTTTTAGTTAGTTTATTGGTTATTTTAAAAGTTATTAGTTTAATATAATTTATTAGTTTAGTAGTCTTTCAGAAATCATTGTAATGTACTGATTTCTATCTCAAGAAACACTTATTTAACATTCTAAATTTATTGAATCATTGGATATTATTATTAAATAAAATAGTTTTCCATCATTATAAACATCTTTTAATGTTATGTTTGATAAATTAATGATTCATGACTGAGCAATTACTTTTTTTAAAAACTTTTGTGTATGCTGTGTAACATGACATTTACAATTAATGAAAAGCAGGAGAATACCGTATTTATGATAGAAACTGTTGCACCATATGGTTGATTCGAACTATTAAAGTTGTCATATTGTTATATGGAAACTGAGACTAAGAATGTTGTGTATTTATTTTGTAAAGCATATTCTGTGTTCACAGTTATATGATGACAGTCTCTCCTGTAGGCTGGTTTGTTGGCTCTTGTTTATGCAGAGGCCAGGTTTCCCGTAGCGACAAGCCCACAGTTATTTTTCCACAGCTTTAAGCTGAGACTGTCAACGGTTTCACACAGTGCTTTAATCTCCTAAAGGATGAAAGACCCCTTGCGGAGGCCACTGCCCTCTCCCTTCTATCGCTCGCCCAGACCCAGTACTCCACAAGCCTTCCTGGACACATACGCCCCTTTCTAACTGCGTCTTTGGCCATGCCGGGTCTTGCCATGTCCACGCGTACTGTAGGCCTCCTCTAATGGTCAGCGGCCAGGACCATGCAGATCTCAATGGGGTAGAGGTGCTGAGCAGATTGTTTCATCCCTGGATCAATCTGCTTCTCGAGTTTCCATGTCCTGGAGATGAGCTATGAATAAACATTCCTCAGCATGGGTTATGAAATCTCTTCGCACAAACTTCTCTCAACGTGGGCTTTTGTTAATAACTGTGAGTGTGAAATATTTAATAGTCTGCCATTCACTGACCACAATGTCTTTTTCTCTTTCTGTTTGTCTTTTCAGGTGTCTATCCCCAACACCAGTTGTGCCTGCATGAGAGCCGTTCTGGAGTTTCTCTACTGTGGTGTATTGACGCCATCTCCTGAGCTGGAGCCAATGGACCTTATAATTCTAGCCAACCGCCTCTGTCTTCCCCGCTTAGTAGCTCTAACAGGTAGGTCTGGTAATGGCTGTAGTTTTACCCTAAGGCACACCGTGCACATATGAAATAACACCGTTTGGTTAATTCTTGGGTTAATGGGCCTGCTGAGGAAATCATTTTAAAAAAATGCAGAAAACCAACAGAAAAATGCTGGTTAATATTTGATGTGATACCATTTCAGATTTTTAAGGGCTACGAGTAATTGACACATCTAAGCAACAATTGGAAAGAAAGTAATAGAAGGAAAGAAAGAGAGAGAAAGAAAGAAAGAAAGAAAGAAAGAAAGAAAGAAAGAAAGAAAGAAAGAAAGAAAGAAAGAAAGAAAGAAAGAAAGAAAGAAAGATTAACATTATTGCAACTAGACAACTGTGTGCTGTAGATGATAAAGTTAGAGTTGGTTACTGATATGTACTGATGATAAAGTTACAGTATGTACTGTACTTGGACCGAAGCAGAAGATTTCGGCAGATTTTGAGCTGTCTATTGAGGTATTCTGTATTTAGCAAAGAATTTACAAAGCTATGTTTTAAATTAGTAACCAGTAACACCATGTCCAAACAATATGAGACACAATAAGGTTCCAGCAACAAGCAATTTGTCTGTCCACACCAGACATGACAGAAACATTTAAATAGCAAAGCCAATCAGAATCACAAAATAGTGCACTGCACTCCCAACCAAATGGTAAAGTTTATAATCTAATTAATACATGTCAAACCCCTTTATGTTATTGAAAGTAATTGATAATTGCTAATTTGCTATTTGTTGGTTCGTAAGTGACAGGGACAATGTTCATTTTCAAACTACATGTTTGCTATTTTTTTCTTTGTTTTTTTCGTCAAGATTTTAGGTGAACAATCTCCTGCTGTTTTCAGTATGGAAATAAATAAAATGATCATTTAAAATGGTATTCAAATTCACAGTGGTAACATTAAACACTGAATAAAGTGCCTGCGATGATCTGTGGTTCAGTTGTGACGTCGCAGAAACAGAAACTGTTTCTACAATATCAGTTCAGGCGTGATTTACCTGTTCTGTTTTAAAAGTATTCTGTTGGCAACAGTCATCCACACACAATGCTCAACTCAAGCTTAGTTTACCCCGGAAATAAAAGTCTTTGTTTAATCACCACAATCAATTTTATTTAATCTTTTTTTCAACCCTCTATTAAAAATCCTGAAACTTAAAACTTAAAAAGTGGCATTATCCATATGATTTAAAATGATTTAGCTTGGAACCTGTTTAATCCAAGGCTTCTGAAGAGATGTGATCGCTTTAGTTGCTAAACAAATTTCATTTTGGCTTTTACTTGCATTACTACAAACTTGTGGGGGATTTATTATATAGATTTGAAGTCAGAATTATTAGCCCCCCTGTTTATTCTTTCCCCCATTTTCTGTTTAACTGAGAGAAGATTTTTTTCAACACATTTTCAAACATAATAGTTTTAATATCTCATTTATAATAACTGATTTATTTTATCTTTGCCACGATGACAACAAATAATATTTGACTAGATATTTTTCAAGACACTTCTATACAGCGTAAAGTGACATTAAAGGCTTAACTAGGTTAATTAGGTTAGCGAAAAAATAGACTGTCGTAGACTATCGAGAAAAATATTGCTTAAAGAGGCTAATAATTTTGACCTTAAAATCTTTTATTAAAAAATTAACAATGCTTTTATTCCAGCTGAAATAAAACAAATAAAACTTTCTCCAGAAGAAAAAAATATTATGAGACACACTGTGAAAATTTCCTTGCTCTGTTAAACATCATTTGGGAAATATTTAAAAAAGAAAAATAAATTCAAACGAGGGCGAATAATTCTGACTTCAACTGTATCTTAATTCATGTTGATAAACAAATGTTTTACTGCTTTATAACAAATTAAAGGTAAGAAAAATGTGGGAAAATAAATGTTGCAGTTAACGAAGCATTGAAAAATACAGTTGTGAAGGTGAGACATTTTTCAATGTTGACTGTTTTGGAGTTGTTTGCACATTGTTAACCATTAAGCCTATGGCTGATATATTAACACTTGTTGTGTGGCGTTTTGTCATGGTCTACAGAGCAACACGCCGTTGAGGATCTGTTGCAGTTGTCCGTTAAAGGGTTGGACATTGATGGACATGTGCTGGCCTATCTGGAGATGGCTCAGGTAACATTTATAAAGATGAAGCAAACAAAGAACACTAATAGAATGCAAAGCACACTAGCAACGAGTAATCAAGTGGCAATAGAAGCAGTGGAGCACATTAGAGAATTACCATTCATTTGTAGCCTACTTTATTCTAGTTCAAAGGATGAACACACTTTGCTTTTCAAATGAGCCTCATTGAGAGAAATCATGCTGTGCTGACTCCGCTTTCTGTCTGCTGTAGTTCCACAATGCCAAACAGCTCTCTGCCTGGTGCCTGCATCACATCTGCACCAACTACAACAGTGTCTGTCGCAAATTCCCTAAAGATATGAAGACTATGTCTCCTGGTAAGGGACAATAAATGTTTTTTTGATTGATTGTTTGATTGATTGATTTGATTTGGTTTGTGTCATGTCTAATATAGAGTTCAGCAAGATAATATTGAATTAATCAGAAATGATAGTAAAATAATTTCAAATAGATTCTGTTCTTTTGAAGTATCATGGAAAAATGCACAATGGTTACCACAAAGGCCCCGTTTAAACTGTCAGCGCTTGATGCCCAATTCCAATTTGTTTCCTATATCTGATTTTTTTGCCTGTCCGTTTACACGTTCTTTTAATTGTGACCCATATCCGATTCATGAGTTTACATCTGTCAAACATTTTACAACGTCGCGCATGCGTAAAGGCTGATTTTAGCATCTGCACCACACTAGCCACGATGGAAGAAATTGTCTTGCCTTTAGCTCTGCGAAATATGCGAAGTTCGCCCAACGTTGAAATGACTTTGAGTCGGAGAAGGAGGGAAAGGGCCGTCATTGCAGCTTGCGCCTATAGTTTATATATGGTGTCCTCCACCATTCAGAGGAATTTGTGGGTACGAGAGAGATCTCAGGTCTGGTGGGAGCAAATTGTGGTGACTGACCACTTTCCTCCTCCAGGTTTCCTCTGTTGTTGTTGTTTACCACACACGCTTTTCCTTCCATGTCATTAAACCGCAGAGAAGTTCCACAATGTCGCAAGTTTAATGACGTACAAAATGAAATGCCTCAATAAATGCGATCTGCCTGTTTACATGATAGTCGCATTGTCACATATCCAGTTTATAATTGATTTATTACTACATGTATGAAGGAGGCCTGAAATCGATCTCTGAATATGTGAATGCATGCGTTTTTTTTGTTTACGCGGTCATAGAACAGATATGATCTCTGTCACATATGAGCATTTGGAATTGGGTCACTTTTAATTGCAGTGTAAACTGGGCCAATGTTAACAATAAGAAATGTTTCCTAAGCATTAAATGGGCATATTAAAATGATTTCTGAAAGATGACGTAATAAAGTAATGATGCTGAAATTGAATTTTTATTCATCATATAACTAAATGACATCTTAGTATATATTAGAATAAACTGTTAGTTTGAACTGTAATAAAATTTAACAAAATTAATGTTTTACTGTATTTGATCAAATGCATGTAGCCATGCTGAGCATAAAATCCAAATTAATAAACAGCAATTTGCTAGTGGGATGAGAAAAGTAAACACAATTCTAGTAATTTAATCCATTTCTGTAACCATAAACCTCTCTAAATTGTATATTAATAAATGCAATACATAATCTAGCATAATATCTTCTCAAGTAAGCACATATTAAGAATGATTAAAATTACACTAGAATTATTGAAAATACTTTAGAATTATTAGATATTTCTCAATTCATATTTCAAATTTGTAAAATCTTATGAAATCAAGACAATTTTAATAAGAGTTGTTCAATCCCTTTCAATTACAATGTTTACTTGTTTGGAAATTTGCCATACTAATTGTTAATGATTTACAAGCAAACATTTGCCCTATCTGACATAATGCCAGACTTCAGATCAGTGACAACATATCCTGCTTCTTTTCATCTCTCAATAAGAGACAGATCTGGACTGCAGGAAGTCCACTGAAGCGCATTCACTCTGTGTCTACCAAACCATACTGTTCTAGCACATTCAGATTGATACTTGATATCATAAACTTACCATGAAAGACGTCATCTTGATGGCAGTGTCAGTCTCTGTGCTATTCTGATATTTGCCTCAATGTCAATGGTACTGGTGCACTTACTGTATGCCAGTCGCTGTGCCAATTGCTCTGCTGCTCTTCATACCTTGACCGACATTTGGTTTGCTGTCTGAATTGTCCCTTTGGACATCGAGTTCTCAATCTGAACTCATCTGATCCCAGAACAACATTTGCACAGGGTGTCTGCTGTGTGTTAAAAAGTATTAAAAGATAATAAATCAATAATGAGAAAATTAAGGCCCTTAAAAGTTATTAAAAAGTCTTTATTGCGTTTTTACGAGGTCTTAAATTTTGTGAAAGCATTGTCCAAAGTGTCTGACTCCAAAAAAGCATAAATACATTTACTTTCCTCTAATATTAACGACGGCATACTTTATCCACACGTTTGGTTCGGGCCGGGGCACATCTGGCCAAGCACCTCCATCCGGGTGATGTCACATATTTTGAGACAAACGTGGGAAGGTGATGTGACGCTCTTCACATGTAGTGAAACCATAGAGCGAAACAGATGGCAAATGGGAAAATGTAAGTTTCCTGGTTGGAGAAAGACGAGTTTAAACAGTGGCTGAAGCCTGTTGCTAGAAACAACCGCGTAATTTATTCTTTCAAGCTTTGTTTCTTTCGAGCTTATCTGAGTTCTGTTGCATAGTTGTGCTCCATTCATTTATTTAACTACAACTGTTTATTAACAACTGTTTATCAAGTTAAAGGTTTGATACTGATTAGAACTTGAAGTGGCGATGAGGTCTTAAAATATTGGTATTGAAAATACCTTTAGGATTCCTGCATATACCCTGTTGCATTGACTTGGTTATATGAGATGAGCTCTGGCCCAGAGAACCAGCAGCATCCGATTGAACCAGATATAAAACTGATGTGTAGATTTCTCATTGCGTAACAAAGATTCTCCATGCATTTCTTGATGCAGCAGCAGACTGTGTTTAGTGGCAGTGGTTTTCTGAATTGATGCTAAGCAGACTTTATTTAAGGCATGATTCGGCTTTACTTACAAAGACTGTGATGCTCATTTTATACCCACACATGAAGCACTCCTGTATTACCAGCTCACCTGCTTACTGTGGACTGTTTCAAAAGTGTTTAATATGGATTTTCTATAACCTTTTCCTTTTATTTTGCATCTGCCCCAAGTTTCTTTGTATTGTGTTACAGGCATTACAATAAAATTGGGTTTATATTTGCAAAACGCATTTTCAGTATGTCACTGAAGTCACTGGAAACATATATATATATTTTTTTTTTGTCAACTAAGTAAAGGTTAAAAGAGTTATATCGTATATCCTTAATGTTTAGCATACTTTTTAAAATAAATACCAAGCTGGAAAAAATTATTTACCCTTCACTTCTGTTATTTGATATTTCAGAAAACCAGAAACACTTTGAGAAGTATCGCTGGCCTCCTGTGTGGTTCCTGAAGGAGGAAGACCGCTACCTCCGTTCCCAAAAAGAGCGAGAACGTGAGGAAGAGATCTTGCGCAAGCAGCACACCAAACGAGGCTGGTGCTTCTGGAGACACCCATCCTCCTCAGCACCCCACATCTCCTGAAGGCCTGCTTCCATCCATCCGTACAAACCCCTCAAACTCCTAACACTTATCTCAGTCCAGAGGCATGTAGCCAAGCCTGGGGAGCCCTGTTTCCGTTTCAGTGCATTCGTCCCAAATGCTGGGGCATCTTTACCTGTGTCAATTCACGAGAGAATGCTCTGAGAAAGTCTTGAATCTTTCTCACTTTTAATGGTTGGTGTTCTGCTGCGCGAATGCAACAGGTCTCGCCGCAACACCACACAGGGAATGCCAGCATTGCAGTGACCTGCTTTCGCCTCTTAAGACTGTTATTATTATACAAGACCACACACTCACACCAGCACCATGTCTGAGCGCTGGCGCACAGGCACACATTGCTGCACGGTGCTGCTGTGTTGAGCTTTTTTGTCTCTCTGAGACCTCCTAATTCTGGGAAAACCGTCATGTTCATTGTCTATAAGCTGAAACATAGATTAGCTTTGAATACAGCTAGCAACTAAAATGGCGGCAGGGATATATAACTTTTTTTTTGTCAAAATCAAGGGATGGTAATTTCCCCTGCCTACATTCTCACTAATATAAATCTCCATTTTGGATCTTCCATTGCCCCACATTGGCTCTGAAAACCAATAGTTTTGCCTACTGAAGAACTTTTTTACTTCATTTGTCCTGTTACTAACTTTTCTTCTTGTGGTAGAACAGAAAGAGCATGTAGTCAGGTCTGTCACTCACTAAAAACTCTAGGACAGAACCAAAGACAGACAACTCATTCAAACACAAACGCCTTACCAAAATCTGTTGAAACAAAAACTTGACAGCAAGTAAACAATGAAATTAGGGCTATTTGTACCACTGCCAGGACAGTATTAACAGTCACAACTGTTAAATGACGTTCTGTTCGATTGAGTTTTTTGATTTGACCACTAAAGCAAGCTCCTCGACTTGCTTGCCTTTCACCTCCACCACTGGGGGGCGCCCATGCCTTCTGAGTATATCCTGCTTTAGAAATGATTAGCTTCCTATTTGTTTGTCAATCCCGATTCAGATCTTCGCATCCATGTGAAATGCACTTGTTTTTGTAGCACTATTGCAATCTTGGCTATCAGTGAACCAAAAAGTAGGTTGTGATGTTCCTTATTCCTTTGCCCCACTCCCCTCTGTTATTCCTGCTCCTCTACCTCTGCAGTTAGCCAAACTGAGGGAGAAGCTAGCGATTCACTTTCTGTAGTGTTTGATAAGACTCACTTTACACTTCACACATGCGGATAAAATCGGTGCTCAGGATCCTTAATCTCATTGCGTCCAGCCACTCACGCATTATCTCCTTAAGGGGCGGCCACACTAAACTTTGAGCATGCAATATTTCTTTGGATGCTGCACTATCCATGATATGTCCGTCTTCCGTCCGTCTTCTTTTTTAAATGGAGACTTCCAATATTTAAAGTCTACTTGAAATCAAAATTTACAATGTTTATTTTGCTAGCACACTTTGCTATTCTGTAGGTGAACAATTAATCTATGCGAGTTAATCCACTGATTTAAAAAAATAGTTTTGGTAATCTTCAGGTTACTGTCCGTTTGCTTCTGCATTTGGAGTGGCGTTCTCTGTGCAAGCCTGTAGCCAGGGGGTGGGGGTGGGGGGGGTTCAGGTGGTTTAGAAGATCCACCCCTTACTAGTTATGTTTCCATCCGAAAAAATGATTTAACTTTATGCGCAAAACTGGATTATCGCATAAAAGATGTCTGAATAAAGCAGCGTTTCCATCCAAAAAGTCAAAGTGGCCAAAATCGTCACTTCCTGATTAACTGGCGACAAATATCAACAGTAAAAACTGAATTTTCTGCAGTAGGAGAAGCTGCGTGAATCTTTTCTTCATTTAATAAATGGCTTGTGCCTCAGAGTGGTGTGGTGGCGTTTGAAGTCGGAGCACAGACGCTCTTGATTCTAGAGGTCATTAATAATATAATAACACTAATACTGAAATGGTTACGGCATTTTAGAATGACCAAATCAACATTTCAGATGCTTTACAGTGTGCTCAGCCTGCTGGTTTATCTATTCGCACATATTTTTATCACCACAAGATATAACAAAATCACATGACCTTTTGATGCACGTACTGGAATTTGTTCAGTAAAATTGTTTCCATCGCAGTTTTTGCACATCTTTTCTTGTTTGATAAAATGTTTATCCTACTCAGTTATGCGCATATGTTTTTTAATGCGGATTTTCAAAATTTATGTGAATTTTGGCATTTCCAGCAACTCTATCCAAAATGCGCATAAAAATAGGTGGATTGAAACGTAGCCACTGACAAAGGTCCAGAATTTGTCCCATACATAGCTCATTTGTCCTATTTTGACTGCTATGGCTTTAAGACAAAGCAGAATCCTCTGTCGGCTGTCGCTTCAGTGTAACTTCTGCGAATTAGTTTTGGCCAATGCAAACTATTATTTTTCATAAGTCCAACATCCAGCTGTGCAAGAAAATATACAATCTGACATAAGAGAAGTCTTATTTCACTAATGTATTGTTTTTAAATAGAGAAAGCATTTAACCAGAAACTTTTATTCTTAATCTTGGACCTTTTTTTTTTTAAACAAAAATGACCTATAAAAAAGAAGTGAAGCATCAAAAGAGGTCCATCTTAAATTAATTGGAATACTATTTTGGCTAAAATAGTCAAAAAGTGTAGTTATGATGACCATCCAACAAGAAAAATTAGAATAGTACTTGAAATGTCACTAAAATGCAGCATTTAAATTTCATAATTCCATTGAAAAAGAGGCGTAAAATCGCAAAAAGGTCCACTTTTTGAGAAAAAAGTACCCTTTCATCAGGTTGGCTGCAGGTCTGCTGTGGATGTTAGTTTGACACTTTACCGGCATTATTTATAACCACACTCCTCTTACCGTTATTTTGCTACAAGCGAATGATGCACAAAAAGAAAGTCCCGCTCCCTACTCAATATTCAGTTTCAATTGAAAATAGATCAACATACTGAAATAAAAGTCTCAGCAACTGACGGTTCAAGCAAACTTTAAGAAATAATAATAATCCAATATAGGAAATATCAGATGTACTTCACTTTTCTACAACGCTGCAGGTGTTCTTACAATATTGTATAAAAACCTAAACGCATGAGCTTATGCCTCTCCAGCATTTCCATGCATATGAATGGAAGTAAATGGACAGAAAAGTGCAGTGTGGTCGCCCCTTTACACAGGTTTACCTGTTTTGACAATCCAACAAAATATCCTGAAATAAGCTGTAAATTATCTTACTTTTGTGATCGACAGGCTTTCAGTTTCAAGTTTTAAACTTTGTAGAAACAGGTTTTGCGGTTAAACTGACAGTGATGTTCCTCTAGATTTGTTTCTTTTTTTCAGAAGTGCATGTGCTGTGAAGCGTCGATAGCATCCGTTTGCTAAAGTCAGTCTCGACTGCCTTCCATCTAAAAAAAACAAACATAAAAAACATGAGTGCCTATGACCATGTTACACTTTCCCTTCAACATTCAAGTATTTCTCGGTGAAGCATGTTTGTTTTGCCTGTTTCGTGCCTTTTAACAAAAGTGTTATTAATAGCTGTTTTGGAGGTGAATGAGAAATCAGAGGCATGTTAAGTTTTCCTTGTCACCCTGTTTCTATTTCGAGCTTTCTGGTTTTGCTTCCTCAAGGCTGCACCCTGCTTTTCACACCAGACGAGCAGAAATCATCAACAGCTACAAAAATAGACATGCAGAGCCCATGTGTTGAGACAGGCCGATCTGCGCACACACACACACACACACACACACGTTAAAATAAAGAAAATGGCAAGGAAGAGGGTAAACAGTGTAGGCTTTTATAGGTTCATCTCATTAGAGTGCTTTAGTAACATCACTTGTGCAGTATTTTTAGGGGCGGACAATTACAGTAAATGAATGTTTATAGATGCCACACTATGCCTAAAGGCTCAATAATTAGTAAAATAATGAATGTATGACCTTACTGTGCATACGCAGACTGGCTCTGTGACAAATTATGTACTTAATACCAGCTCTCCTGTCTGCCGCGTAAGGTAAAGATCACACTATATGAACGATTCGAGACACTACAAACACCAGCAAGCTTGCTGAGATGGAAAACATTGTTGCCGTTGTGATTTTTGGGCTTGTTCGCACTTTCCGTTCTATGACTTTTTGCTTTTGCACTTTTGTTTTTAAAATTTTTCTGCCTTTTGATGTGCATGGCATTGACTGTTTTTAAATGATGGCTTTTTGAGACATTTTGTAGCATGGAATGGTTTCTTCCATTAATCTGGTGCTTCTCATGGCCCCTCATGTTTTCTGCATAAAATGTGTATACTTACGTACTTACTATTAGATTTTTTTCATTTGCTCAAGTTCTTTAAACCTTGTGCTTTAATCAAGATGCCTTCAACTTTGACTTTAATGGTTTTTCTGTCGCAGAAATGAGGCGGTTTTGTTGATCTTATATAAACAGTATTAGAAAGATCCATTTGGTCTAAAAGTAATTGAGCACCCCTAATTTAGATACTGACATTTAATAAATAATGGCAGAAGAATAAAGTTTGGGTGAACGGTCTCTTTAAAGTGAGAGACTGTCTTAGGCAATCTGAGGTGGCTAATCACACAAAAGATCCCTGCTAACAGTAAAAACCATAGATGTATATGCATAGATGCCTCATAAGCAGTTGTCTATATTGTTGTGAACACTCAGAAGCAAGAGAATATTTACGTCTGCAACATATTTCAGCAGATGATTTTGCTAAACTAATATAATACAAGCCAAACGTGTTATCTAACAGAGCATTAGTTTGAATGCTTGTACTGTTGGCATAATAACTTGTGGCATCTATGTATATACAGCTATGATGTAACTGCTTTCTAAATATGCACTTTAGCTTAAAATTTGCTAAACAATGTAAAAATTTTCTTTCAATTGAACAATACAGTCTTGAGCAACAGAAGTATTTATCGGTGCACGTTTACAGGTAAGATGGGTGCATGGGAATGGTCTAAGCATTAACTTCTTTGTATTTATTAAAAAGACAGTAGCTTTCATTACTTAAGAATTATCATGCACTTTTGTCTTGTAAGTGAAAAAAACAATCCAAGCCCTCATTACAAAATCAACCGTCATGTAGTTTAGACTAAATGTTTATCATGTTCATTATTGTTAATGACAGTCTATTTAATAAGCATAGAAACCACTCATATGTACTAGAAACGTGAGAGCACTTGATAATTGTGGTTTAGTTTGTGTTACCGTGCCTTTTAAAAAAAGAGTCATCTTTCATCAGAGAGGTCACTGCCTTTAGTTTTTAGTTGAGGTAATTGTAGTACTCTTTCTCTCTCACATACATTAGCTGACATCCAGCAGACCACTGTATTGCTCCTTCTGCATGTCTGTGGCCAGCATGTAGCAATAGCATCTGTACTTTGTGTTGTGTGTTTTCATCCCTCTCTGATTGTGAGCCGTGCTTGTACTGGTTTGAATGAGAGTGAATGTAAACACGAGCAGATTAACTGAGTCTCTTGCGCCCTCTAGAGTCAGCTGAACTTCACGGTTTAATTTATTTAGCATTATTATTATTATTATTATTATTACTACTACTACTTCTATTATTGTTATTATTATTTGAAAGGATACGAGTTGGTGTTGGGTGGGAAGGATTATGTTACACAACGTGCATTTTGAAAATTTGACTTTGGTGTATTTTTGTAAAATACTAATACAGAGAGCAGTTATTGTGGTGATTTGCCTTTTTTTTTTCTCAACTAAATACTCTCTCAACGTTTGTATTAAACTGGAAAGGTTAACCACCTCTTACTGCTTTTTAAACTGTACAATCTGACCTCAGGTCATAGGCAGAGACCACTTCAAGACCTTGTTAGTTTCTGTTTCTAACAGAGACTCTCCAACCAGCTTCCTTTCTGTGCTTTGAAGTCCACCTTCATCTCCATGAAAGATAAGCGCCGTGTTACTGCATCCGGCAGTAGTGGAGCACTTGTGTTTCCCTCTGTCCACTCGTGGTGAGGTGAACTGTCCAAGTGGTCCTTGTCACGGTTTTGTCTTCTTGAGGTAAGGAAAGCGTCTCTGACTCTTTCCTTCACCTCTCTTCCTTTTTCAAATCTGTGACTATTTAAAGCTGATTTGCACTTTGTGGTTTTCTTTTTAACTTGGTTTGATTAATTTTTATTCTCGTCTTTAACCGAAATGTTTCTGATTCTTGTTCTGTAATTCTTGTTTTTGTTCTAAACCATAAAAAAGCACACACAGAGACACACACACACACCACTATTAAGGGCTTTAAAAATACAAAATCAGAATGTTTTTGCTGCTGTTGCAAAAAAAAAAAAAATACTAAAGTTAAACCGGAAAAAAAAAAAAAAAAACATTTTATTGAATCGTTTGTAATATTTTTGAACAACTGTGATTTGTACAAAATGGAGCAAAAAAGGGTTGAAAAAAGTTATCTGTTTCAGTATTTTAATGTTTGCTTGGCTTTTAATAAAACTAAACCGAACTCTTTGAATGTTGTGTCTCTGATCGATTTCATTTAAATGAACCATTGACTTAACTACTCTAACTAAACTAAAACCTCAATCAAAACAAAATGTTTCAATGACCACACGTATCACATATTTTCAGTAATTTTCATTTTATTTTCTTAAGCATGTGGAATTGTTAGACAAATCCAACTTTCTTTAGTTGAAAAAATATTTATTCTACACAACATGTTTGCATGACAAAAGATTAAGCAATTTTTCTGTTTCTCTTAATTGATTTAACTGTTGAATATAGAATGTTGAGCTACATTATTTAATGCAAGTATAAGTAACTAATTAAATTATTTAAAAATAAAAAGTAATCATTTACGTTACTTTTTCCTATTAATTAATTAGGCCTACTCAACAAAGAAAAAAGCGTATTGAAACTTTGGAAAGTCGCTGCTGAAAATTGTCCTGCAGAGGGCGGCATACACAGTTTTATACATCTGTTTTGAATTCCCCCTCGTTTTAAATCAAATATATTTTGGCTTAATGCATTTTAGAATAAAAACAATTTATTGTAAAAAGTACACAATCGAAATCGTGTAAGTAATTATTTAGGTATACGGTTATAAATAACTTTAAAAGGGGCATATAGAAATACATATTTAAACAATCTGAAGAGATTTCTCATACTGGATCACGGGACGATCCATCGGGAACGATGAACAGCTATTGAAATAAATGAAGAAAGCACTTGAAACGTTGAAGTATCACTGGATGTACTGGAGTACTGGGTATGTTATTGAGTAAAAAAAAAAATTATTTGCTTTATTATAAAGGTCTGATAACATTTCTTCCAAATGTCAAATAAACACATTGTCGTTTAATGTCAATGACCATGACAATACAAAAAGATAAATGTTTTTATTTGTCGTTATTAAAAATGATGGTTATTCTATGAAATACTGCTTTCTCACGTTTTTAAGGTATAAATGTCATTCAAAATGAATAGGCTAGGGCCTATAAACGTGGAAACAAGTTGTTATTTTAACCAATTCTCATTTTTTTACTTAAAATTTGATTTGATTTTCAGTTGGGAAGAAATGTCATCAGTATTTGACACAAGTAGCATGTGTTTTAAAAGTATGCTTTGCTCAAACACATGACGATACATTTTACTCAAGACTATTCCTAGTCATCACAAAAATACTGTTTTCCTTCCCCAACTTGTCCCTCAAACGCCATGAAAGAACTGGATCAAAATGTCGGCCGCCAAAAGTGATTTATAAGGTTTCTGGTTGTCAAGCAAACCCAGACTCGTTAATGATTTCCATGGGACACTGGCATTGTTTTGTGCAAAACAGAAAACACATCACAGGAAATAAGTCATCTCCATACACACGTGCAACATTTCCAGTAACACTTTGAAGGGGCAAAGCCAAAACACATGCTGTAATTGATGCTGCAGACCAGAAAGTCTCCTCGGTGTGTGATTTTCAGAGAGTGATTACAGTTCCAGTGCTCATGCCATCAGATCTGTGACTGATGTGTTGTTCAGTGGTTTGATCCACGGAGGCCAGAAACACCAAATGAGAGAGCTATGTGGTAACATTCTTATGGCTGAAATTGTGCAACTCCAAAAAATGCTCAATGACATTTTGGACATCTTGAAAAGCTTGTATTATATAACAGAATGTGCAATATTGAACTATGAAAGAAAGAAAGAAAGAAAGAAAGAAAGAAAGAAAGAAAGAAAGAAAGAAAGAAAGAAAGAAACATTTACTCACCTTCCAACTTAATCCAAGTTTCTTTCTTGTGTTGAATACAAAAGATAATTTGAAGAATGTATTTTATAATAATAATAGATTTTCCTAAACTGGGAGCTAATGGCTGCAGTTTCCAGCATTCTTGAATAGAAGAACAAATCAAGTAGTACAAACATAATTCAAAGCTCATGTGTGAGTTTAAAAAAAAATCAGGTTATGTATGTAAAATATGCACAAAATTGACATCATGTGCACTACACATGCAAAAACTATAGAGCGTGGGAGTGTGCCTACTTTTTTATTTGATTTTTTTTGTCCACATGCCATCAAAAAATACACAATAACTCATTGAATGAACTCAAATTAATCGAGGGCAGGATTTTCATCCAATAAATCTGCTTAGCACCAACTAAAAAAAATTGGGTAACACTTTACAATGAAAGAACATGAATAATGATGTACTAATATGTAAATTAAACGTTACTTTATTATGAATTAACGATGAGTTAAGGCATGCGCTAATCATGAACTAGCTTTAACTACAACATGAGTCACATGAGTTCATGTGTGAATAATGGATACCTTAATTACTTGTTACTAGAACATGTTGTTAATTAGTGTATTAATTAACATTTAAGTTGAAGCTAAATCTAACTAGCATGAATTCATGAGCTGTTAATGTATAGTTATGTCATGACTTTACTTGGAGGGGCACATCACCATGAACTCATCCTTAAATTTTCCTGAACTCGTGTTTAAACTGTTCATGCTGATGTTGACACTTTTCTATTGCTTTCAGTATAAACGCACTAGATGGATCTGCATATGGAGTTCATGAGTAGTTAAGAATGGGTTAATAATGATGTGCCCCTTCAAGTAAAGTCATGATATAATTATACATTAAAATATAATGAGTTCATGATGGTTGAATGAAGCATAAACTAATGTGGTTATTAATACATTAATTACCCAAACAATCATGTACTAACAAGTAATTAAGTTATTCACACATGAAGTCATGTGACTCATGTTGTAGTTAAAGTAAGTTTATGATTAGCGCATGCCTTAATTAATCATTAATTCATAATAAAGTAATGCATATTAAAACATCGTTATTCATGTTGTTATTGTAAAGTGTTACCAAAAAATGTTTACACAATTAAATGCAATTGAGTTGGTCCAACATGATTTGATCTACTTAAAGTTTAAATACATTTGTATTTTTATTTAACTTAAACTCAAAGGTCTGATGATATCATGTATGTCTCTTATTTTCCTATTAAACTAAGTAATCCTAAATGAACTAAAAGAGCCATTTTAAGCATATTCATGCGTTACATGTACAGCTGATTGAGACTGATCTCAGAACTCATTTTAGGAGAGTTATTGCTCTCTGAACAAATCAACAAACTGCAATTTTGCAAATTAAGTTGCCAACACCATTTCCCAATTTTGGGTTGCAGCTGGAAGGGTCTCTGCTGCGTAAAACATATGCTGGATAAGTTGGTGGTTCATTCCACTGTGGCCATCCCTAATTAATAAAGGGACTAAGAAAATGAATGAATGAATGAATGAATGAATGAAGCTGCCAACACCCAAAGCATGGGGGCTTCTGCAAGGTGGTAATCTCAAACTCAACGTATTACGTGAAAATCTTCTAAATCTTCAAACTGAATTGAAGATTAAACTCTAACAAGTCTTACTATTAACTTTTAACACCTAAGATTACTTTTATTGTCAACATCTCTCTCTCTCTTAATTCAATCCCACGCTAAGCATGCTGGGAACTCAAAACCCCTCTAACCAGATAGTTGGACCAACACAATTTCTTCTTGCTGCTCCACCACAAAACGCTTACTTATGGGTTTATAAATTTAAGTGGACTGTATGTAAAACAAATAAATTGGCTAAAGAAATTACAAGAATTGTGTTGGTTCAGCTCATTTTAAACAGGTATTTTAAACAAGCAGCAGTAATACTTTTTTTGAGTGTACAATTTCCCACAAAATATGCCTATGAAATGCTTGTGTTGGACTGTCTTGAGTTCAATTGTAGTTGAATGTCTACTTCAAACCTCATTCTAGTCAATCACGCTACAACAAAATGTTACAATTCAACATTTTGAAATCTGCCAAATATGGCAAAATTATCTATGAAAGAAACATACATGAGGTCAACAAACCAGTCGGCATTGTAAGCAAAAAAAGGTAAAAGTTACACATAACCCATATGTACAGTGGACGAGAGAGCTTAACGCGCTGCAATTTAGGAAGGAAAAGCCATTACAAAAAACACCAGCAGTTTCAGAAACGATCTTCATCAATTTGACAGCACACGTGTTGCAAATTGATCACAGCACAAACAACTGAAGAAACGCGCAGCAAATTGGTCACAACACTTGCAAATATCTACGTAACACAACGAAAATGTTTCAAGGGGACCCAAAAACATGGATGTGTTATTATGCCGTGACTGTTGCTCAGTGAAGTGATTGGTCTTTGAAAGGTGAGTTGTTTTTCATTTATTTTAATATGCTGATCACATGACATAATAACACATTCATATCTCAGCAGGGTCCGTCATGTTTTGGGTCCCCTTGAAACATTTCCGTTGTTTTACGTGGATATTTGCAAGTGTTGTGACCAATTTGCAGCGTGTTTCTTCAGTTGTTTGTGTTGTGAGAATTCGCAACATGTGTGCTGTCCAATTGATGAAGATCGTTTCTTTATTTGCTGGTGTTTTTTGTAATTGCATGTGCTGTCTTAAACTGCACCACGTTAATCTCTCTCGCCCACCGTATATAAACTCTCATTTATGAAATGACAGTAAATGATGAAAAAAAGGATGATAAAAGTAGGATGTCGTACCACGACTCAGGACTTCTATTCGACGATGAATGCAGCATTAAAACATGTCAATCATTTGCAGCTGCTGCAAACTCACAGAGTGATGACTGCTACTACAACTCAGTCAGTTTTCTACTTTTATTTCTTCAAAATCTAAATCTGTGTAATGTGACATCTCTGAGCTAATGAGACCCGATTGAAAGGGTTAACTGAGAAGAACAACTCACAGTTATTAGGATTTTATTGTCCAGAAAGGAATTCCTCAAATTATTCTTCAATAAATGTGTTGCCCCAAGTCCAAAACCATTGCTGAAATCAGCAAAGCAAAGTCACAGACATTCCCGACGGGAAACACATGCCTAGACTCACTCACCCCCTCGTCTTATAACAAATTCCTTTGCATTAGTGATGACCTTATGTCTAAATACAGGCTGAGGGGCAATTGTTCTGAAAGCAAAAGACTCAAATTGCTTATATAATAGTTGGGTATGTTTAGTTTTTATTATTTAGCTCTTCGACTCTGTTACTGATAAACGAGCTGTCACTGGACTACACGGCATAAATCAAACCAGTGAGGCTGTCAGAAGCAATAAAGTTCAAGCACAGAGCAAATACATGCACTCGAATCTGTGGATTTGCTGTTAAACCTGACTTATATAAAGCTACTTACAGTATATTGAGCCCTCGGACAGTAATATTATCAAAATATGAACTAAACCGAGAGCTTCTGTAATGTGAGGGACCGTGCAAATCTATTTATGAGTTTGCCTTCTTCTGTGTTGTTAATGTCTTATGTAATCTGGCTTATGTTGGACCGTAGTTATTATTAGGTAATGTTACAAGAGATCATCTTGGCTTTGTGGAGGCACCAGCCACTGATGAAAAACATCTTTTCTCTGCCGTGCGTATCTTTGCACACTGACTGGCTGAGCCTTATGCTCTCCCTTCAGGTATTTTAGTTTTTTCCTATTTTACTTGTGTTAGTTAAATATGATCACAACCCTTTTTTCTATTTTCCCCATTCCATCTCTTAAAGTCTGCGAAAACAGGAAGATGTTGCAGACTTTTATTTCAGTATGATGAAGTATTTCCTGCTAAAACAGAATATTGAGTAGGGAGTGGGGGTTTATTTTTGTGCTCCTTTCATCATTCACTTGCAGCTAACCAAACTGATGGAGCAGTGTGGCTATGTGTATTTTGCTGACAAACTGATGTTATCAGAGAAAGATCACCATTCCAGAGCGGAAATAAATAGTTTTTAGATTAATAAGATTATCTAAACAAACTGTTTTGTTGTTGTTGTTGTTTTGTTATTGTGCTGCAGTGGATTAACTTGTGTTGGCTAAAGTTTCCTTTAAAAGTAATATATTACAATCTTAAAAAAGAAATTTTTTGAGAAAAGTAATGTTAAAATACAGTATATGTTGTTTTTTCTTTTTTAAGATTAAGGAAGCATTAAGATCGTTCATTCATTCATTTTCTTTTTAGTCTCTTTATTAATCTGGTGTCACCACAGCGGAATGAACCAGCAACTCATTCAGTGCATGTTTTACGCAGCGGATGCCCTTCCAGCTGCAACCCATCGCTGGGAAACATCCACACACAACGGACAATTAAGCCTACCCAATTCACCTATACCACATGTCTTTGGACTTGTGGGGGAAACCGGAGCATGCGGAGAAAACCCACACGAACACGGGGAGAACATGTAAGCTCTACACAGAAACGGCAACTGACCCAGCCGAGGTTCAAACCAGCAACCTTCTTGCTGTGAGGTGAACATGCTACCCACTGTGCCACCGCGTTGCTGGATTAAGATCATAATATATTTATTTTAAAAGTAACTTTACCCAACACTAATCAATTTGACTAATTGTTCACCTTAACCCTCCTGTTGTGTTCCCTCCCGCCTCTTACTTTAGTGTTCCTGCTCTTAAATTAGAACAAATACAGTTTTCAAAACTTTTATTCAACATTCTTTAGGTGTGAACAATGTCTCAAAGAAGTGTTTAACATGAATAGAATAAATATACTTAGACATAAAATAACTTAAGTGAAAATACAAATAGTGAGTGACTGAGTTGGTGCGGTATACAGTGCATCCGGAAAGTATTCATAGCGCTTCACTTTTTCCACATGTTTTTATGTTAAAGTCTTATTACGAAATGGATTAAATTCATTTATTTCCTCAAAATTCCACACACAATACCCCATAATGACAATGTGAAAAAATTTTTTTTTATAAAAAACCTGAAAAAGCACATGTACATAAGTATTCACAGCCTTTGATCAATACTTTGTTGATGCACCTTTGGCAGCAATTACAGCCTCAAGTCTTTTTGAATATGATGCCACAAGCTTGGCACACCTGTCTTTGAAATTTTTTGTCCATTCCTATTTGCAGTACCTCTCAAGCTCTATCAGGTTGGATGGGAAGCGACGGTGTATAGCCATTTTCAGATCTCTCCAGAGATGTTCAATAGGATTTAGGTTTGGGCTCTGCCTGGGCCACTCAAGGACATTCACTGAGTTGTTGTAAAGCCACTCGATTGATATTTTGGCGGTGTGCTTTGGGTCATTGTCCTGCTGGAAGATGAACCGTTGGCCTAGTGTGAGGTCAAGAGCACCCAGAAGCAGGTTTTCATTTAGGATGTCTCTCTACATTGCTGCATTCATCTTTCCCTCTATCCCGACTAATCTTCCAGATCCTGCTGCTGAAAAACATTCCCACAGCATGGTGGTGGCAGCATCATGCTGTGGAGATGATTTTTAGCAGCAGGTTGGTATTAGCCTGGTGACGAGCAGTGCCTGGTTTTCTCTAGAAGTAATGCTTGACATTCATAAAGAGTTTTGTTTCTTATGATCTGAGAGTCCTTCAGATGACTTTTGCCAAATTCCAGGCGGGCAGTGGCTTTCGTCTGCCCTCTCTACCGTACAAGCCTGATTGGTGGATTGCTCCTTCTGTAAGGTTCTCCTCTCTCCACAGAAGAATTCAATTGCTGGAGCTCTGGCCCTTCTCCCCCAATAACTCATCTTAGATGGTCGGCCAACTCTAGGAAAAGTCCCGGAGGTTCCAAACATCTTCCACTTATGGATGATGGAGGCCACTGTGCTCATTGGAACTTTCAGAGCAGCCAAAATTATTCTGTAACCTTTCTCAGCCTTATATAGACAGGTGTATGCCTTTTCAAATCATGTCCAATCAACTGAATTTACCACAAGTGAACTCCAATTAAGCTTCTGAAACATCTCAAGAATGATCAGTGGAAACAGAATGTACCTGAGCTCAATTTATATATTCTAGCTTAACCAGCAAAGGCTGTGACAGCTTATGTTCATTTGATTTTTCAGTTTTTTTTTTTAATTTTCCTAATAAATTTGTAACAAATTCAAAAAATCTTTTTTCACATTGTCATTATGGGGTATTGTGTGTAGAATTTTGAGGAAATACATGAATTTAATCCATTTAGGAATAAGGCTGTAAAAAAAAATTTGTGGAAAAAAGTGAAGCGCTTTGAATACTTGCCGGATGCACTGTACATACTGTACACCACCCCAACTCACTCACTCACTATTTGTATTTTCACTGTAGTTATTTTGGTAATGTTTTCTATGGAGATGTTTTCTGTCTGATGGATGAATACAGATGTAAAACACAATATTTAAGAGGGTTTTAAATTGTAAATTGGTCAGATTTGACCCGAACACCACAGGTAGATTAAGGCTAACAATGTGAAAATTATGATTTGATGTGGACTTTAAATCACTTCAGCCTGACTCAGAAACTGTGGCCAAAGCTAGCTACATAGTTTTGCATCACTTTAAAGCAAATGAATGGAATGTAGCATTGCGGTTACTTAATCATTAGAAGCCAAAATCAGTCATGAAAGTAAACGTCTATCGATTGCACCGCCCTAGCAATTAAATCATCCAACATAGGCTCATTTTGAAAACATAGCCCTATATACATTTCTGGAGATCACAAATTATGTAGCCAGAAGTACGTATGGCTGCATTTTATCTTTAAACGAATGCTACAGGGCATTATGACGCCATTTCTTTTCACGCTTACCAGCTGACCACTTACCTCTGCTAATAGTTTGTCCAGTAGCTTGCCATGTGTGTCGGCAGACTTGAGATGCAGACAGGAGTTGACCACGATGACAGGCTTCGACGAAGAGTGGTTACAGAAAGCAGGTAAGATGAAAACAAAAGCCAAAATATAAAATAAACAAGTAAATAACGGGGTGAGAATGTGTTGAAATCTGAAAACATGGTAAAAAAATAGACGAGGGCTTTTCTTTTTCTGGATTGCTTTATAAAACTGTCGGTCAAGTTTAGGGAAGCGGGTGGGCGGGTCAATCTGTGCTTTTGAAAACACTATTGGTTGGGTTTAGGCAAGGAGGAGGGTGGGTAAGTCAATCCTTCAGTCATTCAGTGAGTCGACAGCGGCTTGGTGGATTTATGAGAGAGTGTGAATGGCACTCGTGAGAGAAATTTGAGATCTCAAAAGGCATATACAGCGGCCTCTGGTGTATTCGTAAAAACTGCAAAAAAAAAAAAAAACGTAGCTACTGGGATGTATTTGGGGCTCTCCATGAATGTATGTAACGATATGTTTTCAGAATGATTCTGGGATGAAATCATCTTTAAGAGCAAGGAGCCATGTTGTCATAATCGTGTGACCTGCAAGCACTAGTCATTTACAGCTTCTCTCCAGCATCCAGTGGATCTGGCATTGTTGACTTAATTTGTTTAATCTACTTTATGATAGGGAAGTTTACATAGATCCAGCCATTATCTTCTTTTTACTGCCAGATTTGTCTTTCAGGGCAACTGCATGGCAGAGCAATTAATTTACTAAGCAGGTTCTTTATTGTTTGGAGCACTAAATTTGAACATGTTTGTTCTTATTTGTAAAGTTACAGTCAAAGTTATAATGATGCCTATTAGAAACAGAGGTGGAAAGTAAGGAATTACATTTACTCACGTTACTGTACTTAAGTAGTTTTTTGAGAATTTGTATTTTTAGAGTAGTATTTAAAATCTGTACTTTTACTTTTACTTAAGTATGATTTGCCTAAAATACTGTACTTCGCTACTTTTTAAATCATATCCATTTCTGAGTAAAAAAATAAATATATAATATATATTTCTGGTTAATGATGTCAGAATTTATCAAATTTTGGAATGGATGTGTGAATGATCTTTTCCAGATAAATTCCGGAACGTTCTTGCCTGTGTGAAAAGCAATTTTTTTTAATTTACCGGTAGTCGTTCCGGTAATTTTTCATATATTTACCGGTATCACAGTGTGAAAGGGGCTATTAACTTGAAACAAAATTGTCTATGCACAATTTAGCTAACATAGCAGATGTTGCATTAAAATTTGTGAATTTGTTTACATTATTACAATTTTTAAAGTTGTTTATTTAAATACAAACAACTAATTGGAGTTTTATATCCCCTTGTCCCTTTTGAGAAATAGTTACTCTTTACTTTTTACTCATGAGTACATTTTTAATGACTTAAATTTTACTTTTATTTGAGTAGATTTATAGACATGTAACTTTAATTTTAATTAAGTCAATTTTTTTGGAAGTAACAGTACTTTTACTTAGGTAGAAGATTTAATTACTCTTTCCACCTCTGATTAGAAATTTAACTACACTGTCCTTTAAGAGTACAGCAATGCATGACACTTTTGTTTTTTGTACTCAATGTATTGAATTGGAATGCTTTGCAGGTGCATGTGTGCTGTCAAACAGATGAAGATCTTTTCTCAATTCACCTGTGTTTTTTGTAATTGCATGCGTTTTCTTATATAGCAGCACGCTAAGCTCTCTCAGCCTAGGTATCCACTTAAATTTGTAAAAATATTAAAAGTTAGCTTAACATGGGACAACATGAAAGGATTGTATGGAACCCGGTATTTTTTACAGTTTATAGTCAAACACAGATCAGACAGACTTCGCATGTGCAGTCATTGATGTATATTTGATGAAATAGGCGATTTTTTCGCTATTGTTAGACATCTATTAAATTTAGCCTAAGACGTCTATGTCTGGATGTCTATTAGACAGTCTAATTGGTGTGATGTACATTAATGGAAAATGTAATTACCTCACATAAGCAAGCAAGCAGCATGTGGGAGTTCAGACTGTGACAAGTAAAGCATGAGATCTTCATTCTCTGCTGTAATGAGCGCAGCACTAAATAATGGCTGTGTAAACAGACTGGATCCCAGTGGAGGAGGTTTCCTGAAGCCTCCTCTCAAGAATGTGATAATATTGTAAAAAGTAGCAAGCATTGTTTGACCTCTTAACATCCTTATGTCACGAGAAAGCAAACACTTATTGCTTATATCACTGAAATCCAAACCTTTCCATGTTTTCCTCCCCAATTACTAGTCTGTCACCATACATTACTTTAAAGTGACTTAAGTCAAAGAATGTTATTTTTATTTTGTTGAAATCTCACAATGCATGACAGGGGAAATTTGGAATTTTTTTCCTAAAGGTATTTCAAAATGGTAAGAAATTCCCATAATGTCTAATCTGATAATACTTGCATTTATTTTAAGATAAAGCAGTCACAAACAACAACAAAACAGTTTCAAAAGTCCAAGAAAAGCTGACGAAATGCTGGATTCTTGAAAGAAACTGAGAGAAGCACGGCTAACAGAAAACATATGATGAAAAAGAGTAATGTCTATGAGAGGTCAGAGGTCATGCTATAATCCTGGACTCAAGGCATATATCTTTGGTGTGTTGATCTTTGAACTTTTTCAGGTCTAAACACATTGAAGCATGACTGTGTGCATGTGTTCACCATGCAAAGGTGGAGAAATATGGCAGTTTTACAGCAGTTTTTTTGATGTCAACTATTTTACTCTATATAACCAATTACGTGCCAGATAATAAGACAATATTTTATACAAATTAAAAAAGTGCAATATTTTTTTTTAAATATGTGAAGCCCCTGAACTCTATAGCTGGTTTTCCCCATTCTGTCCCTCAAGGCACTTCAGCATTTGAAGAATTGCCTCAAGGGGTGCTATAGCAAGACATGAAAACTGGACTCTCTGAATACTTCTTTTTCAAAAGTACTTTGTTCCAGGCTATTGAATAGAATGTTCTCTTTTTTTATCAATATGGGTAGTGTCAATGTAATCATGAAGTAATCTGTTATGTTGTCATTACAATGTCACCAGCATCAGCTGCATTAATTCTCGGGTTCAATCTAGTGGTGGTCAGTAATTAAATATTTTTAAGTCATTACTGTACTTAAGTACATATTTTACATATCTGTACTGTACTTTAGGTTTCTTTTTTTACTTTTACTTTTTTACTTCTATTGCTCTACATTTCAAACAAAAATTGTTTACGTGTTATTCCACTTGAACAGAATAACACGTAAAAACTTTCACCTGCTTAGAGAAAGGATATAGGCTATATGCACACTGACTTTTAATTTTCTGCCTATCAGCCCAAGGGTTTTTCCATCACAAAATTGTCACGTTTAAGATCTGATATCTTTAAAAGTCCACGATCTTCACTGCCTGTTAGATATGCGATATGAAGTCTCAGATCAGACAAGAAGCACTGCATTAAATTTCATTTCCGCCCACCATGTCTTTTAAATATGACAGTTTATTTTACCCCAGTATTTTCAATAGAATTTCTGCGCTAGCCTGATGCGACTGACGACGCTAGTGGTTACAACAGTCTTTCATCTCGTTTTACGCTTTATTACCTAAATGAATGCTTAAGTCTATTTATCTGAATGTATTGTAATTACATTACAACACCGATGCTGTAAAATCAACCTTGTGAAATTGAAAATAGTCACATTAAGCTTTCACCGGAAGTTTATCATTGGTTTTAAAAATCTAACTGTGCATAGAGCCCATTGGTGTTTAATTCATGAACAAGCTAAATTTTGTTAAAGTCTACAATTCACTGTTTCAAGTCATCTGTTCATAGTGAAGATGTTGTAAATGATTTACTGATTTTAATTGACAGATCTAAATGGGGTTCAGTGTATGAATAGGATTTAACATGTTTTCATCTGAATTATCATGAGTTATCAGTGTGGTTATTAGCGCATGACAACTTTTGGTAATGTAGCTTTCTTCCAAAATAAACACTTATCAGTAAGAACTTTTACTTTCATTGCTTAAGTGGTTCTAAAATGAATTTCATTATTTTGTTGAACACAAAAGTTGCAACAAGATATTCTGGATGTTGAAAAAATGAAAAATACTAAGAAAATTAAGGATTTTCCCCAGCATTCTTCAGTATGTTTTCCTTTGTGATCAACAGAAGTAACTCAAACAAATTTAGTAAAAGTGGAGGAAGAATAAAATGATGGCATAGTTTCATTTTTTGATCAACTATCCCTTTAACTGCAAGTTAACTGATTGTGAATTGTGATTAGATGGTTTATTTTTTTGCTTCAGAATAAAGCTAGTATCACATTATTGTCTATAACACTACATTTTTTGATAATATTCTATATTATCTAGATTTACAGCTTACTTTACACCTTTTAATGTGGGTGTTTCTATGTGAAGTTTGCATGTTCTCCCCGGGTTTCCATTTCCCCCAGATGCTCTGGTTTTCAACGCAGTCCAAAAACATGCACTGTAGGTGAATTGGATCAACTAAATTGGCCGTAGTGTGTGAGTGTGTGTGAATGCGAGAGTGTATGCGTGTTTCCCAGCACTGGGTTGTGGCTGGAAGGGCCTCAGCTGCGTAAAACATATGCCAGAATAGTTGGCAGTTCAATCTGCTGAGGCGACCCCATAAGGGACTAAACCAAAGGAAAATGAATGTATGAATGACCTTTAAATGTTGAAATGTTAACTCCCAAAAATACTTTTGACATTTTTAGTAGTTAAAAAAATTATGTTGTATAATATATGCAGTCAAGACCGAAATTATTCAAACCCCTGACAAATTCTGACTTAAGTTTATTTAGCCTCTACATTGTTTAATTGTCTTTTGGGAGAAGCCTGTCATTTCCGGTCAAAAAATCTTGAATAAAAGTTTGAATAAAAGCAACTTTAAGTCAGATCATATATATATTTAACATAAAAGTATTGACAGAAATGCATTTTACTCAGAGTTACAGTAATTTACAGTATTGTTACATGACCAATTCACAATATATCATCAAACTACTGTACTAAAACCACTCTGTTAAACTTTCCAACATCAAAAGTTGTTAAAGATCAAGGTCCCATAATGCAATTTGGAAACTAATTAAATTTTGCAGTGCATTTGAAGGTGACTGAAAGAACAGTGCTAGGATATATTCCTCTCAAACAAACAACCAGCACGTCATTATCTTGAACCATCTCTCATGTGCCTCAAAGGAAATACCAAACCCGCTGTCACTTTAGACACAACAGCATAACAGTTCAAAGCTGTCAACAAGGAAGGCAACATGAGGCAGGAAGCTGCTGAGCTCACGAAGGAATTCGGACATTTTGGCAATCGTTCCGTTAAGACCATGTGCTGTAAACCCTCACACAGGCTTCCAAAGAGGATGTTTTAGGAGGCTCCAGTGGTTTAAGCTGATCTGCGCTCTAGTCTAGAGCAAACCCCCCATAAAAAACAGAGAACTAGACAGCCCATTTGGGCCCTTGGCTAGCAGAGTTCTACAACATGAACTAATTAAAGCATAAAGATAGATGACGTAATGTTTAAAGAGTCAGACAGAGGAAGACGTGAGTTCAGATTATGTTCACGGCTCTCCCTCTCTTTCTTTCTCTGTGTGTAATCCTGATTCCTAAGACTAATGTTGAAATGATGTCAGTGAGGAGGAACTCGGTGTGAAGTCTAAACTGCTTGTCATGTGGTCAGTGATGCTGTTTTAATCTATACTTTTAAGCCTCTCTTATCATTTTGTGAAATCTTCTGATTCTGTGTAGTCTTAAAGTGGTTACCAAGAAAGAGATATGAAACACTAACTACAGAATAGGCCTGTATACTGTCAGATAACATAAATAGCATAAAACATCCCTTTTGTCTGTGTTTTAAAAGTGTGTGTGTGTGTGTGTGTGTGTGCGGCAGAGTTATTATACACTCTTAAAATTTAAAGAGTGTTTTTTTTTGTAGTGATGCCATAGAAGAACGATTTTGCGTTCCAATATGTTTTTTAAAATTGGTTTGGTTAGCTCTTATCGCACCACAGATCATCAAAAGTGCACTTTTTTTCCCAAACATTTCAGCATATTTTTAGTTGTGTTAGTACAATACACATAAACACAAAAATATCTATTTCACTACACAAAATAAGTTTAATTTAAATAAATGTTTCATTCACAGTAAAACCTTTCATAAAACTAGCACTATGAAACTTGTGATTTGCATCTCTTGTCATTCACTTTAATACATGTGTCTGTCATTTAATTCAACTGATTATAATTTTTAATCAATTAATCATTTATTATATCCATAGATGTATATGATGTTACAAGTGTGATCAGTTAAAAATTTTGTACTAAGAAATTTGAAATTGTACACTTATGAAAATAGTCCCAAACTGTAAAAGCCTTTCAGTGAAATGTTCTTGAAAAACCTTGATGTGAAGAAGATGTTAATAATTCCATGAAGTTTCAAGGTTTTTCATGGAACCAACTGTGCCAATACAGACACTTTATTTTTAAGATTTTTGGTAATTAAAATTGAAAACTATTAAAAATAAAATAAATGTGTTTACCAAAAAAGCTTATTTTATTTCAGCTAGTTGCCAGTACAGCTTTTCTTGTTAATATTTAGTGTATTTTGACTGATAAAAACATTCATTCATATTCTTTTCAGCTTAGTTCCTTGATTAATCTGGAATCGCCACAGCGGAATGAACTGCAAACTTATCCAGCATATGTTTTATGCAGCGGATGCCCTTTAAGCTTCAACCCATCTCTGGGAAACATCCATACACACTCATACACTACAGACAATTTAGCCTACCCAATTTCTCTATACCACATGTCTTTGGACTTGTGGGGGAAACCAGAGCACCCAGAGGAAACCCACGCCAACATGGGAAGAACATGCAAACTCTACACAGAAACACCAACTGACCCAGCTGAGACTCAAACCAGTGACCTTCTTGCTGCTAGGTGAATGTGCTACCCACTGCGCCACTGTGCAGCTTTGATAAAACAACCAAAATTAAACTAATAAACACAAAAAAAAACTATAATAGTAAGCCAGTGACACTAAAACAACAATGTAGTACAACTAGATACAGAGTGTTGTATAGCATTAAACTGAGCAATGCATTTTCAGCAACAGCAAAGCAAGATTAAATGGAGACTACACCAAGTTCAGTTCCCATGAAATCAGCCCTGCTGGGCTAAGAGTCCCTCCAGAGATCAATGCACTGTAAACGGCTTCTCAGCTGGCTGCCAAACACTCCAAAGACTGCTCACAGGAAGCCTGCACAATGAAAGACTGGCAGCTCAAAAGAGTCTCAATGCAGGACCTGCGGACTTCAAACCAAATTCACAGTCATTCATGGCTATGTGTATACATTATTCACAAACTAGTTGGAAATATCTACAAATTCTGAATTACTTTGTTCGTGCAGATGAGGAGAAAAATGAGAACTGAAGCATTTGATAACAGGGGGATTCAAGAATACTTATCCCAACACTTGCATAGGGGCGCTCCTGGAAAAAACAAACAAACAACCAAAAGAAATGCCTATATATATATATATATATATATATATATATATATATATATATATATATATATATATATATATATATATATATATATATATATATATATATATATATACAACATTTCTGTCTGGTTCTCGAATCTGATTGGCTGACAGCTGTGGATATTCTGCAATATCAGGACTCGTACAGGCTTTTCACCCTTGTGTATTACTCTAGCCACACAGTGACAGCAGATCAATAAACTCACTACAGTTTGACAAATATTGCAGCTGTTGGACAACATAAAATACTTTTGAGACTTTTTAGGTGAGAATGTAGTTGTTTAGATTGCAACTATGCAGTTTATTCATAAGGATAGCGCCTATTTTAAATATTTATAATTCTGAGATGTAAGTGTGTCTGCATCCATCAGCCTGTCATTTAGCAGAGCAAAGGCGGTTGACGTTTCACCAAAAGATGACGACAGAGACCGCATAATAAGCCCTTAGAGGAGAAAAACTCAGCGTAATTTTAAACCACAGCTGATCAAATCATTATAAAACAGGTAAGTAGCATTCTAAGTCGATCTCTCTCTCTTGTATGTTGTAGTGCTGTATTTATAACATAGTCTGGTAGTGTTTGCATTGCTTAGGCTTTTCAGGGTTAATTATTGTGACAAAGGCTGGGAAATCTCTCTAGACTGGTGGCATTTCATGCTGTTAAGCCTTATAATCTTAAAATGTGAGCAAAATCACCTGTTTTGTCATCACTTTAGACATTATGCAAGAGAATCATTCAAATACTAGTTCTAAAGTGACGTGTGTGAAGTAGCAATGGTTTCTGCTTTTCTGACATCAGCTGCAGATGTGAATGAATGGCAGAAGAAAGTAGTTCCTCTTACAAAAGGGTTTTGAGACTCTCAGTGTTTGATTTTAATTTTTATATACACGATTATGTCGTCGAACTGTTGTATAAACGCAATATCACACTCAGCAGTGTGATGTGGCTATATATCATCACTGGTGGGATACTAAGGCAAGTACTGTTGCATTCTGCCTTTTAAAAATCTATTGTCATTTAGTTATATTTGTTGACATCGACAGTAAGAAACTAAAACAAATCTGTGTATAAGGATGTATTCAGCTTGCCTTCTTGATTTAGATAAAATGACTTCTAGCACAATTACTTTGTAAATTATTTGAATAAGAGTGAACACTATACCATTCAACTATTGATGTCACCAAACAGACTCTGTTGTGGGTTGAATAAAATAGACTCACAAGCCAGACTAAAGACTACTAAACACAATAAAGCAGGACATGATTTCCTGCATAAATCTGCATGAAACCTGCATAAAAATGAGTCGCTGAGCTGCTATAAGTAGGCCACTTTATATATTTTAGGGTGGAAACAAATTGCAACTGTTAAGACCAATTCATACATTTAGTTGTACTTAATTAGTTGTATGCATGTATTTACATGTATGTCATTTTATAGCCCTACCTTTTGCCCAAAAAGGATGAAACATATTTCTATAAATAATTTTCTCAGTATATATATATATATATATATATATATATATATATATATATATATATATATATATATATATATATATATATATATATATATATATATATATATATATATATTATTTTTTTTTTTTCATGACAAAATAATAAAAACATATATTATAAAAAGAACCTGATGAGTAATTTTGAATTGTGTTAAAAGACATCTTTACATAAGAGCAAAAATCTTCCCATAGTGGGATACATACAGGGACCCCTGCTTTGTCCTTATTATGTAATTTGTTCATATGAAGCTGTTTTAGTCATTATATTGACCCATTCTTCCATCTCTGGAATTTTGGGAATTTTCCAGTGTTTTAAGATGATATATTTATAATGCTTATGGAGATTTAAATATGTAATTCTTATAGATCTTATGAGTTCTTCTTCAGTTTCATTAGAATGCTGAAACACAATCACTTTTTCCTCATCAGTTGTGATATTCTTGCCCATTACAGTGAAGACATTGAAAACACATGTTCTTTAAGATTTGTCGATAGCGTGGTGTAATGGAGGAATTACTACTGGGTGATTCCATATCTGGTGATACATTTTGAATTGAAAAAAAAAAAGTAGTAGTTGGCGGTGCATTCCGCTGTGACGACCTCTGTTAAATAAGGGACTACACTGAAGGATAGTGAGTGAGTGAGTATATCAGTGATTCGCAAGAAGTCTCTTCCATATTTTTGCTTTTAATGAATTTTTTAACAGTATTATTTGTCAATTATGTTGTGTTACTAATGCAAGAGTTTAACAGTAACAGAAGTGTTTATCCAAACATCCCACTTCCTAGCATAAATGTGAAAATCAAGCAATCTGTCATGAACTTTTTTCTTTTCCTTTTTCTCATTGTTTTTTACTTTCTTATATTATTAACATCTTGTGATCCATGGTGTATGACTGTCAAATATTAAAATAATTACAAGTATAATCATAAGAAAAAGACTGAAAGAAATAATGACTTTGGACACCAAATACCAGCAATTATAGAATCACTCTTAGATTAGGTAACACATTTTAAGCTCTTCATGAGTTATTAACTAATAATAGATGTGCACACATTTATTGTTTTGGAACTTTTTAAACTTTTCTTTCTTTCTTTCTTTTTTGGTCCAGACTAAAATAACCAAGAGAACTCAACAAGTGTGAACACGCCAAGATTTACACCAAGTCACTGCCAAATAAAAATTAAGTCAATCATTTTCAGATTGAAAGTCATTATTTTGGTTCAGTGTTGGATTTAAATGCCAATTATTTCATTGTGCAAACTATGTTATTAACATCATTAACACTAGTTAGCAGTATAAATGAATCCCTACACTTATAAGGGTGAGAAAAACGAAGGATCTGCATCAAAATCCCCAAGCAAGTATAAAACTTGCAAAGTCATCTGGCTATCTAATGACCTAACCTTACAAGAATGCCCATAAACCCATTTCAAATGCGTCCTTGTATTTACACAGTCTAGAATATAAAACTGGATTAAACTGTTAT
Source organism: Danio aesculapii (assembly GCF_903798145.1). Taxonomy (NCBI): domain Eukaryota; kingdom Metazoa; phylum Chordata; class Actinopteri; order Cypriniformes; family Danionidae; genus Danio; species Danio aesculapii. The sequence goes on along the minus strand of NC_079439.1, from coordinate 41,081,333 downwards.
TTCAGAATTGCTATAATATAAACGTACATGCCACGCTATAATTCCCGTTAGCAACAACCAAGATAAAGTGAAATTGTGCAACAGCTCGGTGTTTTTCGCCATGAGAGCAGCGGGAGGAGGAGCTCTTGGAGGTTCCTCTTCATGAAGTTTTTCCAGCAGCAGCAAGACTGACTGATGCACATCGGCGGTGTTCTCCTCCACCTACAACAGCTCTGCACATACACCAGCTCCCCATCGCCTGATAAACTCACCCTGAATGCAACTTTGGAAAAGGGACCTGCTTATTTAATAGGGCCACAGAGCGTGTTTTGAAGTGCACTGGTCTTGTGGAGTACAAGAAACACTCCAGCATCAGGATGAGAGCGATTAACTTGGACACGTACAGCCTGTCTCTGCTGACCGCTAAAGAAGACATCCTCAACCCGCGAGCATCCACCAACTGGTACAGTAAACATCACCTATTTTTTAGTTCGCTCGCAAATCTTATCGGGCTGCAGCACTGCTTTTTCAGCGTTAAAGGTGCATGCAGCATTTTTAGTGTCCACTTAGTGTACTAATCTGATCTGTCTAGGTAGGCGTTTATGTAGGCTACTTTTGAGACACAACCAAAAGTCAAGACATGTTCTGTGATGCTTTGAACTGATATTGCGCAGTTGTTTTTAAAGGTTGTCAGAATTCGTTATGTTTACGCTTTGAATGATGTGCGTTTTTCACTTTGTAAAGAAAGTTGAAACGTCTTCAGAACTGGAAAAATAGGTCAGTACTCTAGAAGCACAATAAAGTACCTTTTTTGAAAAACACAATACACAAATAACCCGAAAATAACCCGAATCACGGTATGAGTTTTTATTATTATTATTATTATTATTATTATTATTATTATTATTACTTTACACAAATCTAAACGGTAGGTTAGAGACATGGACACTGATTTTGTTTCTCTGGAAGTGCTTGATTTGATATTTCTCATAGCAATTTCTGGTGTTTACCTGCATGAAAATGAGTCGCTTAGCTGCAATAAATAGGCTACTGTATATTTTTAGGGTGGAAACACAATAAATCGCAACTGTTAAGACCAATTCATGCACAATAACTTAATTAGTTGTATGCATGTATTTACATGTTTGTCATTTTATAGCGCCACCTTTTGCCCAAAAAGGATGAAACATCTAAAGCCCCTTGAATTACTTAAAGGGAAAGTTCTCTCAGAGATTATTTTTTTTTTTAATTGTTTTCTTCTGGTTTATGACAAAATAATACAAACATATATTATAAATGATCACTGATAGGCCGACTAAATTTAAAGCCAGGATGTATACAGTGATTACTATGGACAAAAGTACAATATTATAAAAAGAACCTGGTGAGTAATTAAAATTGTGTTACAAGACATCTTCACATGAGACCAAAAGTCTTCCCACACTGGGATACATACAGGCACCCCTGCTTTGTCCTTATTATGTAATTTGTTCATACGAAGCTGTTTTAGTCATTATATTGACCCATTCTTCTAACTCTGGAATTTTGGGAGTTTTCCAGTGCTTTAAAATGAAATGTACATAATTCTTATGAAGATTTAAATATATAATTCTTACCGATCTTAAAAATTCTTCTTCAGTCATTTCAGTTTATCATTTTATAGTGTGAATAAACTAAATATGGTGAACATTAGCTTGCCAGATATTCATTAGAATATAGAGATTTTTTGGTAGTACTTCACAATAGGCGGCACATATCGTTAATATTAGTTCATTTATTTACTAACATGAACAAACAATGAAAAATGAGCAAACCACATTTATTTATTGTAATTCAACATTTACTAATGCATTACTTAATACAAAGTTAACATCAGCTAATAATGAACAATTGTGTTTTCATTAACTAATGTTAACAGAGATAAATAAATAATGCAATAAATGTGCGGGCAGCTCAGTGGTTAACACTGTCACCTCACAGCAAGAAGGCCACTGGTTCGAGTCCCGACTTGGCCATTTGGCATTTCTGTGTGGAGTTTGCATGTTCTCCCTGTGTTGGTTGGGGTTTCCTCCGGGTGCTCCGGTATCCCCCACAAGTCCAAAGACATGTGGTATAGGTGAATTAAATAAACGAAATTGGTCGTAGTGTAAGTGTGTGAATGAGTGTGTATGGGTGTTTCCCAGTACTTGTTTGCAGCTGGAAGGGCATCCGCTGCTTAAAACATATGCTGAATAAGTTGGTGGTTCATTCTGCTGTGGCGACCCCTGATGAACAAAGGGACTAAGCCGAAGGCAAATGAAATTAAATAAATGTATTGTTCATTGTTTGTTCGCATTGACTGTTATTAACTACATGTTCTTAATTGTAAAGTGTTACAAATTCCTTTCTTTTTGCTGTATGGCTCCACCAATAGTGCTCTAAATTGCAGTCTTCTTAAAATTATTGGGTTATTCTTTATATTCAGTTTTATAAGGGTTTCCAGCAGTTCATTTTTAGAGCCCTAATAAAAATATCCGCTGGATTAGTGTTCTAGAAAATAGAACCATTTATTGGCCTATAAAACGATTCAAAGCTTTTTCTTGGTTCCTCATTCGATGTGCATGCATGTTCATGTGCTCATTTAGAATTGAATGATGTAAGAAGACCAACCAGCGCCTTTCATTTGTAACTTTCTACCATGACGTCATGACGTTTAATTCTGCCTCAGCTTCAGGCCTCAGCGGAGGGTAGTAGTTAGCAGGGTGGTTTGCACTTAAGTGGACACCCACATGATTAGAGACACCTTTTTCTGAAACTGAATACATCTGCACTCATTCATTTTGAGAAGTAGTTAATAGCCTGTTCCCACTTGCCACTCACACGACTGCATGATGTCATCTTAGTTGGCTACTAATGTACTGAGAACATTGCAGAGATGACAGTCAATTGTTTTGTTATAATCTGCATGTGTCGGCTTGGATATACATCTGTATTACGCCCGATCTGACAGTCCAAAAGTGACGCAGTGTCTTTCCTCTGTGATCCAGATCCAGTGTCAGGTCTTGGCAGCTCACGTTTGTTATATCAGCAGCGTCATTGTCTCTTGTATTTCAGCAGGCTCAGGCTAATTCCAGCAAACGCCCTGTCAGAGTCTGTCTGACTGATCCAGGCAGCACCCATTCTGTTTTTCCACATGCTTAATCACTGTGGAAACGTGCTCAGAAACAGTCACTGACGCTTCAGGCTTTACAAGCAAATCAGGCCCATTCATGCAGTGCCTGCTGCTGACAGCTTGAACAGCGATGGTGACACTTTGGCAACTTTGTATTTTACGTGTCTTTTACACTGTCATTTCAGCTTTACATGTCAAGTCACTTGCTGCAAGTAAAATGGCTCATAAGCTGAAACAAGACCTGTGAATTTTTATCAAAAGGGGAAACCCACACTTCTCCATGACAGCTATCTCTTATCTTTGAGCATTTGTGGTCTTAGCAGTTGATGTCATTGATTAGTTGAACTGATCAGATGCACTTTATACACCCAAGAATTAGAAAAAAACATCCGCAATCAAGAGTTTCTACAGTTCATTATTCATAAAATGTGCATTATTTAAATAAAAACAAATACTAAATAATTTCTATGTGAGTTTTTGATCAGCCAGAGTTTTTTTTTTGATCAGCCATCAACAGATGTTCAACATCAACAGTACTGCTTAAGAAATAATTGATGGAAATGCTAATTAAAAAAAAATCTTAATTTACAAAAAGTTTTATGCTTACTTCAAAAAAAGGGTTCATGTGAATAATGTGAGATAGAAACAGATTTGCTGAATGAACTATATTGATTTCATTACACTTGCCTTGTTTACTGTTGGTTACTAGGTTACCAATACTACAGTCAGCCACTCTAACAGATTGATGATAAATAGTTCATTTAACACTTTGACGTGCACTATCTCACTGTTGTGATTAGAAAGCTCAGTGCATCACGCGATCAGCTGCTTAATTCAAATCTGCTTTCCCACAATTGCAGCTCTTGTCATAGATCACTGTTTATCAGTGTATCAGTCACATAACATTATTTTAGCTTTCAAACAAATACTACCAGAACAAAACATTTATGGTTTGTAAAATACACGTTGATTTCTATGTTATCTTACACATAATGTGAAAATTTGCCAGATCTTCACACAGATACTCACTGTTTAGGTTACTTGAACATTTTCTCTGTTCTGTCTCCCAGTTAAACAGACACTTCCCATCATGTAATTCGAGAGAAACTGATCAATTTATATGTTGTAAATCCAGAAGCTCTAAACCCTCCATTGCAGTTCAAACATACATGGCGTCAACCATCAAATCACAGCAACACAATATATGCTCTTCAGTGCTTTCCACAGGTTTGAAATATACTTGCGGTGGTAGCTGGATTGAAGCACACCATTTACACACTTCACATAAATAGTTAACTATATGCGACAATCAAAACATAATTTAATCTTTAACACCAACTTTATTTATTATGACACTGTTATACAATGTTTCTTTTTAATGGGTTAAAGTAAAAAAAAAGATTGTCCACTATTTCTCTTACTTTTATGCTATTTAGGAGCCGTGTGCACCCACTGACAGGTAAAGCCTGCTTCTCACTCTCTTTCAAGTTCAAAGCAAACTTTAAAGCATTTTAGATATAGCCTATGTAATATATTAACATCATCAAATCAATAAGATAATCAGCAAATGAAAAATAAATGGGAGAAAAGAAGTAAAAATAGACAATATCTCTAAAAATGAACATTATTACAAGAATAAAACCTGTAGATTATTTAAATAAGGCAAATATGTTGATTAACCATTACTAATGGTGTACTTATATTTTGCAGCCAGTTTAGACCCGTCATTTCGTCCTCTTTGAGTATATAGTAATATATTTTTCCTGAGTTGTTTAGATAAAAAAAAAATATTGTGTGGAGTCAGCCGTGAGGCAAGTGAAAGTAGGCTTAAGTAAAAAGGTAATCCAAAAATGCATACGAGATTTAGAAAGCGAAAGCAAAAGCCAAATCCTGGACATTTTAGGAGATTTGGGCAAAAGCCACGTTTCTGTGGGTCTGCAGAGCACGTGGAACTGTCTGTGTGAGTGTTGACAGTTCATGCACACACACAATGAAACGGGTAAACGAGAGAAGATTTTCCACTACCTAATCGATCACGGATGTTTGATTACATTTGATGGACAAAAAACTGTAAAACGATGTTAATAATAGTAAAAATAAAGTGTCACCAAATATACTTGGGTGACTGTTAATATGGGCAGCCCACCCAAGTAAAGTCTATGTGTGGGAAGCACTGTTATTACACATAAACACATATAAAAGTTTTTCCAATTTTGATGTAAACAATTTTGCATTGATGCATAAAACATAATAATTTAAAATAAAATTAAAGAAGCTTATTTGATTTATGATAGGGTTGTTCAATTACATTAAAAAAAAAACATGCTTTCTTTCTGAATGAGATATGGTAAAATATTTAATACTGTATTATGCAGAGAATTTATTGGTTTATTTGAAAAGAACATGAGGAAATCAAGTACTTAATGTTTAAAATATTTTTCAAGAACAACAAACCACTGAAAAGATGTGTAGCCTGATGCATGGACACTTAAATATCTCTCTCTCACAGACAACAAGCATTCCTGAATTCAGTTCATAAAAAACCAGAGTACATCCTGATTTATGATTGTAATTTGAAATAGTTTTTTTCACAATAGAGAAAATGAGATTTGTTATTTTATTAACCACTGATTTTCATTGTATCGTAACAACATTATCATTTTTCACAATACAGATTTTTTTCTGGGATTAACAATAGAAAAACATACAGGTTTAGAACAATGGGATGATTAAAAAAAATATATATATAAATAAATAAATTATATATATATATATATATATATATATATATATATATATATATATATATATATATATATATATATATATATATATATATATATATATATATATATATATATATAAAACAGCACTCTGCATAAAGCAGCTTTGGTGAAACAGTTCTACCGACTGACACTTTTCCATTCATAAATACATCCATTTGACTTGAAAGATTCAAAGAAGAATCATCTCTTAGCATTCAGGACCAACACAATCTCACGGCAATTCGTAACTTTTTTTTGTGGCTAATTCGTACGAATTCGTACAATCTACTTCGTACAATTTAGTATGATTTGCTCATCCTCCAATGACGGTTGGGTTTAGGGGCGGGGTTAGGTGCCATGCCTCCTTTTTAAAATCGGACCATTTCGTACGACTGAACTCGTACGAATTCGTACGAATTAGCCACTAAACTGTCAAAACGTAAAATACTTACGTTTTCTCGTGAGATCAGGCTGTCAGGACAGGTATTACTTCTTTATCAAACCATGACTGATTCTTCATGCTTGATGCAACTGTCAGTCATTCACATGTTCTTCAGAAGTTAATGTTGGTCAACGGTCCTTTATTTCCTCATAGCATTGAGCAGCTGCAGTGTTTGCTGTTCATGGGTGTGTAAAGATCCCAAGATCACACACATGAGTCAAGTTCAGCCAGTGTAGTCAAAACTAACACAGTATCAATTGCTGCTTGATTTTGCGAAACATCCTTATCGTTATTGTCATAATTTATTTAGTGCTTGTATAGTGAGATAAAAAAATGTGATTATCTGGCTTTGTACAAACTAAGTATACATTTCAGAATGTATTGTTTTGGTTGTAGGCCATAACATATTGTTCTTTCATCGGCAGGGATTTATTGCATTGTGTTTGAATTTGTCATGCTAAGTCTTAGGCAGGCAAGGACAACTCCTGAGGGATGTGACTGGACTGGATATGATAGGAAACTGTGAAGGCGTGGCAGAATTCTTTCCAATGAACTTTGTAGGAGGCTCGGATGAAAAGCCACATTTGTGACATTTGAAGATCGAAGGTGGCTTCACCCCCTTTTAGACAAAGAGGGATTCAGAGGCTGCCCTTTACCATTTTCTCAGAGTAATGATGGTTTACAGCCACTCACGCACACACACACATACACACACACACACACACACGCACGCACACTAATCTTTCCACGGTGATAGTTAAACCATACACTCATCTGCATGTAATGAAGGAACAGAGCTCAGGTTCAGTGTATCTCAGGTGTTTACATCTCCATGCTGTTGGATCACAGGTTTATGCATAATTTAAGGGCCTCAAGGTGCAATGTTCTCAAGTTACCACTAATAAAACATCTGCTAAGCCTGAGTTATCACCACAGGAGCACTGTTCATCGTTAATGCATAATTGTGTCCTTAAATGACCTCTGGTGCAAGTTCAAAACAGATAAAACAGACAAAATAGTTGAAAAGGCATCTGTAACAGCCTCTATTAAAGCTTTGACAAATATGATCACAGCAAACATTGACTCAGTCTGTGTTTGTAGCCAGAGATCGCCATTGTCATATATGTTTGTATGCATATACACTGTAAATCCCAACAGTCATCTTTATCAAATGAAATGAGTGTCGTTAACTCAAAATTGACTAAATGTTAATTCTACTCATTTGAAAAGAGTTTTGAACTCAGTGTTGAAGGTAATGAGGTAATTAAATACCTCATTACTTCAACTTAAATAGAGTAAGTTCACAGTACTCATATAGATTCGTTTTTTTATTCAATTGGTTTGATGCAATCGGTTAGCTCAAATGGTTTGAGTTGCCTTAACTTATTGGGTGTTACAGTTCTCAGTTGTTTTGAGTTCTCTTCATTTATTAGGTTTTACTGAGCTCAAATTGCTTTGTTAACTCGAATGGATTAAGTTCACAGTACTCAATAGGATTAGTTTTTGAACCTAATTGGTTTGTTGCAATCAGTTTGCTCAAATGGTTTGAGTTACCTTAACTTTTTGGGTTTTACAGTGTCAGAACAAATAGTCTATTTTCTTCTTTGTTACAAGTACTGCAATAAAGCATTGCAGTATGAATTGAAATATTTATGTTTATAGTTAAAGAAAGACTGCCAGTAGGTGGCGTCGAGTGATTGAAATGTATTTGTCACTTAACTATTTGTTCAAATGATTTGTTCAAGAAAACTGATTCATCCAGTAATGAAGCAAGTGAAGTTTCTAAGTGAGTCATGGAGTCATTTATTGGTTAGAATGTCTGTAAAATGTGGTAAATGAAACAAGTAAACTTTTTTGAGGAGGTATTGAATCGTTCATTCAAAAGTTAGCAATTTTTTGTCATAAACTCACTTAAATGACATTATTGTAACATTTTATTGTCTGTTCAAAATTTGGGGAGAATTGTGATCTCTATGTAAACAAGAACATGATTTTGATCCTTTTCTGTGGTCAATTAAACATTTTTGAATGTCACATCAAATGAATACACTACCGGTCAAATTTTTAACATTTTTAAAATAATTTTTAAAATGTTTTAAAATAAGCTTTCCCTGCTTATTTCTTAGGCTGCATTTATTCCTTCAACAATACAGTAGAAATTGTAAAATTGTGAAATGTTACTGCACTATAAAATAACTGTTCAAAAGTAGTTTATAATTTAATTTAATCATTTATTCCAGTGATTTTAATGATGAATTCTTTATTATTTCAGTCTTCAGAGTCACATGATTCTTCAGAAACTACTCTAATATTTATTATTATTATTATTATTATTATTATTATTATTAATGGTAATCATAATAAATTCAATGACTGGAGTAATAATTTAATTTAAAACTACATACAATAAGTAATAAATAAATATTCAATAAATAAATGTTTAACAATTTAACTTTTTTTACATTTAATAAATGCCGCCTTGATGAACAGAATCATTTTCTTTAAAAAAAATCATAAAAAAAAAGAAACTGACCCCAAACATTTGACAGGTATTGTATTTTGCACTATAGTTCTTATTTAAAATCGGTTTTACAACTATGTTTACATTTTTTCCTTTTTTTTCTGGTGAACATCTTATAGAATAGTTCACCTCAAAAACGATATTTTCTCGCCACATTTACTCTCCCTTAAGTGGTTATAAAATGTCATGAGTCTCTTTTCTGTTGAATACAAAATAAGATATTTTAAAGTAAGCTGGAAATCGGTAGCCATTATCTATAGCTGTAAAATAAAAGTACCGGTTTCCAACATTCTTCAAACTATCTTATTCTGTGTTCATCAGAAAATAGACTCAAAAAGGTTTGTAACAAGCATAGGGTGATTATATGATGACAGAGTTTAAAATTTTTTGGTCAACTGTCCCTTTAATGACCAGTGCATGACCAGTGTTATTACTTTCCTTGTACTTTCCGGTTCTCTGAGCACTCAAAATGTTTATAGTACGGTGAAAGAAAGAGATTAAGCATTGATGCTGAAGTGGTTGGGAGAGTGTGCCAAAGTTGTTCAGCAGAAATGCATTACAAGTATGAAATAAATTGAGGAATTGTTTGACAGTTACAAAGAAATAAAAGTACAAAACAGGTGTCTCTAGACCATTACCCTTTCAAAAGGTACTATTTAGATGTTAATTTGTACCTTCAGGGGTAATTTGCACTAATATGCACCCTTAAAGCATAAATAAGGTCCAAACATGTACTTTTGAAGAGTACCTCCCTTGTCACAGCTTTGTACCTGTTTAAGAAAGCAGAAAATATTTCTTCAAATTAAAATGAATTTACAGACCGATAATTTTTTTCAGTCAGGTGATAAAGCATGTGATCTTAACCATCATCGAATACAAAATGAAGATCAATGTGGCTTGTTTGTCTAAGTACTTTTATAGCATCACTTTAGTGGGGTTATTTAGTTTTATGGTGGTTGTGTGTACCACAGGAATGTTTTATAGTCGCAGATTAGTAATTAAACCATTGAACGGTAAATGAAGAGACATTTTAGTGTTGACTTAAAAAGTAAGAGCTTCATTGATTTGCTTCAAAATACCCATGGGGTTTTCCCAAGAATGTTGATAATACAGAAAAGTAAGCTGATCTTGAAAGCCCCAGGTTGTTAGATGTGTTAATGTTCTTCATGTCAATTATCAGTATTTATCCAGTGGTGCTGATATGTTTTGTAAATGTTCCCTAATCCTTAAACTATCACCTTAAACGTACCAATTATTGTTTTCGCCACACTCCTGTAATGCAAAGATGCTGAATGAGCTTTTTTGGAATGGTCTGATTGAACATTTGCACACAAACATGTCTGAAACCTGTACATGTCCTATTATTTTTGCTTTCCTCACACTCCATATGTGTCTTGTTAATGCCTAAATACCTGCTATTCACCACCTTCAACTGTAACTCTTGATTTTTCATATATAGTCAGTGTCCTAAAACATTTTAAACCCTCACCTTGTACTTTTACATCTAATTTTATGTATCTGCATTTCACATTTAGAAATTTTCACACTGATCATGTAGAGCTGGGTGATATGACAAAGTATATCCTGATGATATATAACAGTTCAAAAGCTACATTTGCTGTTATTTAAATTAAGCTGAAACATCAAAATTCTTGTGCGTGAGGTTTTTGGGACAACTTAATTGTTTTATGTTCAGTTCATTAATAATTAATAAATAACTAATAAAAACTAATTAATAACTTAATTCCTTCTTGTTGTGCCAACACAAATAGATTGTGTGGGACCCAGCATTTTGTACAGTCAATGATACAGTACGATTTCTGTAAATTCAATTAATTAATATTCATTAACCATATGGTCAATATTTATATATTTTTAATTTAATTTTACATTTTAAAGTATATACTAGAAAATACTCATTCATATTAGGCATGCGATAACCATTTTCAAGGTATACCGTTGTTTGGAAAAGTCAAGGTTTTTAAACCGCCACAATTTCCTGTAATACCGTTTCTAAGGTATGCGTAAGATTGTTTCTTTAATTACATTTAAGTATTTTTAGGACAACAGTATCTCCCAATAGTATCTGGATGCAGCCTTTATAATGCAAGCTGCGATTGCATCACTCAGAGATGCAATGTCAGACACAACGCACTCAATGGAGTGAGTGACGTCACTGTGAGGGGTAGGGTTAGGGGTGGGGTAAGGTGAGCCATTAAAAAGCATTGGATGCAGCACAGATTGCACTGCACCAGGTCTGCATCCAGACCCCTCTCGTATCTCCAGCAGAAAAGATATCCAAAGATGCCATTTAAATGGTAAAGAAAGTTCTGTGTTTTTGAAACAAATGAAGACAGCAGAAGTCAGTGATTTATTTGAATTATTTAGCCTGACATGTTTACTGCTCCAAAATATTATAAATGTTTCTCAATATAAAATATATTGTGTTCAATGAGGGAAAAAGTTGTCATTTTTTACCCAGACATTTAAAAAGAATATAATTTAGAGCAGTAATCACAATACCGTGGTGAAACTGTGATATTTTTATACAAGGTTATACCGTCAGAATCTTATGCCGGCCCATGCCTAATTCATATGCGATCATATTTCGTACTTTATTTAAATCTTCAGGACAAATGTTTGATTAAAAGTATAGAAATTTAAATTGCATATTAATAAAATAAAAAACACTTTCAAAATCTAAAGATTATAGGCCAAATGTAAAATATTGCTAAATAAAATCCAAAATGTAAATATTCTTACAAGATTGAAACTCTCACAATATCGTTTTTCATGTTTCTGTCTGCATCTGTGTAATGATATTTGCAACAAAGGCTCGTTATGAAAACGTAGCGCTATATACATTTCTAAAAGTTGCAAATTATGTAGCCAAAAGTACGTATGGCTGCCTTTCATTTTTAAAACAAACGCTACAGGGCGGTATGAAGGCATTCTATTCGCGCTTACCACCTGACTGCTTGCCTCCGTATTGACGCCTTTCCCGCTGTTACCAGTTTGTCCAGTTAGCTCGCCATGTACATTGGCGGACTTGAGATGCAGAGAGGAGTTGGCCACGACAACAGGGTTCGAGTTATGAAGAACGGTTCCAGAAAGCAGGTAGGACAAAAACAGAAGCCGAAAAATAAAATAAACAATTAAATAACAGGGTGAGAATGTGGTAAAATCTGAAAACGTGGTAAAAATCAGACGAGGGCTTTTTTTTCTAAATTGCTTTTTAACACTGTCAGTTGGGTTTAGGGAAGTGGTGTGGGCGGCTCAATCAGTGCTTTTGAAAACACTATTGGTTGGGTTTAGGGAAGGAAGAGGGTTGGTCAGTCGATCGGTTAGTGAGTCAGTCAATCGACAGCAACCTCTGGTGGATTGAAATTTGAGATCTGAAAAAGCATACACAGCGACCTCTGATGGATTCGTGAAAACAAAATCTGCAAAAAAGCGTAGCTCCTGGGACGTATTTGGCACTCACCATAGAGGGACATTTTCAGAATGAGCCTGGGTTGGACGTGTAATATTGCGTTTAAATAAATAATGAAAAGTATTACTGTAAACAATGTGTTTTGTGACACTACAAAATAGACGACAGAGGAAACTACACTTTTACAATGTTCATAATATACATACCATCATATGTCACAGACTTAATACCATGGATCATTAACATGTGGTTTCCAGTGAAATGGCTTGTTCTCCTCCGGCTCCTCCACTGTTGAACTCTTTGGGGAAATGTTAATGGAGCTTCTCTAAGCTGAAGGCCGGGTCAAAAGCCTCAAACAATGCTGTTTGTTGTGTATTGGGTTGTAGTCCCACACAGATGGCCTGTGGTCGTTGGCGGAGCTGTGAGGCATTAACGTGTCCAGTAAAATTAACATTTGTTGCAGTTGGATATCTGGATACTCTTAGAAGTCTCCAGATATCTGCTACTCTTCCAATATGTTGAAATGGCTTCCAGTTGAGATTTTTTTGGTACTTTCCTAAATCTTTAAGATCAATAATAGATTCTTGTGTAAGCCTTTCCGTGCTCAGCTTTCAGGTTGCGTGCTTGCCAAAAGTTCTGGCAAATGAACAGGGCACATATGCCTCTTTTCATTTTGCTTTCATGTAGTTCTGGCTAATCTTGTCTAGTTGAAAGATTTTTCCATTTCATTTGCTGCATCATGTTAAATGCATTTTCTTTGAGTATAGAGACGACCCACTGAGTTTTTCTGAGGGCACTACATCATTTTAAACATTTATGATGCTCTCAGATTTCATCTCAGTCTCACCAGGAAGTTTTTTTGATAAACAGCAAACTTCAGTTTAAATTCAGGAAGAGCTCCAGAAGTCTGAAATATGACAAAAACAACAATACTAATTATCAGCATTATCTGAACAATATATCATTTCACCATCGATATCACAATGTGTGCATTCACAATAGTTACATCACAAGATATGCAATGTTGAGTTTGAGTTTCACTCTATTTAACCATAATCGAGTGGAAATGAATTATCTGCATGTGTTTTAAGGCCTGTGACTATGTGAGCATTTTAAGAGAGTTTAATTCATTTTAATAATGCATAAAGAAGTTTAATAAAGATCAATATTATTGAATTATTTATATGATGAAGACTTTGCTGTGTTGTTTTACATTTGATTATTCAATTTCTGAATCTGAAGACTGTTAGGACTTTCCCCAGAGTTTATTTCACTTTAATATTTGCTCCATTTTGTTCATAGATATAAACACTAGATATCGCATACGGACCCTGAGCATATCCATATTTGTACAGTGCTCCCAGGACAAATGTCATACAAAGAAAACGAAGCATGAAGGCAGAACATTTCATAGGTAAAATTAATTGTTTTACGTTTTTGTATGTTACGAACTTCTGTGCTAAACAAGTAACGTTATTAATGATAATACAGTCACTTATACTGCGCTGACCATGAGGCAAAGTAGCACCAACTTGCTCTAAATTCTAGGCTTATGCCAGTTTTGTTGAATGAAATCAGCGAACAATGTAAATGAAATATGACAACAGGACGTAGCAGTGCCAGAAACTTGTATTATTGTCGGCTAAGTGAACGAGTCGACCATAAAGCGAAAGCTGGAGAGGGGGTTTGTTTCAGGACACAGATTAGATCAAATTTAACACGGAGGATGGATAATACATTTCCATGCACACAAGCACATGCTCTTTGTCGGCAATGCCTGTGCAGTCACTGATCCATCGATGTTGGAAAGTGATTTAAAATGATAATTTTCGTAATTAAAAAAAATATTTGCACACTGACCACCGGGAAAACTCCCGATCATAGATATATGTAGATATGTGTGTATATATCTATGGCTCCAGATGGCCAGCCTGCCACTGCACCTTGGTCCCACATTCATTTAAAAGGAGTGCTACCCTGCACTAAATTGGCGGCTCTATTGACGCAATTCTTCCAATAGACTACAATAGTCGTAGTCGACATCTAATGTAAATATCTATGCGTTGTGTTTATGACTGCAGTTTGTTTATTATATGTATATAATAAAGTACACAAAGCAATATTTATGTTTCACTCCGGTTTCCTCCACAAGTCCAAAGACATGCGGTACAAGTGAATTGGGTAGGCTAAATTGTTCGTAGTGTATGTGTGTGAGTGAGTGTGTATGGGTGTTTCCCAGTGATGGGTTGCAGCTGGAAGGGCATCCGCTGTGTAAAACATATGCTGGATAAGTTGGCAGTTCACTCCACTGTGGCAACCCCAGATTAATAAATGGAGTAAGCCAAAAAGAAAATGAATGAATGAATAGACGTCTAAAAGATGTCTATTGTAAATGTAGACAGCTAGACTAAAACAAGGCTAAACTTGGGCTGTCAGTGAAAATCTAATGGACATCTAAGAATAGCCCAAAACTAGACTAGTCGTCAAATAGACAGATTAGACAGACTTTATATGTGTAGTCATTAATTTCTGTTTATTTGATGACTAGTCTAGTTTTGGTCTATTCTTAGATGTCCATTAGATTTTCTCTGACAGCCCAAATTTAGCCTTGTTTTAGCCAAGATGACTATGTTTAAAAACAAAAAATGCTTGCTGAGATGTGTTTAAAGTATAGTATTTTTTAATGGCAAAGATTAAAAAAATTAGTTTTCATTACAAATGCATTTCACCTTCTTTAATAATGCCGCTTTCAGTTTGGGTCCCAAACTAAGCACATATTTCTACAAGGCGAGGTGTAACAGGGTGCAGATTGAGGTGCGTTTACAAGAAGGTCTTTATCACACCCCTAATAACTCACAGTAGTCTTGCACCTATAAAGAGGTCTTGTTGTTTACAGCTCAAACTAGCATGTGTGCTTTTGCTCCATACTCAACCTATTGTAATTGGACCTCATGCGGCTCACAGGTTTTCTCTCCACCACTCTGAAGCTCTGACTTTGACTATTAGCACTACCCAAATGTAGAGCCTTGAGAGAGTTTGCAACAAAGAATTTCCCAATACAAGTTT
The DNA here is from genome assembly GCF_903798145.1 of Danio aesculapii. NCBI lineage: Eukaryota > Metazoa > Chordata > Actinopteri > Cypriniformes > Danionidae > Danio > Danio aesculapii. Next base: position 41,065,976 of record NC_079439.1, on the reverse strand, counting down.
TTACACATTTGAACCTTTTTATTTGACTTAAGTGTATCAAATTATAATGATTCATCTCATTTTAAATGTTATTTGCATTGGGTGTTGATAGTTCTTCATGTGCTGGTGGCGTAATATGAAGTGAAAATAGGAAAATAGGTTTGTGGTGATTTGGGTTTACAGTAAACACAACACAAGATTGGCTCTGCCTGAGGCCTTTAATCACCTCAGATTGGAAACTTGCACAGGGCAGAATAAATCAACAAACAGCCTGCATACCTAAAGACTCCCACAGAGTAATGAGAACGACTCTAACACAGTCATAGATCCAGAGCAAACTGATGTTATCTCATCCGTCACCTCACATAACCTGAAAAAGCAAGAGGTTTTGCCTGTCTAAATCTATTATCTGAGATTATACTAAGACAAAATACAATAGACAGGACTTAATCTGTTAGCAGTACGAGATTGTGAGTGGTAGTTTTGGAGCTCGGTCACAGGTGACTGGGTATTCTAGAACTGGCATCTCTCCATTGCAGGGATTAGACTGTGTGGTACAGTAGATGCAGTTCCAATAAAACTGGTGTTTTGATTCAGGCATTTGTTTTTGGCATGTGTCTAATAGCTCAAATCATGGGAAATTTTATTAAATGCTAATCTTAAACATTAGTAAAAAAAAACAATTCTGCTTACCCCGAGCATCTCGCTGACCTGTCTTCTCCCTCCCAAGTTTCGCCACTAGTGTGATACGGTTTGTTCATTTATGTGAGGAGGAGGACAAGTCGGTGAGATACTCAGGATACGCAGATTTTATTTTCAATTTAGGTACCATTTTTTTTCTTGTGAGTTCTCGCTCTCTCTGTGATGTTTCCCAGCAAGTTTTTTTATGGCGTCTCTCCTGCACAATCACTGCAAAGACTATAGACCGTTTTTGAGGGAAGTAAACAAAAACAATTAGTAATGGGCTGGTATAAGATTCTGACAACCTTGGATAAAAATATCACAGTTTCACGGTATTGATATCACTGCTCTAAAACAAATTCTTATTAAATGTCTGGGTAAAAAACAACAACTTTTTCCCCCCTTGAAAACATTATATTTTATTTTTTGAAAGATTTATAATATTTTGGAGCTGTAAACATGTCAGGCTTAATTATTCAAATGAATCATAGACTTCTGCTGTCTTCATTTGTTTCAAAAACACAGAAATCTTTACAATTTAAAACGGCATCTTTGAATATTTTTTCTGCTTAAAAACATATTGGGTAAAAATAATTTTGGGAAAAAAACTATTGTCTAAAAAAAGTCAATGAAAAAAATCTTACACATTCCTTAGGAACGGTATTACAGAAAATTTTGGCGGTTTTAAAACCTTGACTTTTCCAAGCCGTGGTATACCTTGAAAACGATTATCGTCCCATGCCAAGTCCCAATGTATTTCCTGTTTTTTTAATTTTTATAGCTTCAGAGAATCCCAAAAGAGTCATATATTGGTAAATAATGTTATGATAGCTGTTTTAACATTGAGTTATTATTGAATCGCTTCTTGTTACAGTTATGAAATAGTTTGATAACAAGCAGGAAATGTTCAAGGGCCAAAAACATGACCACATTGAAATGGTGCATAGGCTGCATTTACACTGCAGATGTTGATGGTCAATTCCGATTTTTTGACTGCATCCGATGTGTTTGATTACCCGCTTACATCATCTTTTAGAAGTGACTCATATCCAATTGTCTGCATTTACACCACACACAATGACAAGACGCAATGACCAGGAAAAAAAGAGTGGGCGCTGACTGACAGCTGATAATAAAAGAGCGCCCTTTTCTCCATTCCTGTATTTAATCTGTTCGCAGGGTTTAATTTTTTTTTTCAAGTATTTTACAATCATTTATGACAGAAAAGTTCTCATTTGGCCATTTTCTTTTAATCTAGGCTTTTTTTAAACAATTAAGCATCTTAATGTAATGTCCATGTCGTGATTTATATATGTAATGTATACAAAATTTTTATCTATTGTTTACGTACGAATGTTGCAATCTCTCTCTCGTTCTCTCTCTCGCTCACTAACATGCTTGAATACTTGTGCTAGATGACAATATAAATGCTTTTTTTTGTTTTAGTATATGAGATGTAAGGTTTGGAATTAAAAATGAAATGAAAGCGTCAGAGTTGACGTCATTCACTACAGTTTTTAATGACATGCAACTCACATTGGCAGGTGAAAATCCGATCTACCTGCTTACACTGCAGACATAAGGGGCCTATCGGATCAATATCGGATAAAATTTCAACATATGAACAAGGCCTGAATCTGATTTGAGTAAATCGGAATCCATGTGATTTTTTCCTGCTTACATGTACATAGGCCGAATCTGATCTGTGCCAAATCGGAATTGGGTCAATTACACCATGCAGTGTAAATGCAGCCAAAGATGTTAGTCATTTGCCAATTGACCTACATACTGGCCACCGTTCTCCCGATTCATTCTTTCTGCCTGGCAGGTGTTCAACCACACCTCCTTTATAAAAGTCTGAATTAAAACTTTTCCCATATCTGTTTGGGAAGAAGTGCATTGTGATGTGAAAGCTGTCATGATAGTCTCTTGCAGTTGTTTATTTCGAGATATGATTCAGCATTTGCAGCCTTTCTTTCATTAATTTTTATTGGGGTGTAGTTCTTTGTGATGTGAGTAAATAATGAATCATAAAAAAATTGGAAAAGTAATGGTGGGAAAGGTGTGAGACAACTTAGAGAAGTGAAAAAAAGATTAGCATGAATAATTACACAGATACTTCATCCCAAAGTGAACATTTAATCACGTTTACTAACCGTCAGGTGGTTCCAAGCTTTTGTGAGGGTTTTTTGTTTTTTTATTAAGCACAAAAGAAGCTATTTTGAAGAATGTTGGAAACTGGTAGCCATTGACATCTGCAGTAAGAAAAATTATGGTAACACTTTATTTTGATGGTCCATTTTAATATTAGTAAACTGTCTGCTTAATAGCTGTTGATACTGCTCCATCAACAGACATTTAACTGACTATAAGAAACTTTGCAAATACATGTCAATTTACACTAACCCTAACCCCAACCCCAATAAGTTGCCATGAAACTTAAATTCAGCAAACGGTCCATCAAAATAAAGTGTGACCAAAATTATATTCTGTAAAAAAATCGAAACAACTATGCTGTATTTTTGATGAAATAACTGCATTATTGACATCTAAAGGTACACTCTCAGAAATAAAGGTACAGGAGCTGTCATTGGGGTGGGACCTTTTCTAAAGATACATACATACCCAAAGGGATGCATACCCAAAGAATCCACAGTGGTACCTCAAAATTGCATATTAGTGCGCAAATCTACCTAAAAGGTACCTTGGATGTGCCATTATGGACCCTTCAGGTACAATGTGTACCTTTTGCTTCTGTACCTTTAATTCTGAGAGTGTAAGGTGCGCATTATTGGAATGTTAGTTATCAGATGTTCTGCATTAAATTAGCATTTTATCTCCAGGGTATTGCCTATTTGCTAATGATTACTTACCTCTTCATGCGTCAATAGGCTAAAGTAGGTCACCAAGCTAAAGGGTCACCAGATGAGAATCACAGTGCCACATCTTTAAATTTTTAAATCCTACAGCTCTCCAGGATGTTCAAAATCCTGACACTGACATCAGTCTTCCAATAAATACATTACACTTGACCCAAATAGTTGTTAATTTGCACATACATTTCCATTATGTGGTTCACATTCTGGAGTCTGATTCTGTTCTGTTTTGATTCTTGGCCGGGCAAACTGAAACTGTTGCTTTTGCATGTTTCCACAGACCTGGGAACTGCACAGTGATGTAATGCTGCTATGTGTTTATCCCACTGTAACCAGTCCAAAATCAATGTCCTGATGTTTCTGAGGGCAGTTCTGTCCTTCTTTTTTTGCTGTTCACAGTACCAAGATTGATCCTGAGTGAAGTACAAAGTGAACTGCTAGTGCGCTAAATTTTTGCTGATTTTGACACCTTGATCGCAAAATGGTCCAAGAACGAAAGAAAAAAACCTAGACGAAAATTTGGTTTTGTTCAATTTTTTAGCAGAATGGTTTAATAAAGTCTGTCAAAACTCATTCATACCACCATTTTTGAAGTGTTTCCTTAGATTTCACTGTTTGTCTGCATATCTGGCGTGTGATACCTTCAAATTGTCCTAGTCATCATGATGCAATCAGGGGGGGATAGCAGACAGTGTGTACATGAGCGAGGGTCTGTGTTCCAGTAGCTGTGTGGGACAGACGCCACAGGAAATGCCAGAGTTTCCCAGAGGGTTGTTTTGTTGTAGAAGCCAGTAGCTAAACTCACCCTGTCCGGTTAGTGACTTATCAGGAAAGTGTTGAAGAAAGCTACACAGTGTTGATAAATTCTGAGTTTACTTTGGCTTTACATTTTCATAACACTGAAAACTCCATCTTGCTGAACATGTTCACAAGTTTTCTCTCTTTAAATACTGGAGGAGGATCTGGATTACCATTCAAATACCCTTTAAATAAAGACTCTTATTCAGAGTCTCTTAACAGAGTAACAATGCCTAATAGAAGTAAAAAAATGACACGAATTACATTCGCTAAATGAGAATCGATTCTGATAAAAGTAATACTGATTTCCTCATTTAAGCAGCATAGAGAATGGAACTTACAGCACCATAGCAGGGCTCCAGTCTACAATGAAATGAACACATTTCGCAACCTTTTTTCCTGTCAGCATGATACGTTTTTTTTAGAATGTTTCTCTCGTGTCACACATTTTGCTGAACTGATAGACATTGTTGATTTGGAGGAATTCACCAGTTTAGATAGTTCTTCCTTTCCTGCTTCTGAGAAAGTCTAAATTTATCCATTAACGATTTACAGTCTAATTGGAACAACGCTGTAAGAGACAGATCGAAGGTGTATATTGACATCATCCATCTTGCATTTAAAGAAGTTAGTAAAGTCATTTCTTGTTGAGAAAAGCTTGCTGATGCTTTATTTAGATTGGCCACAGATTAGTTTAAAAGACAGCGGTTTCATAAGTCATAGTTATGCATTTGTATGTGTACTAATTGTGTGTTTTTTTCCATAAATGTCACAAACCACAATATAAGCTACTTTTCACTATGATAGTGAGGTTCTACAGATCTATATGGCAAATGCATAACATGAGGATATTTTTATAGATGGTTCTCTTTTTCTTAACTCACTTTCCTGCTATTCTGAACTCAAGCTACTGTCAAATATGCATTTCTAAGAGACAAAAATACATAGTATTATTCATTTTACATGTACAGCACTACCAAATCTAGTGTTGTTGCTACCAACAGTAGAGTTAAGGCTCTTATTAACTGCATAGTATGGGTATGTCTCACTTTTGTGTACTTTTACATTGCATTCTGTACCTACTCAGCACACACACAACATTAGAGACGTGAAAATTTGGTTAGATTTACCCTAACAAGGGCAATGTACATCCAAGTATAATGTTATTTTGACGTACAATAACAACGCTAATATTTGGTTGATTTTATGCTGTGTCAGAAAGTGACCAACATCTTAAACTAACATCATATTGATGTCAGATACTGACATTTATTCGTCAGGTATGGCAACCAAAATCCAAAGTCTGATAGACGTCGTAGTTGTAACGTCCACACAACGTCAAGTTGAAACATCATTAGACAGTGATGTTTTGTTGTTTTTAGGTTGTGTTGACAAGTAACCAAAATGCAACGTCTGTCCGACAATGGACATTGACGTCGGCCTGACGTTGGCTTCTGATGTTAACCTGATTTCAATTTCCAATCAAAATGCAACGTCCCACAACATTGGGGTGCAACGCCAATTTGACATCATCATGATGAAGTCCTGTGCCTGCTGGGTAGTATCTGGTACTTCTTTTAGAACTACCTTTTTTTCAACCCAGGCTCATTATAAAAACGTACCTCTACAGACGTTACTGGAGACCACGAAATACGTCCTGGCGGCACGTTTTTCTGCAGTTTTTGTTTTCGCGAATCCACGAGAGGCCGCTGTGTACGCATTTTGAGATCTCAAATTTCCCTCGCGAGTGCCATTTGCCCTGCTGTTCTCTCGTAAACCCACTAGAGGCCGCTGTTGACTTTTTGACAGACTTTTTGACTGACTGAGCGAACGATCGACTGACCCCAACTCCCCCTTCCCTATACCCAACCAATTTTATCGATTGACTCACTCACCCACTTCCCTAAACCCAACAAAAATGTTTCAAAAGCAATCTAAAAAAAGAAATGAGATTTTTTTAACCACGTTTTCAGATTTTACCACATTATCACCCTGCTATTTACTTGTTTATTTAGTTTTTAGATTTTGTTTGTATCTTACCTGCTTTCTGAAACCGTTCTTCACCAGACTTAAACCCCGTCATCACGGTCAACTTCTTTCTGCATCTCAAGTTCACCGATGTACATGGCGCGCTAACGGGACAAACTGGTTGCAGCCGGAATGCCGTCCATAAGCAGGTAAGCGGTCAGCTGGTAACCGTGAAAAAAACGGCGTCACACCGCCCTGTAGCGTTCGTTTAAAAAAAGAAAATGCAGCCATACGTACCTCTGGCTACGTAATTCGCGATATCCAGAAACGTCTATAGGGCTACGTTTTCAGAATGAGCCTGTGTTGTCTTTATTACTTTCAAGTGAGCCGTACCATTACCAATCACTGCTGAGCCATAATTGCTCTGAGAGAATCACCACTACCAGCGTCATTGGATGGTATGACCTGGAATGAAACCAATAATGTCATAGCAGTAAAAACAGCACAACTATGTGATAATCCTACCCACTTTAAGCAGTACTACATTGCAGTGAAAATGCCAACTGAACTGAGCAAAAATGAAATGAAGTGAGCCGAGCTGTGCAAAACTACCAATCCACACAGGTGAAAAATGGCTTTAATACGACCAGAGCCAGTGCTCTCAAATGTTATTCGGTAGTCCAGCATGGCCAAGTTTGAATCTCATGACCTTTTAAACTCTTTGTACTTTCAATACAATGTGTTTATTCATATTAAAGTGTCTGCAAAAATGTGAATGTGAATGTAGTAATGTCCATGATGTTTCGGAAAAGCTGGTGGCCCAAAGCCCAAAGTCAGAGGGTTCAGAATGGGAGGACATAAATCGTTCTGGTGTAATTTAAATAATGAAACATTTTATGTAATTATATAATTATAGTAGGCTCCCCAAGCTCAGATTCAGCAGTCATTACAAAAAATAATTACAGCCATCAAATTATGAAAATTGGTTTGTGCTCACAGCTGTTCTACAGTAAATAACAACTGCTTGTAAAGTTGTAGAGTTTGGAGGTCAGCAGTAAATGTCCTTAAAGGGTAATAGCAGCATTGTTGATGGAGAATGGGGAGTCAGTTCCTGTGATTCTGATAAGAGCCGTAGTAACCTTTTTGGCCGTGATGCCTTGCTGAAAAGATCTGTCATCTCAAATGGACTTCCTTCACTGATGAAGGTTGTGTTTGTAAAGAAATAATAGAAGCTTTTTAAGAGAAGAATAGCAGGCAATTGATGCTTTCTGTCTTAAACAACCTGGCTTTTTTCAGCGGATAGCTGTTTATATAGCAAAAAAAACCTATGAGGTTACTAATGAAAGACTACAGTTCCCATTTGTAGAGTGGGGTTACATAGGTGGGCTCATGTTACACAGTAGTTACTTTAGTAAATGAAGCTTTAATCAGTGCTGAAACACTAGACATATTGTTCCTGTTTTTTGCCCTGTTTTGTTTGTAAGTCACAATTTTGTTATTATGCTTAATTGCAAAATTATTACATTTTCCTTGGTTAAAAGCTTGACCGCAGCAACACTATTAGATTGTTGCACTTCATAGGTTCTTGAATTACTTGCTATGTAAAGCCCAACAGCAAGCATATTTACATCGACAGTTAAATTAAATTACTTGTGTCTCCTAATTTGTATGTAAATTCTGTTTAAGCATTTTTCTTTTACCAATAGAACAAGTTTGTATGCTAGTTTGGATGTCTTGAATGTTTATTCATTTAGGTTGAATTTTAGACAATAAAACAAGTGTTGAGCATATCATGCATTTTATATTTAGATTAATATTTGTTTTGTACTTTTGGGGCCTGTCATACACCCGGCGCAATAATGTGCAAGAAGTGTTTAGTGAGATTTGTTGCTATTTTCAGACCAACGCAACCCAACGCAAAATAGGAGGTGTGTTAAGGTGCATTGCTGGCACGTTGCTATTTTGAGGAACTGAAATAGACTTGAACTGACCAACTAAAAGGTGGTCTAAACTCCAGCGCAGAGTGTGTTACTTATGTGCTTATGCAGGTCCAAACGCTTACACATTGCTTAATACACACAGGATGTACAGCAATGCACAAATATCTTTACATTTAAAAAAAAATAAAGGATTAAAATGTTATAAAATTATTATTTTCTACATAAAAATAAAAACTGGGTTCATGCCCAGATTAATGAAGGGACTAAGCCAAAAAGAAAATGAATGAATGAATATATGAATGAATGAATGAATGAATGAATGAATGAATGAATGAATGAATGAATGAATGAATGAATATAAAAACCATTACCTCCACGCCTTCTTCACCACGGGGGCCTTTTTTCAGTTTATTCGTGACAATTTGCATTTGTATAATGTTATTATTATTAGCAGTATTTTTTATTATACGCATATTTATATTTATTTTAATAAAAACAAGCTTAGATTTGTCCACTTGTCGGGTTTTGGAGACGCATCACCATATAGGGCATAAGAATAGGATGTGTGTGGATATAACTATTATTGTTTATTTATTAGTTTGCTGGAAATTAGAACTGAATTTAGAAATAGTTTTGAAACAAATCTTTGCGCTTAATGAACGAAATTAAATATGTAGGTTAATGGATGTCTTCAGTGGATTGAGTTTCCACCGTTTCTTTAACCACGAAAGTAAAGGAGTAAAGAGGAAAAGTAAAGAGAACGTAAAGAGGCCGAATGGAGGAGGCTCGTTCTTTTGCCTCGCGCTGCAGATGGTTTGTTGAACTGTTTGCTTGCTAGCGTTCAGTTTTTCCACTCACAAAGCCCGCCATGTAAAATAGCAAATGCACCATGGCGTGACGCAACTGACCCTTTCAGCTAAAAAAACACACCCATAACTCATTAAAAGAATAGGCACAACCCTGTTAGACCATGCGCCAGGCTCAGAGCATATTTTTCCATCCTTAAAATAGCAAAAGTGGATTCGGACACGCCCTTAATGCTTTTGCGCCATGCTCTTTAGACTTTGTGCCTAGATCATTAAAAAAGAGCCATTAGTGTTTTCTCATGTCTAAATGTCGTCCCCCAAATTGATTTATTTTTGGATTCCATTTTTTTAAATGGTTAAATTACATTTTATCATAAAAAACTGCAATTACATTTATATTAAAGTATGTTTATGATATAAACTTAATATTATACATAGTATTTACGAAATACATTTCCTTTACGGTTTCTTCAAGTTAACCCAAACTTTTATTTTGATGTGTCATTGACGACATTCGCCCATTCACCTTCCATTATAACATCAAACTGATGTCTCTTTCTACACTATAACTTCCCATTCCACATCCATTCAAGATTCTCTATCGTTCACAGACTACTTCCACACCATTTCATTGTGTGCCCATATATCACATTTGCATGCCAACCTCTTCAGTCTGTTTTCTTTTCCCATCCCCCAATCCTCCTAAATTCAGTCCCCCATACTCCTTTTCATTTTCAGTCTCCCTCCTTCACTGTTTAGTCAACTCTTCCACTCTATCCGCTCCCTCTCTCTCTGTCTCTCAGGAAATCCTGGTGCGCTCATTTCTCTTCTACTCTTCAAATAGCTGCCATTAGCACAAAATTGGCACTCAAGGGACTGATCCTCCTCACAAGGCGAGCCAACATTATTTACACTCTCATTGTAGATGTCTTACGATGCCGAGACTTATTCATATAAACAGTAAAGTTAATTTAGTAGCCTCTATTATTATTATACATCTCTGTTACAGTCATGTCTAGAGTTGAAATCTGCATTTCTTTTACAGTAGCTGTTGAACTCATTGAGCTGTTTGCCTGTGTGTGTTCAGGCCAGCATACACCCAAATGAATAGCACTTGGCACACTGACTGTATTCAGTACGACAAAGTTACTGTGCCAGATGGCAATGTGCTTAACTTGTTTAGTACTTTCTGCAAAGGTTGTTAGAGAGCCCACCGTCCAGACTGGTATAGGTCTGCCAGGCCTCTGTCTGATTCTTCAATAACCATAATTGATCTTGAGCCATTTTCTTAGAAGTAGGGCTTTTCTTTTGCAGGTTTGTTCCTTTTTGGTATTGACTTTTCAAGACATATACGGTACAAAATATCCATTTTCATGAATTTTGGATATATTACACTGTAATCTGAGGTTCAGCTCACAAGCGAATGCACATATTGTTGTTTCACACTGAATGCCTCGGGCCAGCAGACTGCAAGCTTGGGCAAACACTTTTACTCTATATTGCTGTTATGAACGAGGCCGTTTTTGTCTTATTAGGCAAGAACTGAGTAAGGGCTTGGACTTTTCAGCTCATAATATACAGAAACGTACAATTTTAAATAACTGTTTTCTTATTGAATATAGATTTAAATTAAATTATGGTAACACTTTATTTTGATGGTCCATTTAAGTATTAGTTGACTGTCTGCTTAATATCTGCTGATACTGCTCCTTCAACAGACATTTAACTGACTATAAGAAACTTTGCAAGTACATGTCAACTTACACTAACCCTAACCCCAACCTAACAGTCTACTTATAATCTAATGAGAATTAGTTGGCATGTAGATGCAATGTAACTTAAATTAAAAAAACGTACCATCAAAATAAAGTGTGACTAATTTATTTTTGTGATTCAAAATTGAAATTTCTTCATAATTACTCCAGTTTTCTGTGATTCTTTACAACTTAGAAATTATAATATGATGATTTGCTGTTTTATTATGATCAGTTATTGCTGGAACAAGTTTTTACTGTCCTTTTTCATGATTCTTACAAATCTATCTATCTATCCATCTATCCATCCATCCATCCATCCATCCATCCATCCATCCATCTATCTAACTATCCATCCATCCATCCATCTACACAGATATATATGTGTATATATCTGCTATATCTAGATATAGCAGATATATCTACTACATATATATGTGTGTGTGTAAATAACACCAGCTGCCAGTGATTTCAGTGCAGTGACGTTTAGACCTGGTTTTATGTGTCTGCTTTGAATTTATGACCGTTTTATAACAGACCCAAGAATAATAGTGAGCCAAACAGTGCAGCCAAAAAGGCAAATTTGTAGACAGTAAAGCTGAACTGGCAAAGAACTATTAGTCATTTAGTACGTTCAGACTAAGGGGTCTAAGGGCTTTTCTGGAACAGTAAAATATGCCACAGACGACACTTGACACTTTTCATACCACTTTTAAGAGAAAACTGTTTCCTCCGTGCCAGTTTGGTTTCACAACCAGGTAGGTAAACTCCCGCGGCCCCTCTTCTCTCTTGAGCCACTGGTTTTGCTGAGCGCTTCTCTGCACAGCTGTTTTCCAACTTTACGCACTACAGATGGAATGTGGCCATCTTAGGCAAGGTGGACATCCAAGTCGATTTGGCCTGAGAGTTTGTTGTAAATTTCAGTTTCAGAGAACAGATGTAGTTAGGATGTTAGAGACAAAATTTTGCTTAGCATGGTAAGCTGCTGTATATGAGAAAGGTGCCATATTAGCCCAATTTGAAGTGAAATTAGGTTTTTGTCTTCTGTGAAAGTCTTGAATGATTTATTTTAATGTGGTTGTTCATGTTGAAGAGAACGTGTCACAGATCACTCACATAAATCATTCCTGCCTTCACAGGTACTTTATGAATACCAGTGTTCATGTCTGCGCACGCAGTCATTAGAATGAGTGATCAATAAAAAGTAATATTATCTTTAACTGCCATCAAGCTTTATGTGGGTCAGAAGTTCACAACATGAAAACGTTGAATTCTTGAAAACTAGCATGGAAATCTGAAGATCTTGAGAACATGAGATCAAAACATTTTGGGCCAAACAAATAGTTTAGTTTACTGTGTTTATTTGATCAAACATACATTAATACTTTACATCACTACATTGTTGTGATGTATTGCGTTAAAATATATGAAGCTGAACATTATAATATATTTTCTTTATAATGTATCTTAAAATTGCTTTTTTTCAATTTAGTTCTGTTATGGCCCGTTTACACTGAGTGGTACAGGTTGGTACGGTACAGGTTGGTATGGGTCACCTTTATCAGGCTTGCGTTTCCACTGCCAAAAGGGTAGCAATGGGCATGGTGTATGACAAAAAGTTTCAGTCGACATCATTCTCGCTCGAGGAAATGTCAAAGTAAAGCTGTAAGGGTCGTTCACATATCATATGAGAAGCACTTCTCACAAAACAGATACTTTATGCACATAAATACTTGCGTATAAATGTTTATTACTAACTTTTCTATCAACAGGATTTGATTATAACTGCAGATCAATGACAGTGCAAAATAGCCTACTGCAACGTCTGCAATTATATAAATAAATAAATGCAACATATATGAACACATACAACCCCTTACAGTCTCCGATATATTACCAATTACAGATAAACTACACACAGCAGACATTTAGTCTTCATTTAGGTCCAAAAACAACATGAAATATATCCCACAGTCAGTGCAAACCTCTCACCTGTATCTTTAATCTTCACCAGCACATGTAACCTCTTGTTAGAAAATATTTCCATCATTCCGAGTTTATAATAGTCCAAAAGGTGATGATAATAGTTAAACATGGCAGTTTGTTCATGTTTTAGGTTGCTGAAAGAACCATTAGCTCCTTTGTTTTTTTCCTGCGTCACTCTCGCATTTGTCCGTTTCTGAAAGCATCAGCTGTCAGAAGCACTTCAATAATCACTCACACATTATTATCAACCGCTCATGCTTTAGAAGGCTTTGTAAACAACTACAGGCACAGGGTAGATTCTGCTCTTCTTCTTGGCTTTGTGGCTGTTCATCAAGACAACGACAAGGTTTGTTTAAGCTCGGGTCGACTATGGCTCATTATTATATGTACTGTATATTATTATTACGGTGTAATGTCTCGCCTGTGTATTTAAAAATGGTGCTTCCTTTGTTTTCATTCTGCTAGCTTGTGCATGAGCGAGTAATGAATCTTAAACCAATAGCGTTTAGCTGTGCGTCTAGCTCCGCCTTTTGGTACCCTTTTGTAGTGCTAGGTACCCTTTCGAAAGGTTACCCAAAAAGTGGTACGTTCGTACCAAATTGTACTGTACTACTCAGTGGAAACAAGCCTTTAGGGTACGCTGATTTACTCCAAAATTCATTGGCACATGATTTGGAAAAAAGAACGAAGGAAACAACATATGTAAAGTTTTTTAGAAATGTTAAAAAAATCTATACTGCTACTTTTGATTCATTTAAGAAAACCTGAAAAATATGACCTAAACATTTTGTGATACAGTTATACAATCAATAATTGTTATAATTGCCTTAATAGATGTGTGATTGTGATGTACATTTTTCTTCATTTTGACACAAACACCCTCATGAATCACTCTGTCTTAAAATTTCCTTCCCATGTTTCCTCTTTCAGTCTTTCTCCTTTGTGCTGCCTGTCCAAAACTCGTCCACCCTCATTTGTTTATGGCCTGCATTTCTCTCTTTCTCCTCCATTCCTCATTCTCTGTTCTTGAGCTCATTGCTGGCTGTGCTGCAGAACAGGCTGCTTGTGTTTTTCTCATCAGGAAGTGTGTAAGTGTGAGGTGAAGACGGTCCAGACGACTTCCAGACAACACCTCTCTCCATTAACTACACACAGGAAATGTCTGTTGAAGCGTTAGATTTGATTTTAAGAAATGCATTAAGGGACAAGGAGAACTGTTTTTTGAACATGGTTTGAGTGGGTAATATACGGTCACATCACACACTATTTTTTACACATTACCCTTGCAGTAGATTCTTGCGTGTTATTCTCCCTGGACATCTCTGCTTTGTTTTTGAAGTTTTACTGACAAGCTCTTTTAAATAAAGTCTAGACCAACTCAATCTTGTCCTGCAGGTTATTTGGGCATGTGCAATTGTGACAGGAGAATATGTATGATATAAAACCACACTGTGTTGTGTAACATTCACATTTGACAAAATTGCATCAGTTACCAGGTGTGAGATGAATCAAGAAAAGGCATGCTTTTACAACCACATTTGGAAATATTGGAATACACTTTAAGCAAAGTGTCTTGCAATAAATTAAGATTTTATCAATTTGTGCATTTAATTAAAATTAAAATCATGACCTGCTATTAGTTGCCATAAAAACTCTCATGAGATCACAGCCTATATAGAAATCTAGTGATCTATGCAAATTACATATGTACAGTTAGGTCCATAAATATTGTGACATCAATTGAGACAAACTGCTAATTGTAATTGGGATAATAAAGGAATAACAAACACCTGGCCATGGAACAGCTGAGAAACCAACTGTCCCATCACTTTTGGTCCCTTAACAAGTGGGAGGCACATATGCAAACTTGTGATCGTTCACTTGATGTTTTGTATGTAAATACCTTTAAATTAATGCTGCAGTCACACTAGAGTTTGAGCACGCAAAATTCTGTTGTACGGCGCTGTGAAAAGGGGCGGGATTAAACAAGATGATTAGACATTTAAAAAAGTGAATGATTGGTCCATATTTTAAATTTATGTACATAGAGGTCATGTTTTGATCTCCGATTGGTCTTACGCAGCCAGGTGATGAGATTTCGCAGGTCAGAGTTCACCAAGCTTGAACTGCAAACTTGTCGCACGAGTTTGTGTTTCCGGTCTGACACATTCACGTGTGTATGAATGGAAGTCAATGGGAAGAAAAGTGCAGTGTGACTGTAGCTTAAAGCTGACAGTCTGCAGTTAAAGCACCTCTTGTTCGTTCATTTCAAATCCATTGTGTTGGTGTATAGAGCCAAAAATGTTAGAATTGTGTCAATGTCCCAATATTTATGGACTTCATATTAAGTTCATTCATTTTCTTGTCGGCTTAGTCCCTTTATTAATCCGGGGTTGCCACAGCGGAATAAACTGCCAATTTATCCAGCAAATGTTTTACGCAGCGGATGCCCTTCCAGCCACAACCCATCTCTGGGAAACATCTATACACGCTCATACACTACGGACAATTTAGCCTACCCAATTCACCTGTACCACATGTCTTTGAACTGTGGGGGAAACCGGAGCACCTGGAGGAAACCCATGCAAATGCAGGGAGAACATGCAAACTCTACACAGAAACGCCAACTGAGCCGAGGCTTGAACCAGTGACCTGCTTGCTGTGAGGCGACAGCACTACCTACTGCGTCACCCCCATTTGAAGTTCATATTTGTAATAAATTATCTTATATATGTCCAATTTAGGCTGAGTTTACATGTGCTCCCTGTGTTTGCGTGGGTTTTCTCCGGGTGCTCAGGTTTCCCTCACAGTCCAAAGACATGCGCTATAGGTGAATTGAATAAAACTGAGTTGGCCATAGTGTATGAGTTTATGTGACAGTGTATGGGTGTTTTCCAGTACTGGGTTGCAGCTGGAAGGGCATATGCTGTGTAAAACATATGCTGGATAAGTTGGCGGTTGATTCCGCTGTGGCGACTCCTGACGAATAAAGGGACTAAGCTGATGGAAAATGAAATGAAAATGAAATTTAATATGTACTAATACATATATTTCATAATATTATACATATATTTAAAACATATTTTTGCATGCAAACATTTCCATATATCAGATTTCTATGTAAGATCAATGGAAAATATCCAAATAATTTCCTATGGTCAAAATCAATTCCCGCCCTACACATATTCTTATTTTAAAAGCCAATTCACTTGTATACACGAGAAAATAAGAAAAGACGATCACAATCTCCATTTACAATATCCATTTCATGACAGCTTTTATAAGTGTGGATGGTAGGTGGGCTTTGCACTGAAAAACTGTGTACAAAAGTAACTGATTAGTCAATTCTCGCCATTGTCAAAAATGATTGCTGTTTCATGCAAGTATGTAGGATTTTTGAGACCAATTCATGTGGAAAGCGAAAGACTGAGAATAAATGCAGAAAATAAAAGGCATCCTTTCACTTCATGCAAAACAACTGTAGCTTCATGTGTACTTTAGCTCACTGGGGTGCGTCATAGACGCCATGGAGATGCAATTCATGCCTGAAAGACAATGAGTGAAGTGCTGGCTGTTTGTTCTCCTTTACTATATCAATAGGAATGTGTGTGGTCCTGACTGCATAGATAAATACAGTTTCATTGGAGCTGCATGGTTACAACATGCAGCATGATGTGGTTTGACCCTTTAGCCCCATTTACATCTGGTATTAAGGTGCATTTTGTTCAAACTGATCACAGGTGTACAATCCTAAACAGTGTAAATGGAGTCTAAAGTGTTTTGAGTTTGTCCACTCTTGACAAAATGTTTATCAATCATTAAAATGCATTTCTGACTACTTTTTTTGAGACTATGTTTAGTCTCAAAAAAAGTAGTCAGAAATGCATTTTAATAATGGTTAAATGCCTTCAAACAGCCACACAAATCACTTGATTATGACCTAAGTCTTAAACGTTATGGGCTCTATTTTAATGATCTAGGGACAAAGTCTAAAGCGCATGGTGCAAAAGCATCAAGGGTGTGTCTAAATCCACTTTTGCTATTTTAAGGACGAAAAAATACACTTTGCGCCCTGGCGCATGGTCTAACAGGGTTGTGTTTATTTTCTTTATGAGTTATGGTTGTGTCTTGAGAGAGTCTCATCTCCCATTCCCTTTAAAAGTTAGTTGCGTCATGCCGTGGCACTTCACTAGCGAGAAAACAGTTAAACAGAGCATCTGCAGCACAAGGATCCAGAATGAGCCTCCTTCATTCGGCCTCTTTACTCACTCTTTACTTTACTTTTACTCTTTTCTTTACTCCTTTCATGGATAAGGAAATGGTGTTGTAAGCACTCCACTGAAGACATCCATTAGCCTATTTAATTTCATTTGTTAAGCACAAAGATTTGTTTCAAAACTATTTCTACATTCAGTTCTAATTTCCAGCAAACTTATAAATGAACAATAATAAAGTTATTAAGTGAGTTATATCCAAACTCATGTATTATTCTTATGCCCTATGTGGTGATACATACATCTCCAAAACCCGACAGTTGAACAAATCTAAACTAACATTATACAAATGCAAATGGTCATGAATAAACTGAAAAATAAAACCCGACATGAAGAAGGCTTGGAGTCAGTGGTTTTTATATTCATGTAGAAAATAATAATTTTGTAACATTTGAATCCTTTTATTTTTTTTCATATGTAAAGATATTTGTGTGTGCTGTACATCCTGTGTGTATTAAGCAATGTGTAAGTGTTTGAACCCACATAGGCGCATAACTAAGGTGCTCTGCGCTAAACTGCAGCCCAGCTTTTAGTTGGTCAATGGTGCAGTCTTTTTCAGTTCTTCAAAATAGAAACATGCCAACAATCCGCCTTTACACACCTCTATGTTAGACCAGCACGTCCATAAGTCCACAAAGTGGCTCAAATGGATTTGCCATTTAATCAACGTGGTGCAAAACGTGAAAAGTAGGGTTGCGCTGGTCTGAAAATAGTAACAAATCGCATCAAACATGTCTTGCGCTTTATTGTGCCGGGTGTATTATAGGGCCCTATGTCACATGTTAATGAGGTGTTCTGGCCAGATGGGATTTAAACCAAAGACTATAGAATACAGCCTAAAATGGACTTTGTTTTAACTGCCATCTGAAGCCTTAAGTTTGGTTTAATGAAGAAAAAGTGCAAAAAGCATGATGTTCTTAGCAGTCTATTGTATAACAAACCTACAATGAGATCTGCTTTTCTGTGTTGTTCCATGGTGTCTCGTTTTGGGAGAAACAGTTATTTTACAATATTATTTTGCAATAAACACTTATTTTGCAATATTAGATCGGAAGATCAAAACAATACACGTGCCAATATACCCTATTTTGAAGAAATTTGCAAAAGTTCAAATCTTTGTGTAATGAAAATGAAAATTCTGCTATCAATTAATCTGCCTTTTTTTTTTTTTATTCTTTTAAACACGAAGAAGATATTTTGACAAATGCTGGATCCTGGCTCTCATGAACTTTCCTAGTAATTTTTTTTTATCTACTATAGAAGTCGATGGGTGCCAGCAACCAGCATTTTTCAAAATATCTTCTTTAGTAATCTCATAAAAGATTTAAATCAAAGTTGGGAACATTAAAGTCATTTTGATTTTTGGATGAACTATCCCTTTAAAACCACTTGTAAACATGGTCTTATTGTACTTGAACCAACTGACTGTGCTGTCTAATTAGCCACAGACTATTTACACGCTTTAAAAATGAGCAAATACACAATGTGATCCTAAATGAAATGCAGATTAGTTTATCATAATGTACTCAAGCATTATTTTCATAGTGTTTGACCCAAGTATCAGCTGTCGACACGACTTTAAAATTTTCTTACTTAACTAGAAGTGGTTCTAGTCATTTCAAAATGGGATTTATCAGCCTAAAAACCTTCTCTATTGCAAAACTCCTGATTTTTCTTAACTCTTTGGTGTCACAACACCTACAATGAATGAGCATGTCTTTCAACTCCAGGACATGATTGATGATTTAGAGGAAAAACTCTTTATAGATGTGTGTCGTGTTACCCTCACAGACGAATACGACAAGCACATCTCTGATCCCCCATTACTCGCACTCTCTTGGCCTTTTATTCTGTTGCTGGCGGAAAGAACCAGAACAATGGTGTCACAACATGCTAATTGCAGACTGATTGGTAGGTTGCTCTGGTTGAACACAGACTCTGATGGGGGGGAACAGGCTGTTATTGTTGCTCGTGTCTGAGCCCAAAGCCCAGAGGTCACAATCTGGGAGGATGCCAGAGATCAGAGGCTTTGAAGACAATGGGCACATGATGACACATTGCTGTAGATTATCCTCATTCGGTGTAGACTCCAGGGCTCACAGTGAGGGAGTTCACTGTAATAGCCCGATCAAATTCATTTAACCTGAAGTTCAGCACAGAATTTTTGTTATTAAGAACAATTGTGGTGGTTCCTGCAGCTCACTGAATACCTGATGAGATTAGCGTCAAACTTCTCTTGATATTCACTTGTTCCCCAGTAGTAATAAAATGCATTTAATACAAGCTTTTTGACACACAAACATTAATATTGTAGTGTTTTTTAATCTCTCTAATTTAGTGTTAATTATTTATTTAATAATCATGCAGTAAAGGCTACATCAACAATAGTTAGATGACAGAAATGTCTATTTTATTTTATTTTATTAGCAATATATATATACAGATATTTTATGTATTATTCATAATTATTAATACTTCATTATTATCATTAATTAAGATTTTATTCATTCATTCATTCATTCATTCATTTTCCTTCGGCATAGTCCCTTTATTCATCAGGGGTCACCACAGCGGAATCAACTGCCAACTTATCCAGCATATGTTTTACAAAGTGGATGCCCTTCCAGTTGCAACCCAGGATGGGGAATCACCCATACACTGGTGAAACACCAATACACTCTCATATGCACACACTCATACACTACAGGCAATTTTGTTTACCCAATTCATCTATAGCTAGACATGGGACGATAACCGTTTTCAAGGTATACAGCAGTTTGGAAAAGTCCAGGTTTTTAAACCGCCAAATTTATCTGCTATTCCATTCCTAAGGTATGTGTCAAATTTTTATTTATTGTTTTTTTTTTTTTGTTTGTTTTTTAGGACAACAGTATCTCCAGCAGAATAGATATCCAAAGATGCCGTTTTAAGTTGTAAAGAAATCTGTGTTTTTAAAACAAGGGCAGAAGTCAATGATTTATTTGAATTATTTAGCCTGACATGTTTATTGCTCCAAAATACTTTAAATGTTTTTCAAAATAAAATATATTGTGTTCAATGGGGGAAAAAAGCTTTTGTTTTTTACCTAGACATTTAAAAAGAACTTATTTTAGAGCAGTGATCCCAATACCGTCATACCGTGAAACCGTGATATTTTTATCCAAGGTTATCATACCGTCAGAGTCTTATACCGGCCCATGCGTACCTATAGAGCATGTCTTTGGACTGTGGAGGGATAACTATTGTGGTAACAGTGACGGTGAACTGATAAACTTCAGAAGCATTGTTACTTTCAAAAGGTGATTTACTCCATTTCGATTACCAAATTCTAGGCTGTTATGCTGGTATGTCTGTTCACAGAATGTCAACCAATATATTCATTCATTCATTGTCTTTTCGGCTTAGTCCCTTGATTAATATTTATTAATCCACAGCGGAATGAACCACCAACTTATCTAGCATATGTTTTATGCAACATATGTTTTCCCATCACCGGGAAACATCCATGTGCACTCATTCACACACATACACTACGGCCAATTTAGCTTACCCAATTCACCTATACCACATGTTTTGGGACTTGTCGGGGAAACTGGAGCACCTGGGGAGAACATGCAAACACAGGGAGAGAGAGAGAACACGGGGAGAACATGCAAACTCCACATAGAAATGCTAACTGACCCAGCCGGGCTCGAACCAGCTACCTTCTTGCTGTGAGGTGATTGTGCTACCCACCACGCCATCGTGCTGCCCACAACCAATATACATTATTATTATTTATATCCTCCACAAATGAGGCAAGGGAGCATATTTCAGAAATTAACTTCAGACACAAGATGTAGATGCATGAAAAATGTGAGGGAAATGTGTCCAGCTTTCTGGACAAGTTTGCTCCATTAGCCAGGATGCTATTATTATTATTATTATTATTATTATTATTATTATTATTATTATTATTATTATTATTATAGGATTAATTATAGGATTATAGAAATTATAGGATTTTCATTTAAGTAATTCTTAAAAAAGGCTCAACATTTTTTTAACCAGAAATGAATCTGTTAATGATGGCACTCATCTGTGCTGTACAGCTGCTGCCATAGCAGGTTTGACAGAAAATCTTCAAATACACACTACAAAACAAACACAGCCTTTAAACTGCCCTTACTGTGCAATACTAGTATCTTACTAAATAAGTAATAAAATATTATGTACTGTCATCAACAAACTGTACAGTACTGGACTGTACTGGCAAAGCAAAAGAAATTAGTTATTAGAAATTAGTTATTAAGACTGAAAATAAAAGCTCTCCATTGAAGAGCACTTGGGAAATCTTTGAAAGAAATATTTCACAAAATAAATATTTACAGGAGGACTAAGCATTTTATCCTCAACTGTATAGCATTTAATTGGATACCAATTTGCGAGTTACTTAATATTAAAAGGCACCTATTTTACCCCGTTTACAAGATGTAAGATAAGCCTTTGGTGTCTCCAGAATGTGTCTGTAAAGTTTCAGCTCAAAACACCCATCAGATTATTTATTATATAATGTAGGATCTGCCCATTTTGGTGTCTGAGTTCAGTGTAGCTTTTTTGTAGCCTGTGGCTTTAAATGCAAATGAGCTGCTTCTCCCTGCCCACCGTTCCTACGTGTGTGTCTGCTTCTCATGCATTGTCAGATAAACAGCAGTCAGTGATAGAGACAGACAAGGATGAAGCTGAAATAAGTCCAAGTAAGTTTATTTGATGTATTTGTGGTGGAGTCTATTCAAGCCTTTCTGAAATGATGAGTCTCACACAAATGCCCTTTGCAGTACACACACACATACGTATGTGCACGTTTACTGACATCATTTGGCCGTGGTGATTATAGTGGATAAGAATTAGATATCGATTTTACTCTCTTTATTACAAACATGCTCTGTTTTAAAAACTTTTAAACTTTTACAATTAATTATTGAGGTGCAGCTGATCACAGAGGGTTGTGCAAAAAATGTTCTGTGGACATGTGTATGGTATGGAGACATGGCACCTGTCAATCAATTTGGTTGACGGGTAAAACTGCACTCCAACGTCAGGTTGCGGTGGGCCTCAAAATCACTTGGATTTGGATCCTATTTTAACGTCAGGAAACTTTAAAAAAGAGACTTGTTGTGTTTCTATCACCCCAATATGACTGTGGACACACAGTTCTGTCCAAATAGCTTACAAAGGTTGATTTTCATCACAGGTGCCCTTTAAATCACAGCACAGATTTCAGAAAAAATTTAATTTCCATGTTCCTGTAAATAAATAGATGTGCATGCGGAAATATTTACTTCCACAACAATGGTCAGTGAATATTGTGATAAACGCTAATATTATTTAATGTGGAAACCAAAATATATGCAAAGAAAGAGATTCTGACTTCCCCAGAAGTTTTACTAACAGTAAGCCCTGAGCAGAGAAAGCATCCCAACAAAATGTAGTGTCACATGCGCTTCATTTGATGTGTCTTAATCTCTCAAACCAACTGCTCCACCTGCATTTCACTGTTTGCTTTGGTGTGGTCCTTATACAAAATCCATTATTTTCTCTCAGCCTCAGTTCCAAGTAATAGTCCCAAAGCAGCCAATGAATGATACATAACCACAGACAGCTGTGACCCGGGTTCAAATGCTGTTTTGCGATTTCATTCACTGCAATTATTAGAGCTAGTAGCCCTAAAGAACTTTGGGTTACAAGTCCTGACCTGCACTTGTCAGAATTAAAGCTTCACTGTAGGAGTGTGAAAAGCCAAATAGCAACATCAGTGGACATTAACTCTAAGGGATGTTTGCTCAAAAATCAATCAACTAAACAGAACATTTGGTATGTGCATTACTCCACAGGGCTTATTAGGTTTACTGGGGTCAATGCTTGGTGTGCACAATACATATTCAATACCGAAGCATTCTGGGATAACATATGGTACTCACGCCCAGGCCCATTTGCTGAATTTTTGGATGACGTAAGTGCGGATGGGATGTTGATTATGTTTGGTTGTGGAATGCGAGAAGGGCCCATGATTTGTTTCAGACTGTGAGAGGTCGGGGTTTCTATAGATATATTGACTTTTCACTTGCCTCATGTTGAATTGCTATCAGCATGACCTCTATATGGTCTGTTTCAGGGCCTCATGTTACAATCTGGTTTCAGCAAATCTTGTAACTTGACTCTATCAGCAGGTTTTTGAAACATGCATGTTCTTCCAGAGTAATGTGCTGATGTGTGTCTCTCTCTCTGTCTGTTTTTTCAGGGCCTTATTTACATATGAGGGAGTGAGCAACAATCTCAAACTCACAGATTCAGGAGGTAAGACTCTGCTTTACAATTTGTTTACTTAGCATTTAAGTTTTGAAAAGATTAAATTGCAAAAATTCCCATTAAAAGCACAGTATCTAAGATTTAAAAAAAAAAAATAAATAAATAAATAAATTTGCCAAAACCACTAGAACAGAGTTATACACTCACCGGCCACTTTATTAGGAGCACTTTACTAGTACCTGGTTGGACCCCCTTTTGCCTTTAGAACCGCCTTAATCCTTTGTGGCATAGATTCAACAAGGTACTGGAAATATTCCTCAGAGATTTTGGTCCATATTGACACGATAGCATCACACGGTTGCTGCAGATTTGTCAGCTGCACATCCATGATGCAAATCTTCCGTTCCACCACATCCCAAAGGTTCTCTATTAAGATCTGGTGACTGTGGAGGCCATTTGAGTACAGTGAACTCATTGTCATGTTCAAGAAACCAGTCTGAGATGATTCTGTGCGTTTCTGACATGGTGCGTTATCCTGCTGGAAGTAGCCATCAGAAGATGGGTACACTGTGGTCATAAAGGGATGGACATGGTCAGCAACAGGCTGTGGCGTTGACACAATGCACAAGTGATACTGATGGGCCCAAAGTGTGCCAAGAAAATATCCCTCACACCATTACACCACCAACACAAGCCTGAACTTTTGATACAAGGCAGGATGGATCCATGCTTTTATGTTGTTGATGCCAAATACTGACCGTACCATCTGAATGTCGCAGCAGAAATCAAGACTCATCAGACCAGGCAACATTTTAGTGAGCCTGTGTGAATTGTAGCCTCAGTTTCCTGTTCTTAGCTGACAGAAGTGGCACCCGGTGTGGTCTTCTGGTGCTGTAGCCTATCCGCCTCAAGGTTCGACGTGTTGTGTGTTCAGATGTGCTCTTCTTCATACCTCGGTTGTAACAAGTGGTTTTTTGAGTTACAGTTCCCTTTCCATCAGCTGGAACCAGTCTGGCCATTCTCCTCTGACCTCTGGCATCAACAAGGCGTTTGCACTTACAGAACTGCCGCTCACTGGATATTTTCTCTTTTTCGGACCATTCTCTGTAAACCCTAGAGATGGTTGTGTGTGAAAATACCAGTAGATCAGCAGTTTCTGAAATACTCAGACCAGCCCATCTGGCACCAACAACCATGCCACAATCAAAGTCACTTAAATCACCTTTCTTCCCCATCCTGATACTCGGTTTGAAATGCAGCAGATCGTCTTGACCATGTCTACATGTCTAAATGCATTGAGTTGCTTCCATGTGATTAGAAATTAGCATTAATGGGCATTTGGACAGGTGTACCTAATAAAGTGGCTAGTGAGTGTATATTTAGCTGACAAGCATACAGTATTCCAAATTTTTAAAGAATGTTACATTCCAGGGAAATAAGCTATTTTACCTAGTGACATGGACTGTGCCATTGTGTCACCATGCTAATAACATCATACACCCTTGATTTTCTAGTTTAGTTTTATAGAAAAGGAAAACAGCAATGATGCTTCAGTATGTTGTGTTTTATTAAGCAGGTCACACACCGGATGCGCCACTCTGCACCACGCCACGGCACGCACATGGCAGTTGAATATATTGCACAGCAGACGCGCACATTCGCATGCTATTTAAAATGAAAATATTCAGAAACTGTTCACTTGCGGCGCCGGTGTGTGTACCTTGATAGAAACCTATGTTTAGAATTCTGAAATGCATGTTGCAGAGCGGCGCTTCTGGTGTGTGACCCCCTGCACAGATCAGCATTATAACAAAACCCTAAATGTTATCGATTTGATAAAACTGCTTCTTCTCCACGTGATCACAACTGGAAGAATCAGAAGCAGTTGACTTTGGCATAATAAAAGCTTCCCTGCTTTGAACCATTCCACTCTCTCATTTCTCATCAATAAGTTTTATTGACAGCTCCAATGATTCCACACTCAGTCACGGTATTGTCAAAATACGCTTTTGTTTTCATTGTTTGTTTGATGAAAAAAATTACATAAGGTGCATCCCGAATCGCATACTTATGTACTATCCTACGACATTTTGTAGTATACATAGAGTAAGTAGTGCAATCACACTAATTTTTAAAAGAATAAGTGCACTTTAAGTACCCGGATGCTGCCCTTATTCAACCATTAAAATAAAGCGTGGACTGTTGAACACTTCAAGCACTCAACCGCTGCTGCTTTGCATAGCGGAAAGGGCGGAGCTTTCAGGCACTGACAAGAGTGATTATGCCGCCTCCTGATGGTGAATGCGATTATACTCCTGGCAGGTATTAT
Source organism: Danio aesculapii (assembly GCF_903798145.1). NCBI lineage: Eukaryota > Metazoa > Chordata > Actinopteri > Cypriniformes > Danionidae > Danio > Danio aesculapii. Next base: position 41,040,297 of record NC_079439.1, on the reverse strand, counting down.
TTAGTAGTTTGACCATTTATTTAGCTAATTTGTCAATCGTCAAACCGTCATCTGGAAAAGGTCATTTTCATTAGTAAAAAAAACGGTATCACTTTATTTTGATGGTCCCTTTTAATGCATTGTGTTGAATTTAAGTTACATTGCATCTACATGCCAACTCATTCTCATTAGATTATAAGTAGACTGTTAGGTTGGGGTTAGGGTTTGGGGTTAGTGTAAGTTAACATGTACTTGCAAGTTAATACTTATCAGTTAAATGTCTGGTAAAGTAGTGGCATCAGCAGATTTTAAGCAAACAGTCTACTAATACTCCAATGAGAAGTAATTCACGCAACTTTTAGTCAACAAAATGTGCAATAGGGACCATCAAAATTAAGTCTTACCACAAAAATGTTAGTGTTCTTTTTGGGATGACACTACATTCATGTACTATACTGTTGAGTGTGTAAGTGCATAAGTACATACTGTAGTGCATAAGTGCATAGTGTATAGTGTGCCATTTGGGACAGCTATACTGTGGCTTTAAGAAGTATACTATTCATACTCCTACACAGAATTTCTTGAATTTGAAAAAGATACTGCTTTCCTGGAAACTCAAAACAATGATCGTCTACTGACACCATCAGCTCCTACATAATGTACTGAGCGTGAGCAGGGCTCATGGCACCAGCACTGCATTTTTGAAAAGCTTAGTAAGACAATAAATGAAAATACTTCCAGAAGCAAGGTCACTGCAAACCTAGGCAGTAACTGTCGTGCTCTGTTTGAGCTGCTTTTAAAGCTCAGTCTGAGGGCAATCATGCAGCATTCGCATGTGAAACGCTCCTAAACCAGAGAGGATTACCAATTAAACCAGAAACTGCCAACACCGTTCCTCGTAATGTCAGATGAAGCAGAAAATTCTCACATGAGAGGAGAATAAAGCAGCACCGCTTATTACATCAGAACTGTCCGGTTCTCTGCAGATTATCATGATAATCTGGTGAAAGAATGCAAGCGTTTAGTGGCGTTTACTTTCATTTAGTCAATAATTCATAAGGACACTTTAATTTTTCTCTTTAATTTTTCCCTTCCCCCTCTGTTTGTCTCTTTCTCATCTGCCAGCTGGAGGTTTGACAGAATTGGTTGGGAAATTTCACAACAGCAGGCCCGTGTATGGCCTATGCAGGGTGGGACTGACAGAAACAGGACAACCGCAGATCGTCATGGTCTGCTGGGTAAGTTCACATGAACAATCTGTACATTTATATTCACTGAAATCTCTACCATTTAATTTTTCCATTCTTTTGGGGTGTTTCAAACATGTGTAGCTCTTATAACAAATACTTCTGGATGAGGTCATTTTGCCTGGCTTTGACTGGATGTTTGAACATCACACATAGCTCCTATTGGATGTTGCCATGGGGTGTGAGCCTGAAGTGGTTGCTGATTGGCTGGAGCTGCCACATCATTAAAGAGCCTGTGTTTAAGCACTGGATGTGAGGCTCCTGTTGATGAGACGTGTCAATGGCTTCACTTCACAAAAGAGCTTTGACCTTCAGACTTGTAACTGAAGGAGCTCAAATACAGATGGAGAGAAGCGTTCTGGGAACCTTTCTAATATCCATCTTGGAGCTGGTTGCTGAGGCGATAAGTGGGAATGTTGTGTTTGGGGTCAGAGGTGCCATCTGTAGCCAGTCAGGCATTGTAAAGAGGAGGGGGAGAGTGGACATTCTTGTGAAGCAGACTGGTACTGAGACACATGCATACAGTGCACACCTCTGGCCCCCCGAAAGAGAAGTTGGTAACAAGTTTAAATAGTTTCTATCCTTCTGTATTTCATTCATTCATTTTCTTTTTTGGCTTAGTCCCTTTATTAATCTGGGGTTGCCACAGCCGAATAAACCGCCAACTTATCTAACATATGTTTTACGCAGCGGATGCCCTTCCAGCTGCAACCCATCACTGGGAAACATCTATACACACTCAGTCACACACATACACTACGGACAATTTAGCATACACAATTCACCTATGGCGCATGTATTTAGACTTGTGGGGGAAACCAGAGCACCTAAAGGAAACCCACGTGAACACGGGGAAAACATGCAAACTCCACACAGAATTGCCAACTGACCCAGATGTCAGCTCCGTAGTCAAGAGTGAAGTAAATATATTTATAACATTATAAAGATTTGTTTTGATTTCAAGTATATGTGACCCTGTACCACAAGACCAGTCATTAGTGTCAAGTTTTGAAAATTGAGATTTGTATGTCACAATAAATCTGTAATAAACGAGTTCCCGTTGATGTATGGTTTGTTAGTATAGGACAATTTTTTGGCCAAGAAACAACAATTTGAACATCTAAATCCGAGAGTTCAAAAAATCTAAATATTGGGAAAAAAAAGTCTTTGAAGTTGTACAAATGAAATGTTTAGCAATGCACATTACTAATATTTTTTTAGTTTGATGCATTTATTATAGGACATTTACAAAACATTTTCATGGAACATGATCATCATCAATGATTTTTGGAATGAAATTAAAATAAATTTGACCCATAATAGACTACAATCCCAGTTGTAAGAGCAACAAATAACTTGACTTCTAGTTGATCATTTGGAAAAGTGACAGAAGGTAGATTTTTCTGTTGAATCATCTGTTGAACTGCATCCCAATCAGCACAAATACTACAGAAGACCTATCGGAACCTGCATGGACCCAAGATTCTCATAGAAATCAGTCAAGTTTGGTGAAGGAAAAATCATGGTTTGGAGTTACACACTGTATGGGGCATGCAAGGGATCTGCAGAGTGGATGGCAGTGTTCTCATACTTCTCCTTCTTATACTTCAACCTCCACATCATAGTTCCTGAAAGCAAAAAAGGTCAAGGTCCTCCAGGATTTGCCTGCCCAGTAACCAGATATGAACATTATTGAGCATGTCTGGGGTAAGATGAAGGAGGAGGTATTGAAGATGAAACCAAAGAATCTTGATGAACTCTGGAAGTCCTGCAAGAACACTTTCTTTGCCATTCCAGATGACTTTTTTTAATAAGTTATTTGAGTCATTGCAGAGATGTATGGATGCAGTCCTCCAAGCTCATGGGAGTCATACACAATATTCATTCCTTTTCCACTGCACCATGACTTTAAATTCTATACTGTAGGTTATTTCTGTTAAGTAATGAGACTTTGTCACCTTGGAATTATAAGGTTCTGTCTGCATTCTGAATGATTTTGAGATTTTAAGCCCCAAAGTTTTTGGATTCCATATAGCAAACAGTATGTGTGTAACATTTGTTTTTTTAAATAAAAAGTCTTAAACAAATTTAAAAACATCCAATAATGTAAATAAGTTGTAATTTAACAAGAATATGTCAATAACTCAATTTTGACAAAAATGTCAGATAGAACCTTATAATTCTAAGGTGACGACTTGTATCTAAGCAAAGTCAGACCTTACTGTCCTAAGTAAATATTAAAAAGCCATGATCATGTTTTATTTAGGTACCTGACAAAAGTCTTGTCGCCTATCCAAGTTTCAGGAACAACAAATAATAACTTGACTTCTAGTTGATCATTTGGTCTCAGAAGTGGCTTATATGAAAGGCGAAGGCCTCTAGAGCAGAGTTTCCCAACCCTGTTCCTGAAGGCACGCCAACAGTACACATTTTCATTCTCTCTCTAATCAAACACACCTGAAACAACTCATAAGAACATTAGAAGAGACTCCAAAATCTGAAGTTAATGGTCAGATGAGGGAGACATCCAAAGCATGAACTGTTGGTGTGCCTCCAGGAACAGGGTTGGGAAACACTGATCTAGAGGCCTTCACCTTTCATATAAGCCACTTCTGAGACCAAATGATCAACTAGAAGTCAAGTTATTATTTGTTGTTCCTGAAACTTGGATAGGCGACAAGACTTTTGTCAGGTAGTGTATGTATTTTTGACTATTGCTAAAAACATGCTTGTGCAACATAAGATTGGTTTTGTGGTCCAGGGTCACATATGTTGCTATTTTGACCTTGCAAATGATCAAGCAAATAAATATGTTAAGCAGCAAAACTTCAGTTTGCAGTTTTGATAGTAATAAGAAGTGATTGCACGGTGGATTATGTAACACTGAATAAAAAAGTGTAATGTCATGTACCACATAGTCAAGAACGACAACGCCAAGGATCAAACTTTGAAAGAAGGCTTAATTTTTTCGCACATGATCTGACCACCAGTTGACCTCAACCCTGCTGGAAGTCTTGAGATGTGCTGGAGTGAACAGACAGATAGTCCTGTGCTCCCATATCAATACAAGATAAAAAGATTGATACAACTCTTGATGGAAGTAGACTTTGTGACATTGCAAATTGTTGAATGTGCGCCATAATCAATGCCACCGATGATCCTAAAAATGGTTATTATCTGACCACGAGGAGAACCATGTGGATTGAAATGCTTTGAGATGTGCATTTTTGTTCAATGTGGAGTGTAATTTAAATGGAAACACTCAGGACAGAACAAAAATGAGCTCCTACACCTTTTAAAAATACAGCTAATAGTGTTTTGTTTTTATCACAGCTCTTCCAGTAAGAGTGCTTGACCTCAAGCGCATGTATAGCGATAGTGTCATATATAGCAAAACTCTCACATGGAAGCTAAGCAGGGCTGTGCCTGGTCAGTACCTGGATGGGAGACCACATGGGAAAGCTACGTTGCTAGCTGGAAGCGGTGTTAGTGAGAAAACACGCAGAGGGTGCTCGAGCTTTGGTCTGTGTGGGTCCTAATGCCCCAGTATATTGATGGGGACTCTATACTGCTCAGTGAGTGCTGTCTTTTGGATGAGATGTTAAACCGAGGCCCTGATTCTCTGTGGTCATTAAAAATCCCAGGATGTCCTTCAAAAAAGAGTAGGGGTTTAACCTTGGCATCCTGGCCAGCCCAATGGCCTCTGTCCATCATGGCCTCCTAAACATCCCCATATCATAATTGGCTGCATCAATCTGTCTCGTCTCCACCAATGAGTCGGTGTGTGGTGTGCAGTCTGGCACAATATGGCTGCCGTTGTATCATCCAGGTGGATGCTGCACACTTGTGGTGGATGAGGAGATTCCCCCAAAAATGTTTAAAACGATTTGAGTGTCCAGAAAAGTGCTATATAAATATAAGGAATTATTATTATTATTATTATTATTATTATTATTATTATTATTATTATTATTATTATTATTATTATTATTATTATTATTATTATTATTATTAAAATTGGGGAAGGGACATATCAGATACTAGAGAGCATTTGATTGGTCTGAAGATTTGATGAGAAATTATGAGGTAACTTCAAAAAATGATTCAGAAGTGACAAACTGAAAGCTTTGGATGTTTATGTCTTAAATGTGAATTTTGTCACTGTTTTGGAACATGCTAGCCTATAGATGTCCTTAAGACTAACATATTGTTACTAACATCTAACTTTTTTTTATTCCAACCATTACTTTTTGGTCAACTATAAAACATCTAATGCAAATCAGTGTTTACTTCTAGTCTTCTAGTCTTATCTCTCTCCCACGTGTCCCGCAAAATCACATTTGCTGTCTCTAACAGAAGGGTAACCAGATGGTCACCCTATCACAATATGTGGAGGTTTGATTCCATGTTTATTCAAATAAATTCAGCTTTGGTGAATGTAAAAGATTAGTTTTAAAAAACAATCTTACTAACCCTTTTATTATTGCTGGTGTCCACTGAGTTTCACATCTTGCATGTTTATATTTTGGTTATTTGAACTCTTAAAGGGATAGTTCACTCAAAAATGAAAATTTACTCACTGTTTATTCAGCATAAAGCAGTTTCAACCCTTTATGATTTTCTTTAATTCTGTTAAGCACTAAAGAAGATATTTTGAAGAAATCCGAAAACCTGTAACTATTGAATTCCATTGTATAAAAAACAAATACTATAGAAGTCAATAGTTACAGGTTTCCAGCTTTCTTCGTAAATATCTTCTTTTGTGTTCAACAGAAGAAAGAAACTCAAACAGATTTGGAACAAGTGAAGGGAGATTAAATGACAGAATTTTCATTTTTTGTGTGAACTATCCCTTTACATCTCTTAATTTTCCTCACGGGACTGTAGGTTGTAAGATTTTTGGTAAATTTCGGTCTCTTTGTCTTCATTGCGCAGGTTGGTGATGGTGTGGATGAGAATCGCAGAACTGAATGTGCCAGTCATGTGCCTGCCATCAAGAACTTCTTCAAGGTAAATCAAAAAACAGTCGCCCACGACTAGATGCTTTTGTTTTGTCTGCATTCACATAATCGAGGTCATATAATCACAACACTATAAATGAGCTTGAGGTTCAAGCTTAAATTGCGTTTCAGAAAAGAAGGTATTTTAATAGTGTGCCACCAGTAATCAGGTATTATATACAGTGGGAAGAATTCGGTTATGGAGTGAGAAAATGAATGTTTCTCATCCTCATGTGCACATATATTTGTCTCCTCTTCATGTACAGTACAGCACATCCTGTGTTTGTATGGTCTTGACTATTCTGGTTAGTTTCTATAAGAAAGTTTCTTAGCAGTAGTTTTGGAAATAAATGTGCACTACACACACTGTACACAGAAGACATAGTTTCTCATAATTTAGGTGCTTACAATTGATTTGAGAAATAAAAGCTGTATGCATGACAGTTTAGGAATCTTATAGAAAGCCATCGTGAGCAAACAGATTTTACAGCAGTTGAATATTTCTTATCTTGTAGCTGTTTGCATGTTGCGAAATAAATGACAGATTAAGATTGTTAGACATGTCTTGTCAGAGAATCCAATTCCTCGCAATTCTTCTGTTTCTGCTTCATATGGTTTATGTGATGTTATCTTCCTTTCCCTACACTGTGTTTTTTGTTTATTTACAATTGTGAATTGCATTATGGGATGTAAATCTTTACTCTGTCTACTTTTGATGTTGAAAATTGAACTCTACACTTTAACAAAGTGACTTTTTTATAGTATTTTTTTATTATTTTGACCTTAAAGCAACACAGAGCAAAAATAAAAGCAACAACAACTATAAAGACAGAAAGGAAATGGCAAACAAAACAAAAAAAAGATTTTAAAACCATTGCTACATCAGTTCCTCCAGTATTATACATGGGTTAGCAATGTTACACATACAGTTGAAGTCAGAATTATTCGCCCCCCTTTGACTTTTTTTTTCTTTTTTTAATATTCCCCAAATGATGTTTAACAGAGCAAGGAAATTTTCACAGTATGTCTGATAATATTTTTTCTTCTGGAGAAAGTATTATTTGTTTTATTTTGGCTAGAATAAAAGAAGTTTTTAATTTTTAAACACCATGTTAAGGTCAAAGTTATTAGCCCCTTTAAGCTATATTTTTCTGTAGTCTACAGAACAAACCATCTTTATACAATAACTTGCCTAATTACCCTAACCTGCCTAAGTAACTTGATTAGGTTGGTTAAGCCTTTAAATGTCACTTTAAGCTGTATAGAAGTGTCTTGAAAAATATCTAGTCAAATATTATTTACTGTCATCATGGCAAAGATAAAATAAATCAGTTATTAGAGATGAGTTATTAAAACTATTATGTTTAGAAATGTGTTGAAAAAAATCTTCTCTATGTTAAACAGAAAATGGGGAAAAAAATAAACAGAGGGGCTAATAATTCAGGGGGGCTAATAATTCTTGCCTTAACTGTATGTCTAGGCCCGTGGGCACAGGCAATATGGTGATCTTGCAAAAAATGACAGGGTCATACCTTTAAACTGTTATCCTTCACATTTGACAGATAATTAAAAAAGGGTTCCCAGGTGGCTTCGAAGCCAGCAGTGCTATCAGAAAGAGTGTGTCTAAGTCTCTCTAAATGTAAAGTGTTAGAGAATTCTGAAAACAGAATTTAAAATGTGGTTTTGATGCCTTTTTCCATAGACCCAAAATAATTTTATAACTATCACCATTCCATATTGGACAGCTTTATTAATTTGATGACTGAACCCACGAAGTGAGTCAGACCATCCAAAAATCAGCGATTGCTGGATCAGGGGCAAGGTCACAAGAATAAGCCTTAGAGTAGAATATGAAAATTTCACTCATTTCATTCATTTTCTTTTCCGTTTAGTCCCTTTATTATTCAGGGGTCGCCACAGTGAAATGAACCGCCAACTTATCCAGCATATGTTTCAGCAGCGGATGCCCTTCCAGCCACAACCCAACACTGGGAATCACTTATACACTCTTGCATTCACACACACATACACTACAGACAATTCAACTTATTCAATTCACCTATAGCGCATATCTTTGGACTTGTGGGGGAAACCGGAGCACCCGGAGGAAACCCACGTGAACACAGGGAGAACATGCAAACTCCACACAGAAATGCCAACTGACCCAGCCAGGACTCGAACGAGCAACCTTCTTGCTGTGAGGCGATTGTGCTACCCACTGCGCCAATGTGACACCCAAAATTCACTCCAAAACCCAAAATGTTTTGGACATGACCAAAAGAGATGTCCTAAGGAGCCCTCTACAGATTCACATTGTTACATTTAGAGGAGATGGAGGGCTAGAATTTGTTAAGCTTAACCCTAGAATAATGAAGCTGATGTACTACTTCATATTAACAAAGTGACTTTTATTGACATTTTACTAGTTTTAAGTAACATAAGAAAAAAATACAGAGAAATTAGTCTGTTAAATAACAGAAAATGTACTGGCAATTCATTGCAAGGTTTTTGTAGCGTAATATACACCAAGCCAGACAATAACATCACTTTAAACTATTAAAAATGATAAGGTTAAAAGTTGTTGAAAGACAGATCAAGGTCACATAATGCAATTCAGAAGCATAAATATTCAGAAAAAAAATAAAACACAGTTCACAAAATACAGAAAACTGCTAATTTACAGATATTTTTACATTGTACATTGCTGCTTTATTGAAAAATCTGATTTCTCATAACCTCTTTGCACACTCAAAAAAGGGAAATGATTTGCCTATTTCATATATACTGCATATTTCATATATACTGCATACACATATAAAACCTGCGATGTGAAGCAGCTAATCGGTGTGCTTTTATAATACAGTGTAAAACGGATACAAAACTGACAAGTAAATGTAAGCTTGTATTTACAAGTAAAGGGTTAAAATAAACGTGTGTTTTGTGTCTTGTTTTCTACCCATTCATTTGAATGAATAGGCAGGATATGTAAAACAGCCTCTGACACAGCCTCAAACTGAAAGCACAAACCCTCCTAACATGTGTACAGATGCACTCCTGTGTTTTATTCTGAGATTTCCCTCTTGTAAATGGTTTCCTTCCTTCTCTCGTATCTGTGAAGTTATGGCAAGCAGCATGGTGCCAGCTCTTATTGTATTAAACTCTTCCTCCGGTGTCATGCCCTATTGTTCTCCTGAAGAACGAGTCGTGCCGCTGACAGGCATCACGCAGCCTTACTGATAAGAGCAGAAATTAAGAATATCAAGGGAAAGGTTAAAAGTGTTTGTTTTATTTTTTTATTATTCTTTTAGCATTATGGCGTCACAGTAGCATTGTGGGTAGCACGATCGCCTCACAGCAAGAAAGTTGCTGGTTCGAGCCCCGGCTGGGTCAGTTTTCATTTATGTGTGGAGTTCACATGTTCTCCCTGTGTTCGCGTGGGTTTCCGCCGGGTGCTTCGGTTTCCCCCACAGTCGAAATACATGCGGTATAGTTGAATTGAACAAGCTAAATTGGCCATAGTGTATGTGTGTAACTGCAAGAGTGTATGGGTGTTTCTCAGTGTTGGGTTGCAGGTGGAAGGGCATCCGCTGCGTAAGACATATGCTAGATAAGTTGGCAGTTCATTCTGCTGTGGCGACCCCTGATTAAAAAAGGGACTAAACCAAAAAAAAAAGAATGATGTTTTAGCATTAGTAGCTTTTATCAAGTTGTATGTATCTTATCATATAAGGACGTGTATGTGGGTTTATTTACTTCACCACCCAGATGATGGTGCTTTAACATTCCCATATTTTATTCATTATTATTTTTTCCTTTTTTTGCTTGCATGAGATCGTCAAACATACTTTATATCTGGGATGGTTTTTAATGCCTTATAAAGACATTACCCGGTCAGCTCCCCAGGCATGCCAAGAATGCTGTTTATTCAATTCTCTGTGTTTCTCTCTCTCTCTTTTGAGATCGACAACCTTTATGACCTTGTATTGTGTCGTTCATCCGCAGTATGTGTGTGTGCATCTGAAAAATGTCAGAATGAATGGATTACAAGTGTCTTTTTTGATATTCCCATTTGGATTGAGATCTTGTTGGGTTATTTCTGTGTTGATTGATGGTTGTTGAAGTAGATGAACTTTCATAAGGTCAGGAATGAAGTTTTATAGCGTGGGAGAGGCTGAGCCCCCCCAAACCAACTAGAGCACATACTGTATGGGACTGGACCCCGTTTAGCCATAAAATCAGACGGCCGGAGACAAGCTGTCACAGGCATTTACAGTGTTCTGTCTCAACGGTCCTGCAGTAAATTAATGATAACACTTTCTAAATTGGGATTGAGGGATCTGCGAAATCTCCAGTGTGTGACAAATCCACAAGTCACAGATGAAAACCTTTCTGATTCACAGACAGTCCACAGATGCCTTTGCTTATGTTAAAATAGTTAAGAGTTCTGTCACTGTTTGCTCAGTTATTTTGTTTAAAAAAACATTATCTTCTTTGTGATCCATGGAAAAAGTAATAATTAACTTTAGGTTGAGTAAATGCTGACGTAATTCACATTTTTGGGCACACTATCACTGTTTTCAGCTTGTATTAAATGTGCAGTATGTAAGTTTAACGCCTAATGGTTGAACTAGGTATTGCGCTCCTGGTTAAAAACACATGCAAGAGCAGGTTGCCAGATTGACGACAGCAACTGGAGTGTGCCTGGCTATCGATCCTAAAGGCTGTTTTAAGTCATGTTCTAAATAAAAGCAACAGCACTTGATAGAAGGAATATTTTCATATTAAAAGGTTTGTCCCAACCAACACCTCGAATTGAAATATTAAAAACGGCTTTTATTTCTTGCAGCTGAACAACAGAAAACTGACAATGATCACCTCATGTGCTTTATTTAGTGTTCAATGCTAATAATGTGGGTCTGAATGTCATTTCACATGAATACTGAAAGCAGCAGCAGACAGTTCACCTGAGGTAAAATAAACTGTTTGAAATTGAACTTCAGAACTGTGCAAGCCAACACATATGAGTGAGTTAGCATGTACATTTACCAATGTTAAAGAGGTTTAATATGTACCAATTAGATTATAAACCTTCCCTTTTTGTAAGGTGAGTGCAATTTCTGAGCTTCTGAATGACTGTATTTAAATTTTTGTCATGCTGCGTCTGGTGCAAACAGCCAAATCACTCCATATCTCTTCACGTAGCGTGTTGATAGGGCACAGGTTTACAGTGAGTACGTTTACGTGGGCACCAATAATTTTAATGTGATTAAGACAATACTCTGATTAAGAGTTAACCATGTAAACAGCGATTTTTGATCAATTTAATCTGATTAAGGTCATAATCGAACTAAAGAGAAATTGAATTAAGACATGTGGAGTATGCCGATTTTAGTCGCATTATTAAAGTGCAGTGCAGACATGTAAACAACTTAGACGAACTATTACCGTCATTATAGGACTTTTCGTCGCGTTTTGCGTCAGGATAGTCCACACACACACGGCTGTTTGACACTCTCTGCACCAACCGAGTCAGTGCAGACCACAGACACCTGCATCGTGAAATGCGGAGGTTTTTTTTTCTTCCATTCAGCATGCGGTATGAACTTCCATTAAGACAACACTCTTCCAGCAGTTCATAGTTGCATCCAATATCTCGTTTGTCACGGGGGCATGCATGAAATGATCCTGAATGAAAGTGAAAGTGCCAAACTGCAGTTAAAGTTGACAAATTATAAATGAAACACCTGAAATTACATGAAACTCCAGAGGAAATGATAATAGCGTGATGACGTGATGATATTAATCGAATTATGTGCTATAACATGTAAAACGGGATCATGAAAGGAACATTCAAAAAGCAACTCATGCAAACGTCTTAATCTTATTATTGTCTTAATTAGATTAAGGCAAATCATTCGATTACTGATGTCCATGTAAACGTAGTCAGTGTAACCTGCTCACCTAATGTCTATGCTCGTAATATTATTTGCTAATAAATAACCTCATGTGGAACTGTGAATCTGAATCTCATTTTGGAAGCTGTTACTGTGATACAACTACTTTGAAAATCGTGCAATCTCAACTCTGCATTAAAGGGACCAAAACAAAGACAGACGTTCCAGCATGTAACAGGCATTTTCAAAGCAGAATATCTGACTTTAGCATTGTTTTTTGGATAAACAAGAATGTTCACTTGGCATGTTTCTTAAATATCTGCAAACATATTATGGTATTTTTATGCTTTAGAAGAGTTAAAAACATACATACAGCACCTTTAAGGTATAATTGTGCAATGGAAAAAAGGTAAATGATTCTAAATTCAGATGTATATGGGAACTGAAACATATTAAGCTTGTCCAATTTGACTACTTCAGATAGGGGATGGTATGGCAAAGGTCCAATTTCATGATAAAGTTATTTAAGTTGGCAGGTGTTGTCAAAAGTGGGCAAACAAGACATATTAAAACATCAAGAGTCTCCTTCATCTTCATGTGATCTGATTGACCAAAAATGCATCTTAACGTAAATAAGGATTCAGAGATCAACAACACACGTTTTTTTTCTGATATCTAGTCCAGGCCTGGTTTTCAAATACACTCAGGGATAGGGAACTAAATCAAATGTAAAATCCAATTCTTTTATCAGAGTGTACATCTTGGCTTCTGAGATGTGCCTTCAGCATATCAGTAACAAGATGAGCCACAGTGCAGTCTAAATCCCTCCAGTTACTCCTCCCTACTTTCTCCATTTATCACTCACACTTTTTATTGTCTCTTCATGGCGAGTCTGTGCTAGTAAAGACTGTCATGTGTACATAATGATTAGTCAGTGCTTTAGTGCTTCAAAACAAATGTAGGACTGTTTGCTTTTGTAGAAGGGTCATCAAGGAGGATGTTTGATTTGCAGCAGTCATCAGCGAAGAGCATTAATACCAAAAGATTCACACAAAAGGAAATGCAGCACCTTTTCATTTTGCATTAATAAAACCAATTTAATGTTTAATCTATTCAAGAGTCTAGGGTTTATTTTTATGTTTTTGAATTAAGCCTGCATTCTTCAAAAGAAATAAATAATTAATAATACAAAATAAAAATAAATCAAAAATAAAGATTGGCAACACATCACTATCTCCACTAAGAGTGAAGCCAATATATCGCAAAGATGGCTGCTGATATCTTGCACTGATGGCTTAATTTGGAGCCAGAGACTGTGCAGTAGTAATTAAGAAATTAATATCTTAAAAAGCTTGAGCTTTATTTACATGACAACATATCTTTTAGCAAGTTTACATGGCAGACTTTGTAAGTAAAAAACTGAACACTTCACTAGCGAGAAAACAGTTAAACAGAGCATCTGCAACGCAAGGATAAAGAACGAGCCTCCTCCATTCGGCCTCTTTACTTTTTCTTTACTTTACTTTTACTCTTTACTTTACTCCTTTACTTTCGTGGATAAGCAAACTGTGTTGTATGCACTTCACTAAAGAAGTCCATTAGCCTACATATTTAATTTTGTTTGTTAAGGGCAAAGATTTGTTTAAACTCAGTTCTAATTTCCAGCAAACAAATAAATAAATAACAATAATAATAATAATAAAGTGTGGTCAAAAAACTGAGTTATATCCGAACACACGTCCTATACCCCATATGGTGATGCAGACGTCTCCAAAACCCAACAGGTGGACAATCCTAAACTTGGTTTTATTAAAACAAAAATAAATATGCATATAAGACTGCTGATAATAATAACATTATACAAATACAAACTGTCACGAATAAACTGAAAATAGTCTCCCGAGATGAAGGCATGGAGGCAGCGGTTTTTATATTCATGTAGAAAATAATACATTTTGTAACATTTTAATCCTTTTTTTTTCATATGTAAAGATATTTGTGTGTTACTGTACATCCTGTGTGTATTAAGCATTGTGTGAGCATTTTGGACCTGCATAGGCGCATAAATAACACGCTCTGCGCTGTACTTTAGACCAGCTTTTAGTTGGTCAATTGTGTAGTCTATTTCATTTTCTCAAAATAGCAACGCGCCAACAATGTGCCTTAACACACCTTTTTTTAAGTCCAGCACACCCATGAGTTCACAAAGTGGCACAAATGGATTTGCTATTTAAACAACGTGGTGCAAAATGCGAATATTAGGGTTGCTCTGGTCTGAAAATAGCAACAAATCGCACCATGCACATCTTGCAGTTGGTGGCTTGGTGCTCATTAATTACTTAATAATTTCAAAGCAATGAGTTTACTTGTGTCAACTAGCTAACTCAAGTCAACTAATCATTGTTAATGCAACAGCTTTACTTATCTTTTTTAAGTACAACCCACTAATCGCTTTTTACTATGCATTAGGTTAATTAGTTCACAGAACACAACTGTTGCACTGTTATGGTAAATTAAAATTAAAGCTTCTATCTCCTAAACCCTGTAAATAAGTGTGCCTTGGCTACTTAGAGTAGTTGTCAATTATATCAGCATCATTTAACGAGTTAATATTATATCAGCAAGTCGGTGCCAATAGCCTAGTGGTTAAGTGCGCTGACCTGAGTTTGATTTCTGTCTTAAGGTCCTTTGCAGGTCCTTCCCCTCTCTCTGCTCCCAATCCTCTCTCACCTTCAACATCCTATCCCAATAAAAGGTGAAAAAAACCTAAAAATAATTCTTAATATATATATATATATATATATATATATATATATATATATATATATATATATATATATATATATATATATATATACAGTTGAAACCATAATTATTAGCCCCCCTGAATTAATAGCCCCCCTGTTTTTTCCCCTCCAATTTCTGTTTAACAGAGAGACCATTTTTTTCAATACATTTCTACACATAATAGTTTTAATAACTCATTTCTAATGACTGATTTATTTTATCTTTGTCATGATGACAGTAAATAATATTTGACTAGATGTTTTTCAAGACTTCTATACAGCTTAAAGTGACATTTAAAGGCTTAACTAGGTTAATTAGGATAACTATACAGGTTAGGGTAATTAGGCAAGTTATTGTATAAAGATGGTTTGCTCTGTAGACTATCGAAAAAAAATTGCTTAAAGGGGCTAATAATATTGACCTTAAATGTTTTTAAAAAAATTAAAAACTGATTTTATTCTTGCCGAAATTAAACAAAAAAGACTTTCTCCAGAAGAAAAAATTTTATCAGACATACTGTGAAAATTTCCTTGATCTGTCAAACATCACTTGGGAAATATTTAAAAAAAAGAATAAAAAATTCAAAAGGGGGCTAATAATTCTGACTTCAACTGTATATATATATATATATATATATATATATATATATATATATATATATATATATATAAATATGTTCATTCTTGAACACTATATTGTGAAGAAGTGATGTAGAACTAAATATTTCTGACCCTGGATACTTGATCAGTTTTCTAGGTCTCTGTTTTCTGCATGATTGATTGATGTAAGATGAGCTTTTATGGTCTGAAGCGCTGGTGTATTCTGACAGTGAGCTGCAGGCGTGAGGTGTGTATGGCATAGCATCTGTCCTCAGTCCTGTTAATACTGCTAGAGCCCCGAAGCTAACTGTATGTCAAGGGGCTCGTCTAAAGCAAGTAATAACAGAGAATTAAGTCATTTAACTCCTCCAGAGCGAAAAAAGGATAGATGAGATAAAAAGGAGGGAGGAGAAAATTAGCCCAAATTCAACATAATGTTCTATAGATGAAATCAGCAGCGTCACAGTAAAAGCAGTGAGTGAACGAATCGGTCCGGACACGTTGAAGTTGTTTGGTGAAATGTGGAAAGCGAGCTGAATGTAACAGTGTGGTAATCCATTGTAGAGCTGTGGGTTTTGTTGGGTCGGAGCCCAATCTGCACTCATGAGGCCCTGCGGCACAAAGTCTCTGTTTCTGTGCTCTTCTGCTCCCTTCTCTCCCACAAACCAGATCACTCACTGTGAGCGAATACTCCAGATTCACTCACAGCGATCTGATGTGTTTTGTTGAGCAGTGACTAACTATGATATCCTGTCATGTAAATTCTCCAAGGATCTTTATCTCAGTGACCTCAGAGCTGTTGATGAATGCTGGTGACAGAAAAATCCCTTATAAGGGAATATGTAGTATGTAGAGTTGTTAGTTTTAGGCCTATACATTCTTACATGCTGCTTCTGATATAATAATTCTGACACTTTTAACAGTCCACTTTTTTGGAAATAGGCTCATTTTACATGTCACCTAGTGTTAAACAGTTTTTCAATCCATTCAGCCAATATTATGGTCTGGCAGAATAGATGTAAAATAAATAATTGAACTGGATTAGACCGTTAGCTTATAGCTAAGAGTTTCACTATTTTCTCCTATTTAAACCTTGAATATTATGTAGTTATATCATGTACTTAGACGGAAAATGAAAAGTTGCTATTTTCTAGGTCAATATAGCTATGAACTACACTCTCATTCTGATGTAATAATCAAGGAAATTGTCTGCTGTACTATGGCTTATGCAGCACATGAAAATAGCGGCCAGCCATAGTACTCGATTATTTTAAAATAATCATATAAAATTATTTAAAATGTTATTTAATCGATTTTTTAAAGATGTTTTGCTTAGTAGTCAAAAACGTCCAGAGAAAACATTCTTGTCAAAAAAAAGGTAAAATTATTTACAAGGAAAGTGCAAGGAAAGTTAAAATACTAATTTAAATTTATGAAAGCTAAATGATATTTTCTCATTCTGGGGTGCATTTCCGAAAACGATCGTTAGCTAACTAAGGTTGCAAGCTTCATCGTTACAAACATAGACCGTTGATTTGACGTTTCCCAAATCCGTCGTTCCAACAAACATTCGCAAACTGCATCGCAAACTTACGTACGTTTACATAACTATACCTCTAGAGCTGTAGTTAGAAGCATAGCTCCTGGCTGTGTTCTATTCCCAGTTCATTTAGAACGTTCCAACATTTACAGATAAAGACAATAAAGTCATCACTCTTAGGTGTAATTTGCTTTCAAAGTTTTTTTACAGTTCAGTTTTAGCGATCTTCCTATTGACAATTGCGCACCCTTCATTGTGCACTTTGAAAATGTTGATCTCATTCTGAACACAGCTGTGGCTCATGATGAAAGCTACAGTTGACCTATTATTTTAAAGCGGATTTTACATCACGTCTCCAAAGCTTGTGAACGCAAAAAATATAACATATGTTAATGCTTTTAATCTATTGTTATTTATTTATTTAAAAAATTATCTGTACTGTATATGACATGGGCCTGTTGGTTAGAACATTTCTGCAGTAGTTTGAATGTGTCAAATTGTAAAAGTAGACTTAAAATAAATAAATAAATACATAAATAAATAAACAATATCCTACTTAATAATAATAATAATAATAATAATAATAATAATAATAATAATAATAATAATAATAATAATAATAATTATTATTATTATTATTATTATTATTATTATTAAATTTTATTATTAGGATTTAATTTTTTCATTTTCATTCACAAACATGTTGGCTAAGTGATTTTATATGGAATATTCTCAATAATATTTGTAAAGGAAACATTTATAGGTCCTAAAGGTGTCACTTACATATTCAATGTAAATATTTAATTAATATGGAAAACGAGTGCATGTTATTACCAAAACTAATATTGGATTTTTTAAAATCAATTTTTAAAACAATAATTTTCACAAAAATAAATGGGGTTTTTCTCTAAAGAAGTTGTTACTCCACCCCGTTTAAAGCGTCATTACGGGTGTTACGTACTATAACTAACGTAGTTCAAACGATGGATCTGTGACAGAGAAACTACACGTTTGGGAAACACTCGTCACTACATTGTTCTTTTCCCAAACGATGCATCGAACTATACGAACTAAGTGCTGCAAAGAATATTTGTATTTCAACATGTTTTTTTTTAAATAATAGTTTTAATAGCTAATTTCTACTACCTAATTTCTTTTGTCTTTGCCATGATGATAGTACATAATATTTTACTAGTTATTTTGCAACTAGTTATTTAGCTCAAAGTGCAATCTAAAGGCTTAACTAGGATAATTAGGCTAGTAGATTAAAAAGGCATGTGATTAGAAAACATTGGTTTGTTCTGTAGCCAAGCAAACAAATAATAATGTATTGAGGACTGATAATGTTGTATTTAAAATTCCAACCAAAACAAAAGAAATGAGACTTTTCATGTTATTGGAAATACAGTGAAAATGTTCTGGTAAACATCACTTATTTGAAAAAAGAATAAAACATTCACAGGAAGGCTAATCATTTTGACTTCAACTGCATATATATTTCCCAGCTTCAAAAATGTGTTTATAATTGAGTAATTCAACTGTGGTCAGTCTCTTGATGTTTGTGTCATTACAGGAGGCTCAAGTATTTATTACAGCCTCACAGCAAGATGAGGTGACGGAGGAGCAGATTTTGGCTGCGGTTGCAAAGATTCGACCACCAATGGAGAGACTGAGAAGACCCTCAAAGACAGTGGATAAGGAGGAGACTGTGGTAAGTTACCACAAAAAAACCCACGGCTTTGGCTTGTACGAGAGATTCATTCATTAACATTGAAGAAGTCTGTTTCTCTGTAAGATTAATGATACACATCATCTATATTGTCTCTCATTGATGTTTCGGGTTATTTTTGGTCTTTTGTTGCATTTTTGTGCCACACTTACAGGGGACAAACTACAGGAAGACTAATGCTGCAATGGAGATGAGACGAATTAACAGAGACTCCTTCTGGGCACGTGCAGAGGTACAGCTCAACAAGCTTTACTTCTGGAGTTTCACTTAACAGCCTATTCTTTCTCCAACTATAATTAAGAAGATTGTCTTTTTTATTGCCTTTCCCTACCATGACATATTTTCAGAATTACAATAAACTCAAAATTTGAGTCATCCTGTGAAAACATTTTGAAAACATTGTGCTGTCGTGAAAAAAAACCTTTTGGAAGGCTCCTCCACATTTGTGGTTGTGTCAGATTTCAAATGATAAAATTAGCTCTGCTATTTTAAAGGGCACCTATGGTGAAAATCATCTTTTGTAAGCTGTTTGGACAGACCTGTGTGTAGGTATAGTGTGTCCACAGTCATATTGAGGTGATATAAAGACATTACGTCTGTTTTTAAAAATGTCCTCACGTGAAAATAGGATCCAAATCACTCCCAATTTGAGGCCCACCACAACATAACATAAGAGGTGGTTTCCCCACCCACTGAAGTATTTGACAGCCACTTATTAACATGTCTCTGTAGTAACGCATATAATCATATCCACAAGACAGGACGTGTGCAAAGCAACTGGGGTTAAAAGATCTGTTCAGCTCTCTGTGATCATCAATCATCATCAAATGTGATCAACAATGAGTTTTACAAGTTTAAAACGGTTTAAAACAGTGAATGTTTGTAATAAATTACAGCGATTTTACCGTCTTTACTTTATCACCACAGCCACATGTCAGTACAGTTATAAAAGACGACGCTTCAATCTCGGTTTGTGGACGTTAAATCAGGTTTATTTTGTACATTAACATGATGGATATCCATACAGCAGTGGATATTAACATTTATCCTGTCACATTTGCATGTGTGTGTGTGTGTGAGTGAACTTTGTAACTACTTTGTGTATGACTCATTGCTGCAGAATTAACTCCACAACAAACACATCAAATAATCACTGGGGAAATTCTTACTGTAGTATTTCTCACAACCGTTACATGACATCTGCTTCCTTCATGTCTGTCACTGTGCTGTTTATCTGACGCCAGTGGTGTAGTCCTTGCTATATGCACGTATACTCAATATGCCTACATTTTTCCACGAGCTGTTTGGGTATTACGACTTCTGAGGATCATACTCTCGGTATACTCACTTGTTTTGGTGATTAGACGTCCATAATTTTTGTGTATTGAGTATTTGAGTTTTTCGAAGATCACAACAAATCAGCTGAATGAAGTCTCGCTGAAACGTTCAAGTAAAATTATAAAACAGCATGGGCGTTGCTTTAGCCCTCCATTCAGCCCCCCTAATACCTTTGCTATTACCTGTACACTACTAAATGATCGCCTTAGTCCCCTTTAAATTTGATATAAAACGGCGGTAGAACCCCACTCCTGAACTCGTTTTTTAGTTAGTCAGCAAACCACAGCTGTGCAGTGTATATATATATATATATATATATATATATATATATATATATATATATATATATATATATATATATATATATATATATAAATCAAATGAATCAAAGATACATTGACTTTCGTCGTTTCTTTGCCTACTTTTAAAATTTGGATTGGGTGGGTAATAGTACACCACCTATTTTTTTAGGACTACACCACTGTCTGACCCAGCCGAGGCAGAGATTGAGGCACACTCTGGCAGACAGGCACATGGGAACGGTGGGTGGGGAAAACCAACATTAAAGGCACAGGCAACAAAAACAGCTACACTGTGTTCAGAGCAGAAATTCCAATATTCTAAAAGGTAAAATAAATAATCTGATGAGTATTTTGAGCTGAAACTTTACAGACACATTCAGGAGACACAAAAGACTTGTCTTAAATCTTGAAAAAGCGGTAAAATAGCTGCCCTTTAAAATCAAATCTTTTTCTAATCTTGACAAATCACATATTGTCTAATAAGTCTGACAGTGTTCATTGCATAATTGGTTCTTCGGTTTTATGTGACAGAAATGTATTTGTGATTTGCAGATTAATAAAAAGTACAAATTGCTATTAGTAAAAATTGACATTTAGTATAGTACATTTTATTTACAGCAAACGTAAGCTTCTATAACTTGTTTATGCTTTATTTATTTACTTTTTTTACTTCAGTGATAATCTTCTTTAGTAGAACAAACGTCTGTATTCCAAACCATTGAATTGCAAGCATTTACTGCATATTGGGATAGTTTAGTTTTCACAGCTATAAAATAAGGAAGTAAGAGATAATAAACAGTCAACCAGGCATTATACAGAAAGATCTGGTGTAATTGATTGATCAGTTGGCCAGAAGTACCCTATAGAGGTTTTTAGTGCATTTAAAATGGGATATGTCGCCCTCTGAAGGGCACTTCACAGTGAAAACAATCATGGCTCCTGAAGTGTCATTCCAAATTAAAATGCTTAAAGCTGGCCACTTTGAAGGGCTCGTCGGAATGAAGGATTTCATAGGGTACAGCTGATGGACACTTCCAGCTCCCATGATTCTTTTTGAGGGTAAAATTGAGGGTAAACCCTTCTAAGGGATTAGGACCCTTCCGAATTAAATATCAGCACAGTCTGTGAATCCTCAGTTTGTCCTCACAGTAAGCTTAGCATATTGCTATATTTTTTCCCAGGTCTCTGAGAGGTTTGTTTATTTTGGTGATGTTGACCAATAGGTGCGCAGATGTTCTTTTGTAAATAACTTTCAAACACAGAGAAGGAAAAGAGAAACAAGATACAACACAAGCAAGCCATGTTTATGCTCTTGTTTACTGAAGTTAGTTGCTAGTTTCAATTTACTGAGGACGTCACACATGTACTTAAAGGGACAGTTCACCCCAAAATTACAATTCTGCCATCATTTACTCCCCCTCAGGTGATTTTTTTCCTCAAACTTGTATACATTTTTTTGGTTCTGCTGAACACAAAGCAAAATAATTAGAAGAATGTCTGCATCTAAACAGATCTTGCCTCTTATTTACTCCCTAATATTTCTTTTTCCAACTAGGAAGATCAGTTTGGGTATTGACATTCTTCCAAATATTTTCCTTTGTGTTCAGCAGAACAAAGAAATGTATACAGGTCTGGAACTCACCTGAGGGTGAGTAAATGATGACAGAATTTTAATGTTTTGGTGAGTTATCCCTTTAAAGACAGCAAGTGATGATTGGTTGGGATAGTTTGTTTCTTATTCTTGACACAACAATATACACAAGTCAAAATCCCTTTATCTGACACAGTGCCTTTTGTAACAGACAAAAATATGCTATAAAGTATTCCTTAAGTAAGGTAAGGTAAGGTAAGGTAAGGTAAGGTAAGGTAAGGTAAAACTTTATTGTCCCAGTTAGGGAAATTTGTCTTGGGCTCTTGCCCTCAGCTACAGTCATTACATACATGAACAATAACAATACAACATGCAAAAAACAAATAAGTATTTCAATAAAAGTGACATGCCTCTCTAAATAACTATCATGTATATCTTCAGTGCTTTTAAGAGTAATTTATCATAAAATTGTGTCAAATAATATGTTTTAGCGTGAGGAGGAGGAGAGAAAGGAAGAAGAGCGACGAAGGGCTCTAGAAGACAGGCGACGCTGGGAGAGAGAAAGAGTCTTGAAAGAAAAAAAAGAGGCTGAAGAAAGAGACCGAAAGATGAATGAAAAGCTGCAGATGATTGAAGAACAGAGGTTTGTATGGTACACCTCATAAAAGCCTGCTTCTGTCTGAAGGGTGAGTCCATCTTTCAGCTTCATCTGCCTGCTGTTTTTATTTCTCAGGAGGATCCAGGCTCAGCTTGAGGAAGAAGGTCGAAAAGAAGAGAAGTCGAAATGGGTAAGTTTGTCCGTGACTGCATTCACTCCCATTCTCTGAGGTTTAAAACCATGTATTACTGTTGTGTTGTTTGTTGTGTTGACAGGAGCAGCAGCAGAAAGAGCATGAGGAGGACATGAGGGCTCGGCTCAGACGCAGCGAGTCCATTGAGAAAGCAGCAGTGAGTTTTCCACTTTTTTTTTTTGTTCAGACCTCATAACCTGAAATAAATGTAGTGTAATCCAAGAACTAAACTACAGTGTGAAACAGCCACAACCATGGACAGTTTAGTTCCAACCCTGCTTCAGCACACTTATCTATTAGGTTTCAGTTTTATGATAGGAATCATATGAGTTGTAATCTTCATTTCATCCTACAGGACTCCTGGAGAAATCATGTTTACAGATGAGCTAAAGTATTCAAAACGTATTATCATGGTTGCATGGAGCAAAGTGAGGCTAAAATACATTAAAGTGAAATGAGAGTGCTAGAGTAATTGGTGATGATGAGAGATGAGAGCATGACAGGGCATGAAGAAGGGGATGCCACAGTTGACCGCTTCCGTTTTTTTTCTTCCGAGAAGAAGCAGCACAGTTTTATCATACTAAATACATTTTAGGGTTTTTATAATGCTGTTCTGTGCAGTCTAACAAGGCAACAACATATAAAAGCATATTGTGTTATAAGCATTAGTATTTATTTATTAGTTTTATTAGCTCTGATTAAGTAAATAAGAGGAATGATAATAATACAAAAACATAATATAGTCATTAGATTATGTTATGTGCAAGCGAAAAGAATTGAATTACCTAGCAACAAGACTAAACATAGTTTATGCATAATCATATTGAGCATGTTTAAATGTATAAAAGTACTGTATGTTCTTAAATCAAGCCAATTACACTTACAACGCCATATCAGAAAAAGTTGGCACAGTATGGAAAAAACAAATAAAAAAGAAAGTAGCGATTTCTAAATGAACTTTGACTTGTATTTCTTTACACACATTATGAACACAAAATATTTCATGTTTTGTCTTGTCAACTTCATTTCATTTGTAAATATACATCTTTTCCTGTCATTCAGACCTTCAACACATTGCAAAAAAGTTGGGAAAGGAAAAATTTTGGGCTAGTAATTAGTCAAATAATGATGTGGTTCAAAACAGGTGATAATTGTGATTTAGTATAAAAGCAGCATCCAAGAAAGGTCTAGTCCTTTAGATGGGCAGAGGATTGCCAACTTGCCAACAAATATGTGAGAAAATTATTGAAATGTTTTAAAACAATGTTCCTCAAAGAAACATATGAAGACATTTGAATATTTCACCTTCATCAGTGCATAACACAATTAAAAGTTTCAAGGTAACTGGAAGAATTTCAGGACAAGGACAAGAGCGGAAGCCTAAGCTCAACCACCGTGATCTCAGATCCCTTAGGCGGCACTGCATCAAGAATCCTCATTCATCTATAAGCGATATCATCACATGGGCTCTGAATTACTTTGGCAAACCTTTGTCAAGTACCACGATACATAGTTACATCCACAAATGTCAGTTTAAACTGTACTGTGCCAAAAGGAAGCCCCATGTTAACAGTTTCCAGAAGCACCATTAACTTCTCTTGGAGGCATCTGGGATGAACCATAACACAGTGGAAACGTGTATTGTGGTCAGATGAATCAGTATTTCAGGTGTTTTTTGGGAGAAATAGACGCCGTGTGATGTGGACCAAAGAAGAAAAAGATAATCCAGACTGTTACCATCAACCAGTCCAAAAGCCAGGGTCTGTTATGGTATGAGGTTGTGTAAATGTCCTTAGCAAAGATAACTTGCACATCTGTGATGGCACCATTAATGCTGAAAAGTATGGATTTTTGAGCACAATATGCTGCCTTCTTTTCCAGGGACGCTCATGCATATTTCAACAAGAAAATGCAAAACTACATTCTGCATACATTACAAAGTCCTCACTGCTGAGGAAGAGGATACGGGTACTTGACTGGCCTGCCTGCAGTCCCGACCTGTCTCCAATAGAGAATGTGTGTTGCATTTTAAAGCACAAAATGCGACAACAAAGACCTGTACTGTTGCTCAACTTAAGACTTGTTTGCAGTAAGAATGGGTCAAAATTACACCTAATATCTTCATCACTTGGTGTTTTCAGAACCTAAATGTCTTTTAATTGTTGTGAAAAGGAATGGCAACACTACAAAGTAGTAAATACTTTACTGTTCCAACATTTTTTAAATGTGTTGCAAGAACCAAAATTGGAATATGTGTTAATTCATTCATTCCTTTTCTTTTCGCCTTAGTCCCTTTAATAATCCGGGGTCGCCACAGTGGAATGAACCGCTAACTTATCCAGCACATTTTTTATGCAGCGGATGCCCTTCCAGCTGCAACCCATCTCTGGGAAACATCCATACACCCTTGCATTCTTACACATACACTACGGACAATTTAGCCCACCCAGTTTACCTGTACCGCATGTCTTTGGACTGTGGGGGAAACTGGAACACCTGGAGGAAACCCATGCGAACGCAGGGAGAACATGCAAACTCCACACAGAAATGCCAATTGACCCAGTCGAGGCTCGAACCAGTGTGAGGCGACAGCACTACCTACTGCGGCACTGCGTCAACCCAGAATATGTGTTTATTGAAAAAATCTAAATAAAACTCTTGAGGAACACATTAAATAATGCTTGTTGCGATGTCTGCTATGAAATACAAGTCATAGTAAATTTAGAAATCACTACTACCTTTTTTTTATTTCTGTTTTCCATACTGTCCCACTTTTTTCTGATTTGGGGTTGTATATTACAATTGTGCACTATAGTAAACCAAAGTAATTCAGGTAACGCTACTTAAATGCTGAAGAAAATTTAATCAAATTCTAGCTATGTTGATCATGTCATGCTTAATCTGTGTACAGTATGACTTTGTGTTTTGCATGATCACTCATTTATCAGGCATACAGTAATTGGTTTATAAATGTGCATGTAAATGCATTAAGTGATATGTTTCACTAATTGATTGATTGTAAGGAAATTTTGGTTTAGTTTTACATTCTAACAGCTCTTGATTGGGCCACCACTTTGTCCTGAAGCAAAACTAGCTAAGACCCTAATGCTTTATCAACTCAAACACATTTAGCTGGATTAAACAAAGCTTCTTCTTTTGGCCTGTAGGAGGCAGCAGCACTTGTTTCCCAGCGCTCCATGAATCCCAGAGAGTTTTTCAGACAGTTATCAGCATCTTCACAAAATTCTTCAAGTCCTGGATCACCACGCTCAGGTGAACATCGTTTTAAAAATGTTATCAGCCGTACAGTTCGCCCAAAAGTATTTTACTTACCCTTCACACTTCTTTAAAATCTATTTGACTTTCTTTTTTCTGTTGAACTGAAAATAAGCTATTTTTGTAGAAAGCTGAAAACCTGTAACCATTGACTACCATAGTATTTGTTTTTCTTACTATGGAAGTCAATGGATACAGGTTTTCAACTTTCTTCAAAATATCTTCTTTTGTGTTCAAAACAAACAAAAAAGAATCTTATAAAGGTTTGAAACCACATGAGGGCAAGTACGTTTTTAATTTTGGATGAACTATCCCTTTAAGGCCTGCTCACACAAACAATTATAACTCCAAGATAAAGATGTAAATATTTGTTTGGTTGATTATAAGCATGTACTTACCGCATTTTTATTGTCTGCCAATTTAAACACTTGCACTTTGACATTCTGAAATGTTGTCAATGATCTTATTTTTCTTAAGCCAAAAAAGTAAAATATTCATAGAGGTTTTGGTGTTGTTATCAGTAAAGTTGAGCTGAACTGAGTTGAACTCAGAATGATTTTTAACCCTGATATCTTTCATCATTATAGTTATCATCTTTATTGTATGAACTGGTCTCTAATTAATTTGCCTTTCATTTTACTCATATTAATTTCATTTTATTCAGGAAAATCTCCATTCCGTCGCTACCAGCGCAGTTTGACAGACACTGCATTCATCTTTGAGAGGACCAACTCTATCTCTGGTCCCACATCTCCACTCAGTCCCTCTGCGAGATCTCCATTCACACGCACCGCATCCACATCCTCATACACATCCTACAAATGTCCAGCATCTCCACTTAGTCCAACTTTCCGGAGGATCCCTTCCCCACAGCACTCTCCAACATCCCCCCCTACATCGCCTCCACCACGCTCCGTCCCACCGGCGTCTCCTCTTCCCAGTCTGCCAGCCTCCAGACCCCCTCCACCCCAGTCAACACCACCCAGCCGACCTCCTCCTCAAGCCCCAGTCCAGCATCCAGCTCCACCTGCATCTCCAGAGCCGCTGGACGTTCTCAATAAGTCAGAGACGTACATCTGTGAGGTTAACAGAGAGGAATTCACTGTCGCTACAGAGCGTCCCACAGCTTCATTCTCTGATAACCCTGTCAACACTACAGGTGAGTGAGTTTGTCACAATAAATATAATAATAGGCATCATTTAATTCAGTTCAGTTCATGTTTATTTCTATAGCGCTTTTATAATGTAGATTGTGTCAAAGCAGCTTAACATAGAAGTTCTAGTAAATTGAAACCGTGTCAGTCCAGTTTTCAGAGTTGAAGTTCAGTTCAGTTCAGTTTAGTGTGGTTTAATTTTCACTGCTGAAAGTCCAAACACTTAAGGGCAAATCTATCGATGCGCAGCTCCACAAGTCCCAATTCAAGCAAGCCAGTGATGACAATTAGAAAGGATAGTTCACCCAAAATTTCAATTTACCCACAATTCACTTAACCTTAAGTGGTATCAAACCTTTAAGAGTTTATTTGGTCCCACTTCGTCACCTTGGAATTATAAGGTTATCTGCGTTCTAAATGATTTTGAGATATTGAGCTTCAAAGTTTTTGCTTTTCAAATAGCAAACAGTATGTGTGTAACAGTTCTCTTTCATACATATTAACATGATAGAGAGCCTAAATGTACTCTAAATGTAAATGATCAACATTCTCTTAAATTTGCAAATTGGAGTAAAAAAAAACACTGTAAATACAGACAGAATTCTGAATGAATTCAGAATTCACG
This sequence comes from Danio aesculapii, assembly GCF_903798145.1. Classification (NCBI taxonomy): domain Eukaryota; kingdom Metazoa; phylum Chordata; class Actinopteri; order Cypriniformes; family Danionidae; genus Danio; species Danio aesculapii. The sequence continues at coordinate 41,012,445 of NC_079439.1, read as the reverse complement.
TCGAATGACTAAAGTAGTTTACTTAAGTTGCTAAAATATTGACAGGATAAAAAAAATAAACTTAATTCAGTTTTTTTTAAAATACAATTGTTGATAGTTGTCATGATGTTAATGTACACACAAATGTGCTAAATATGTGGCTGCACTTATTTTAAATGGTCCCCTTTAAACATTCTCTTAACTATAAGTTTAAATTTAGGTTAAACTTGTATACAGTAACTATATGCTTGCAACATGTAGCTAACTCTTACTAGAGTATTAGTGTTGTATTAGTAGACTGTCAAGTTAGGGTTGGTAAAGCAAGATCACATCCCAGCAAGTTTTTTTTGTTTTCAAAACACATCTAATAGATGTCCAAACATAGCCATCTTGGCTAAAACAAGGCTAAATTTGGTGAGTCGGTACAAATGTAAAAGATGTCTAACAATAGCCCAAAAATGGACTAGTCATCAAATAGACAGGAAAGAATGACTACTGTGCACGTTCATTCATTCATTCATTTTCCTTTGGCTTAGTGCCTTTATTCAACAGGGATCATATTAGCGGAGTGATCCACCAACTTATACAGCATATGTTTTACATGGCGGATGCCCTTCCAGCTGCAACCCAGTGCTGGCAAACATCCATGCACACTCATTCACACACATACACTATGGCCAACTTAGCTTTTTCAATTCACCTATACCGCATGTCTTTGGACTGTGGGGGGAAACCGGAGCACCCGGAGGAAACACACGCCAACACGGGGAGAACATGCAAACTCCACACAGAAATACCAACTGGCCCAGCCGGGACTCAAACCAGCATCCACCTGCTAACCACTGAGCCACCGTGTCTCTCACCCACCTCCCCCCACCCCCCGTACACATGTCGAATGATAATTTTTTTGACAATTATTCCCTGGTTCTGTCGATTTTCTTTGCCAAATTTAGCCTTGTTTCAACCAAGCTATCTACACTGTAAAGAATGCTGGGTTCCACATTTGCGTTAGGGCAAACTAAAGAAATTAAGTGAACTAGTTTTAGTTTTTACAAATTTATGAGGATTAACATAAAACAATTAAGTTGTCTTAAAAAAACTCAAGAATTGAGTTGTTGCAGCTCTTTTAAAATAAGTATATTGAACAAACAGCAAACATCATTTTTGAGTGTATGTATGGGCGTCTACTAGATGTCTTTTAAACACAAACTTGAGTTATAGCTTAGCCATTTAAAGGAACCATCAAAATTAAAAGCTTAACAGATATACATTAAACCGTTTACTCAAGTGTTCTTTGAGAGTTACACACAGTCAACCGCATATCTAAATCAAAGTGTAACCCAATATATTCTCCCCAGATTTTGATACTGCCTCTCCTGTGCTGTGTGAATCAAAATCAGAAGTGGACTTCACAGTTAAGGCTGTGCTGGTTGAAGAAGATGAGGAAGAAGAAGAAGATGATAAAGTAGAGGTAGAAGAACCAGAGGAACCTTCAACTTCAGATATCAAAGTCAGCACAAACTATGAAGAAACGGTAAAAACAGTAGCAGAGGAAGTGGAGAGTGAGGATGAGAAGAGTATAATCAGGCCTCTGGTGGAGGTTGAGGAGCAGGAGCAGGAAACCGTGTCTGAATCTGAGGACGAAGGAGACGCTGAGGAGGAGTCGCCTGCAGAATCACAGGACATCCAGAACACTAATGCGGAGGAGCATTTACAAGCTGAAGAAGACAGAAATGTGGTCTCAGATGATGAAGCTGAGGAAGATCTACCAGAGAACCAAGGTGATGGGAAGACACATGTGAATGCAGAATGCTTCTGTGGTTGGGATGTCTTTGATATTTATCTTGTTGTGTGTTCAGAGTTGTGTGTGAACGTATCTGAGTTTGAGCTGATGACTGGAGAAGATGAATTTGAATGTGGGACACCGCTCAACGGGACAGGTAATGAGCTAATTAGACACAGCAAGAATTCTCTTTGTTTCTGAAATTACTAGTTAAATTACTAGAAATTGGTTACCACTTGCACCACCGGCCTTTTTCCGCTCACACGGCTCTTAGCCCTGCACTGCTTGCTGCAATGATTTTTAAAACAGCATTTAATCACTTCAAATACCCTCTCCTTTATGAACAGTATTCTGTGAATAACCATTTGAGTTAATTAATGAAAATAGGAAATTAGTTCTGATGAGTGAAGATTCACAAACTAAAGCTGCGGTCACACTGCGCTTTTCTCCCCATAGACTTCTGTTCATATGCATGTGAATGCGTCAGACCAGAAACGCAAGCTTGTGCGACAGGTTTTCGTGGTGTGCTGCGTTGGAAAATTTAAGCTTGGTGAACTCTGACCTGCTAAATCGCATCACATGTTTGCGTGAGACTAATCGAAGATCAAAACATGGACCTCTCTGTACAGAAATTTAAAACATGGAACGACAGCTTGCTTTTTAATGTCTAATCATCTTGTTTAATCCCGCCCCTTTTCGCACCGCTGTACTCCAGAACTTCGCATGCTCAAACTCTAGTGTGACTGCAGCATCATTTCGAGAGGAGCATGTGATATGATTGATCGCAGCTGGTCTCTCAACTGTAATCATTAGTAAGCCAATCAGATTAATCCAAACTCACTGTAATTAGCCTGTCTAAAATTACTCCCTTATCTTCATTTTCCAAAGAAACCATCCCCATCCACCCCCTTTTTCCTCCTTTACCAGGGGGAGCTCTTGAAAACTACCTGATCTACCCCCTTACATGCTCATTGACCAGACGGGAACCCTGGGCTCAATTATCTCCGAGCTCAGGGTTCTCTCCCAGGACAGCATGCCAAACCTGCTATTATTATCAAGCAATATCTAAGTGTGAACTCTTGAAATATAGATTAAAACACCATCAGAAGCTTTTTGACATCTGCAAAATCATTTGACATAATCGGGTAAGTATTTTTGACAGGTCGAAAAACAAAACTGGCAAAATTAATTAAAATTGTTATAATTGAGATAAGTTGATTTTATGATTACAGGAATTCAAACTTATTATTTTTATTTTTTATTATAAATTATTTTTAACAATGATTGACTCTGTACTTTAGATGGAAGTAGGCATTTTTCCAAACTGTCCCTTAAAAAAATTTGTTCACCCAAAAATAAATATTCTATCATCATCAAAACAAAATAAGATATTTTGAAGAATGCTGGAAACCAGATACTGATTTCCATTGTATTTGTTTTTCACACCATGGATGTCAATGTTACCAGTTTCCACCTTTCTTCAAACTATCTTCTCTTGTGTTGAAGTTGACAGAATTTTCATTTTGGGGTGAACTACTCCTTTAATTGTTCTTGTAAAATGACAATTAATTTGATAATGTGCATGTTTTTAAACCAGCTGCGCTTATTAAGCCAACACTGCATGTGCTTGTGTGAACTTAAAGAATTGTTTAATAGTCATCCATCAGCGATTGACTCTATACTTTTAATGGAAGTAGACATTTTCCCAAACTGTCCCTTAAAGAAATTAGTTTACCCAAAAATGAAAATTCCAAAATCATCAAAACAAAATAAGATATTTTGAAGAATGCTGAAAACCAGTAACTTATTTTCACAGTAGTTGTTTTTCATACCATGGATGTCAATGTTACCAGTTTCCAACTTTCTTCAAACTATCTTCTTTTGTGTTGAAGAAGACAGAATTTTCATTTTTGGATGAACTATCCCTTTAAGTCATAGGTTTCAAACTTAATTCTTGGAGGGCAGCAGCTCTGCACAGTTTTTCTCCAACCCTTATCAAACAGCTGATCCAACTAATCAAATTGTTCAAGACTACGAGAGACTATTAAGCAGGTGTGAGTTAGATGTGGTTAGATGTGGTTGGGCTGCGGCCCTCCAAAAATTGAGTTTGAGACCATTGCTTTTAATGCAACACAGAATATAGAATTTAAAGTTGATGTGACTTGAGTTTTTAGGTATTGAACTGAAGCATCTGGGGTTTTAACTCCACTACTTGTGTTGTGTGATGCTTATATGAATGAAGAATGGTTTTGTTTTCAAGTAGAGGACGTGGATGTATCTGAGCACAGCACACCTGAGCGCTACTGTTACACCGTCAACCGTGAGGAGGAAGATGAAATCCAGACGGAGGTTTTAAAAGAGAATGGCGAAGTACATACTACAACTGACATGACAAATCATCATCGATCTTTATGCGATAAAATATTTTACATGCTAAAACATGTTTTTCCTTCACCCTCTAGTCATCACCAGAAAGACTTCTGCGCGTCAGAGCTTTATACGACTACCAAGCAGGTTAGTGTTACTTACTTCAAGTGGGGAATAAGTAAGGGATTACATCTACCAAAAAAGAACATTTGATGATTATGTCTGCCAGGCCCGTATTCAGGGGGCTTCAGGTGGTTAGGATCACCCACCCCTTACTGACAAAGGTCCAGAATTTGTCCTATACATACTCATTTGTACTATTTTGACTGCTATGCCATAATAAATAGTAAGAAATAACCCATCAAAAAAGTCATTAAGACCAGACATGATCCTCTGTCTGTTGTCGCTTCATTGTGACTTCTGTTAATCAGTTTTGGCCAGTGCTAACAAATATCCAACATCCAGCTGTGCAAGAAAACATACAATCTGGCATAAGAGAAGTCTTGTTTCACTACCGTATTGTATTTACATGGAGAAAAAACATTTTACAAGTAACTTATATTGTAAATCTTGGACCTTATCCTTGAAACAATACATGACCAATAAAAAAGACGTGAAGCACCAAAAGCGGCCCATAGTAAAATTAATTTGAATACTGTTTTGGCTGTTGTTGTTATCCATGAATTTTTGAATGTACTTTTTACATAAAAGGCTAGAAAAATCATGAAGATCTACATTATTATTATTATTATTATTGTTATTATTATTATTATTATTATTATTATTATTATTATTATTATTATTATTATTATTGTTATTATTATTATTTTTATTATTATTATTATTATTTTTTTTTTATTATTATTATTGTTATTATTATTATTTTTATTATTATTATTATTATTTTTTTTTTTTATTATTATTATTATTATTATTATTAATATTATTATTATTATTATTATTATTATTATTATTATTATTATTATTATTATTATTAATATTATTATTATTATTTTATTATTATTATGGTTAATAATATTATTTTTAATATTATTATTATTTTATTATTATTATTATTTTTATTATTATTATTATTATTAATATTATTATTATTATTATTATTATTATTATTATTATGTTTTAATTATTATAAATCTGACTGAGGAAAGTTGAATATGCTGGCCAGTTTGTTATTTGCCTAATAAATGACAATAGACTACATTTTTTACTTTAAAACTTTAACAGATTCCTTTTTTTTCTAATGATATATGATGTAATAAATTTGTATTTTAAAAATAAGCACTTAATTTATATAGCTTTTTTCTAAATCTTTAGGATAGTACATTAAAAAGTGTGGTTATGCTGACCATTCAACAAGCTAATCCAGCTAAAAAAAAACTGCTTAAAATGTCACTAAAATGCAACATTTAAATTTCATAATTAAATAACTGCAAAAAGTTCCACTTTTGGAGAAAAAAAGAGCCACCTCTTTCACCAGGCTGGCTCCTGGCCTATACGCAGTCCATTGCCACTCAAGAGATTTAAAGGGAGGATTTGCATCTGATGATAGTGGGCCATTTTAGACTGTCCAAAATCCATATTTAGGCAGCATAAAAGCTAGGGCTGAACAACATATTGAATTGAGTGATTTAATACAAAAGTACTGTATCTCTGTATGCTCGTCATTAGCACACTCTTGGAAAGACTGCTCAGCACATCAGGCAAGTTAGCTACATGTCAACACGCATCTCTGAAACTAAATAGAGTGAAACATGCTGGATTTCTTGTCCAAAGCTCTTTACTGAGGGCTGCTGAAATATGACCAGGCAATCAAAAAATCTTATGAAAGCATTAAGACAGCAAAGAGGTGACTCCATGCTGTGTTTATGGTGATCGGATTATTCTTATGCATTATTTAGCATGCTATTGCATATCATATTTTTCTCTAATGTTGTACAGCCCTACAACAAAGCAAATCGGTAACACTTTAATTAAAAGGGTTGTTGATAAACCTTTATAATCATGACAAGACACATCAGCTATATATGAATGAAATGTATGCATCCTTGTGACAACTGTTGAGTGTTGTTCACTCAGTTGTATCATTTAAAATGCAAAGATGGCATTGTTTCATAAGCAAATAGTTCATAACATGTCCATCCTGACAACATGACATTACCAAAATAACATAACTTGTCATAAACCTGTCATAAACATGATTGTTATGAGGCCATTGTAACTGTCATACATTTTATAATAACATCATTATCACTACGGTGGTAAAAATTAGCTAAATATAATTAAATGTTAATAATGTTGTTCTAAAATGATTTTACAGAGTAATAACACTGTACTGAGGAATTTATTTAGTTCCTTTGAAAAAATATTTATGACAATTAAATGTCTTTAGGTGACGCGGTGGCATAGTGGGTAGCACGTTCGCTGCACAGTAAGAAGCTTGCTGGTTTGAGCCTCAGCTGGGTCAGTTGGCATTTCTGTGTGGAGTTTGCATGTTCTCACCATGTTAGTGTGGATTTCCTCTGGGTGCTCTGGTTTCCCCCACAAAGAGTGTGTATGAATGAGTGTCTATGGGTGTTTCCAAGTGATGGGTTGCTGCTGGAAGGGCATCCGCTGCGTAAAACATATGCTGGATAAGTTGGCGGTTCATTCCGCTGTGGTGACCTCAGATTAATAAAAGGACTAAGCTGAAAAGAAAAGGAATGAATGAATAAATGTCCTTATGGCAATCATGTTTATGGCAGATTTATGCCAAGATATGTTCTCTGTTATCAATTCAAAAAAACTGTCAGTTTTGACAACAAACATTAATGGTGAGCAGGAGGAGTCTGTTAGTTTGTAATAACTCTCCCCAAACCCTTTTCCCCAATCTTTTTGAGTTAAATGCCTACTTTACTAAATCCAATCAGCTCACAGTAGAAAAACAAGCCACACCCACTGTTGTGTCATTTAATATTCTGTTTCTCTAGGAACTGTGTGACAATATGAAACAAATAACAATCGCAGCTTCCGGTTCATGGGGACTTTAAAATAACATAACTGATCGTACAGTATAGGTGCGTCCCAAATTGCATACTTACGCACTATTTTATGCCATTTTGTAGTATAAATAGTGTAAGTAGTGCAGTCACACTGAAAACTCTAAAAAGAATGAGTGAATGGTGAATGCGATTATACTCATGGCAGGTATTATTTGGTAGTTTGGTCATTTATTTCACTAACTTGGCAGCCACCACATGTCATCTGGGAAACGGTTTGAATTTCTGCTTCATAAAAAACATTAGTGCTCCATTAGCGACAACACTACATACATAAACTATGCTGTTGACTGTGCAAGTGCATAAGTACATAGTGTATAGTGTGCCATTTGAGACGCAGTTTATGACACTCAATGTCAGTTGTCATAAGCATGCTTACAATTTCCTTCATATTCATGACATGTCATATCATGATTATAAAGATGTAATGACAGTCTTGTGAGCACCCTATTCAAGTAAAGTGTTATCAAGCAATCCCCAGTTGATAAACTCAAGGTTTGAGGGAGATTTTCATACTCAAATAGCAACATAGTGATGTAAAAAGCATTATAGGACTCTGAAGTTAAAGTCATACACACCTTGAATAGCCATGGGAGAGTAAATAATCCAGAAATATATATATATCTTGGGGTGAACAATCCTTTGAAACCTCTCTCTTCCCTACAGAGGATGACACTGAGCTGTCTTTTGAACCTGGTGACATCATCAGCGATGTGGAAACAATCGACAAAGCGTGGTGGAGGGGCTGCAGCAAAGATGGACGCCAGGGACTTTTTCCTGCCAACTTTGTAGAGACCATCTAAAGACTTCTCAATTAAAGTTGGTTCCTCTTCCCCTTTTCTCTTCACCAGTTCTCAGGGACTAAAAACATAAAGCCCCGTCCATGAGGACATAGCATGTGCTCTGAGACTAAGAGTCACAGGAAAAGGGTCTGGAAGTGAAGCGTTCACAGGCAGAATCCGGCCAACAATCCTTTACAAGCAGCCAAAGTCCACAATGGAGCCTTTCATGATCGTCCACTGCAAGACTGAGGAGGATTCTCACACGACGCCAGCTCAGATACTGATTCAGTACACTTTCTGTTACACAAATTATCACACACTTTACATCATTTATTTTTTTACACACGGTTCTTACTGTTATCATTACCAAAGGTGGTGGAGCTGTCTACTGAAGAACAGATTTCAGTTTATTAATCCAGCTTACACAGTCACGAATCAGCTGACCCTGAATATAGAAACTTTTTTACTGTCTTACCAGTTTGATAATGTAGGTTATGTAGCCGTTACATGCCATGTGTTTTGTTTTTTTAAAGCAGAGATGTGTTTACAGCTGTTTGAAAGGCCGAGACCAAATGTAATCAAAGCTTACGGCTTCATGTAGAAAATATTGCTTAGAAACAGTGCTATATTTAAATTAGGACTATTTTTCAATGTAATACAGAGAGATGAATGTGCAAATGTATGCCTTTCTTCCAGATGTCAAATCTACGAATCCCTAATCAGAGAATCTTTCAGAGCTCTGCCCTATAAAACATCCATTGTTTTACTTTGTAAAAGAGCACAAGCCAATATCTAAATCTTTTACTTCTTAATGGAGAGCCGAAAGAATTGTTTAGGAAAAGAGTGAGACCTGATCAGATTTCAAAATTCCTCTCGTTTTGTAGCTTATACTCTATCCTCAAAATTGTATGTACACACTTTTTCAAAATAAGATCAGATCTTTAAAAAACTGGGTTTTATTGATATAAACTAGCCTAGCAGAGAGGATAAACCATAACTAGTGGGTCCCGACATTATCTAGGACACTATGCTATGATTACAATATTGTGCCTTAGCAAACAGTGCTTTTGTATGTATGTTTCTTTATTTAACCAGATTTCAAAAGTTCACACTTAGCTGATGATTGATTGCAAAGCTTGTTTGGCATGCTGTCCCGGGAGAGAGCCCTGAGCTCATAAGATCATCGAGCCCGGGGCTCCCTCCCGTTTGCAAGGCGAGAGGGGAGTTTAAGCTAAGGTAGATCTTGAGAACTTTCCTGCTGTAGTAGCTAATGAACAGAGTGATTGCTTTTAAGAGATAGCTACTTATTAGGAGCATGTCTATGGTGCCAATTTGGATTAGTCAAATAACATAAGTTAAGCATGTTTTTGGACAGTGAGAGGAAACCGGGGAACCCGGGGGAAACCCACGTGAGCACGGGGAGAACTTGTAAACTCCGCACAGAAACCTCGGCTGGTTTGGTAAGAACTAGATCCAGTGACGTTCTTGCAGTTAGGCAACAGTGCTAACCACTGGGCCACTGTGCTACCCATCTAGGAAAGGAGGAGGAGTAGGGGTGGAAGGGGGATTCTTCAAAATGAAGATGGCTGTTATATCGAACTTAGGGTATTTATAGTGGCTTAGGAATCGTCTGATTGGTGAATCATAAATTGGATAATGCGGGACCAGCTGCAAGCAATCATAAGCACGTAATCCTCTTGAAATTAGGAAAAAAAAAATCACTTACAAGGGTGACTTGGCCAAGAGATCTGCAACCCACGACCTATGAAAAATAATAATAAAAAGTAAAGATACAGATTAGTTATTCAGCTATACCACATTACAATATGTTAAAAACACATATGTTGAGAATTGGACTGTTGTTGTTTGTTATAAAGGATAGAGTGAAATGACTTGATTGGGATGAGCTCAGACATTTTTAGTTTAGACTGAAGAGTATTCCTGGATGAGGGGGGGAGCATGACTAAAGGCTCGCTTCCCCATTTCAGTTTGAACCCAGGGAACAGTCAAATGATAAGATTCACTTGAACGTAGGGCATAGTGATATTAGACACCAGTTGAATAGAACTTGGCAGCCATTACATGTTTTTAAATATTCTGAAACTTGTCAGATTTAAATTCTTGCGTATAAACTATGGTTCAAAAGGTTAGGGTCTGTAAGATTAATATTATCATTTAAGTAAATCGCTTCTGCTCACCAATTCTGTACACTCTCAGAAATAAAGGTACAGGCTCTGTCACTTGGACAGTACTTTTTCAAAAGAGACACATTTGAGGAGTTCAGATGCAGAAACCTCTAAGTGCCATCTGTAATTTTCTTCTACAATGAGCATTTTTCTAAGCCTCATGTTTATGTTCAGTTATTTCATGTTTAAAGCGATGACAGTAACTCATTATTTACTATAAAAGTGACATTTCTAAAACCAAGACATAGAAGCTTGAGAAAAATGGAAATATTAGAAGAAAATTCAGATGGCACTTAGAGGTTTTTGCAAACTCTTCATTTGCTCCAAAGACTCTAGAATACACCTTAAAGGTACTCTGTTTGTACCCAAAGAGTTCACAGTGGTACCTCAAAGGTGCATATTAGTACCCAAATGTACAGATGTTACCACTTCAATATGTTCCCTCTGCCGCCATTCTTGCTGTCGCCGCAGCAGTAGTAGGTACGCCTGCAACTTTTGACCGTTAGGTGGCGTTTTAATCATAGATTTTTCAGCTTTGCCTTTCACAATGCTAGATAGGACGGTACTGTATGTGTACCTTATGTGATGTGATGTGTTCAATTAAAATGCCATTTTGTTTGGTTGTTTTGGTTTTCTTAGTAATAAACATGCTTTTACACACTGTAAAACCCAAAAACGTTAGGGTAATTCAAACCGTCTGAGGAAACGTTCAAAAACTAATCCTAATGAGTACTGTGAACTTAATCCATTTCAGTAAAAGAAGCTATTTGAGCTCAGTAAAGCCCAATAAATGAAGAGAACTCAAACCAACTGAGTACTGTAAAACCCAATAAGTTAAGGCAACTCAAACCGCTCAAAACTGTTTGCAAAAAACCATTTGAGTTAAAAAAATGAATCTATATGAGTACGGTGAACTTACTACATTTAAGTTAAAGTAATGAGGTATTTAATCATTACCTTCAACACTGAGTTCAAAACTCTTTTCAAATAAGTAAAATTAACTTTTAAGTAATTTTAAGTTAACCACACTCATTTCTTTGATAAAAATGACTGTTTACTATACAATATGCTCTGCACTGTATGTTTTAGGAAGGACACAATACAAGGTGAGAAGCATAACCCTAGGCTGCAAAAATTAAGCAAATATAAGAATTAAGTTCTTTACCCTTCATAGTGCCCTATTAAATTGCACTGGGGTGAAAAGAATGTTCAATTTCTACATTTTTAAGTTGACATTTAATACCAAAAGAACTTCCTTTGACCATACTTTGACCATCATAACGATGTTATAACCTCAAATCTTAAATGTGCGCACACTACAAGATATGAAAACCGCAGCACAGCACACACTATAAGATATTATTAAGATTATCATGCCCAATGGAGCACATAAGCTGATTGCAGTATAGCTTGCTTTAACAATAATTATTATTTATTATAGGCTAGGTTACAAATATTTGACTAACTGCCACTACACTGTAAAACCCAACAGTCATCTTTATCAAATGAAATGAGTGTTATTCACTCAAAATTGACTGAAAGTTAATTCTACTCATTTGAAAAGAGATTTGAACTCAGTGTTGAAGGTAATGAGTTAATTAAATACTTCATTACTTCAACTTAAATTAAGTTCACAGTACTCACATAGATTTGTTTTTTAACTCAAAAGGTTTGTTGCAATCGGTTTCCTCAAACGGTTTGAGTTGCTTTAACTTATTAAGTTTTACAGTACTCAGTTGGTTTGAGTTCTCTTCATTTATTGGGTTTTACTGTGCTCACCTTGCTTCATTTACTCAAATGAATTAAGTTCACAGTACTCATTAGGATTCATTTTTACACAAATGGTTTGTTGCAGTCCTCAAATGGTTTAAGTTACCTTCACTTTTGGGTTTTATAGTGAACATGCACTCAAAATAGGTTCCCTTTTGCATAGCTATTAGAGGCGGTTATGAAATTAAATAAATGGGCATTATGGACCCTTCAGGTACAAATATGTACCGCTTTGAAAAGGTACTTCTCCAGTGACAGCTCCTGTACCTTTATTTCTGAGCGTGTATACGTAATATTGCGAAAATGATTACATTAAAAAAATAACTGCTTTCTATTTTGATTTATTTAGTGTCTTCAGTGTAACATGATGTGGATTTGGTGCTAAAAAAAAACAACAACATTTCTTTGGCCATTAATTATCATTGCCAAAACTTATTTTAACCCCCTTTTAACCCACATTGAATTAATTAAGTTTCCTATCAATTCAAATCAAGTTTGCTTAATAAACGTGTTTAAAATGCATAAAAAACCTTCTGTACTGACCAAAAACTTTTGAACGGTAGTGTATACGATAAGGCAATGTTCACTTTTGTGTAAATATGATTAAATACATATTGTTTTTCCATGTAATTTATTTATCTGAACATGAACAGATATATTTCCTCCTCCTAGCAAAGGGTTTATTCCAGGGTTTAATTTTTCAGCTAACAAAGTTTTTTTTTTTTAACATGGAAGAATCACACCAATACATTTACCCTCCTCTATTTTCCCAGTTAGCCAGTTCTTATTGTAATAACCAATTAGATGTGTTTTGTTTGTTTGTTCAATCTGCAATTTAATGCTTTGATGGGTTTGATTTGTTTCACAGCCAGTTCACTGCCTTCCTTCATTCTGTTTTGAGTCTCACAATCATTAAAAAAAGTTATTATTCACACGTGTATTAATGCATGAGATCAAATTAAAGGGATACTGGGTCAAATATCTAGTAAAATCATTTGACAAATGCACTGCAAGAAATAAAAGAGAATTACACACACACACACAAACAAAACTGCTGCATTCGCTTTTAATTAAGGTACATCTTTACAGTCATTTGTTAATGTACACGAATCTATTAGTGTCCAAAGACATGCAGACTGAAATGACACTTACCACCGGGTAAACATTCAATGTTATCTAGCAGGATGAGAGTCTCATAGAATATCGATATCTTTATAACAAAATTAATATGGTAAAGTACAACTTTAATAAAAGCACAAAATGAAAATTACAAAACTTTACAATAACAAATAATGTAGACTGAATATACAGTTTTTAAATACAAATCTGTGGCGTCTGACTGACCGAGAACTGTTCATTTTGTATCGCATCAAAAACCAGGGAAAAACCCTTCTCAATTCAAAGGGAAATGTTAGGCTGATATTTCTACACTCACAAAATGGCTTTTGCTGCTTGTTCAAACTAATGCAAAATGAGTTGAACAACACAATTCAAAAGTTGTTTAGGACAACTTAATTGTTTTATATTCAATACATTTAAATTTGTAAAATAATTCAGATGTTTGTTATAGACTAAACACAAGGAAGTCTTTTTTTTTTTAATCTAAAATGACAGATCAAACATAATACCTAAAATATTGTGCAGATGTGTTTTCTGCATCACAGTCATTTGAATCTGTTTAATATTTTTATGGCAAGATGAATAGTAACTTCACTCCTGAGGTTTTTATTGAGCTAATAACAGTACAGTAGCTTCAGTTATGGTAAATATTGCTAACACAAGTTTTCAGGAAAATTCGCAATTTATCAGAACTGGAAGAAATGCTGTGAATTTAAAAAATTGACTTGCAAGCCAACAGGGGAACAAAAATATTTTGAATAACCCATATAGAAATCTGATATATAGCATTATATGCAAATGACATAATATAACCTACAAGTTCATATTTGGAATATGTTTGTAATTCAAGTGATTGAAAAACGTATGTTCAAATATATTGGCTATAATTTCATATGTGTTCATATATTTGATATACGCTCACCGGCCACTTTATTAGGTACACCTTACTAGTACCAGGTTGGACCCACTTTTGCATTCAGAACTAGCTTAATCCTTAGGCACTAGTTTGTGGCGGCCAAGTGTTCATATCGACGTCGCTTTTTGATCTTTCAGTGTCGGCTCTTCCTATCATTGTGAAGCAGAATTCACCCACTAACAGGGAATGTGAGCTGGGATTGGACTGTCATAAGCCAGGTTAGTTTTACCTATTCCACCACATCCCAAAGGTGCTCTATTGGATTGAGATCTGGTGACTGTGGAGGCTATTTGAGTACATTGAACTCATTGTCATGTTCAACAAACCAGTCTGAGATGATTCACGCTTTATGACATGGCACGTTATCCTGCTGGAAGTAGCCATCAGAAGATGGGTACACTGTGGTCATAAAGGGATGGACATGGTCAGCAACAGTACTAAAGGTTGGATGTGTTGTGCATTCAGAGATGCTCTTCTGCATACCTCAGTTGTAACGAGTGGTTATTTGAGTTACCGTTGCCTTTCTATCAGCTCAAACCAGTCTGGCCATTCTCCTCTGACTTCTGGCATCAACAAGGCATTTGCGCTCACAGAACTGCCGCTCACTGGATAATTTCTCTTTTTCAGCCCATTCTCTGTAAACCCTAGAGATGGTTGTGCATGAAAATCCCAGTAGATCTGCAGTTTCTGAAATACTCAGACCAGCCCATGCCACTGTCAAAGTCACTTAAATCACCTTTCTTCCCCATTCTGATGCTCGGTTTGAACTGCAGCAGATCGCTTTGACCATGTCTACATGCCTAAATGCATTGAGTTGCTGCCATGTGATTAGCTGATTAAACATTTTGCGTTTACCAGCAGTTGGACAGGTGTACCTAATAAAGTGGCCGGCGAGTGTATATTGCATACATGACAATGTATATACGTGAAATCCAAATATGATCTTGCATGTCGTATATGTAATTTCAATGTATCAGATTTCTACATGGGAATGCTTGTACCGTAAATGGAAATCTAGAATACAGCATTAACTTTAAGCTGTTGTAGCTTTGCATAGACAGACCTTTACTGTGACGGCTCCACAGAAAAAGCATGATTCAATCAAAGCACACAAAACACCATATTTCATTGCTTGTGCTGATTCCTGCTTAATGTGCATTTAGATTTTGTAGTTTAAAGACAGATGTGGTTCACATTTACTGAGCGAGAGAAAGTATGTACAGTAATCCTGAGGTCGTCACAGTCGGGGTAGAAAACGTTTAATCACATTAAATCCCATCACAAACATGAATTCAAAACCTTGAGAATTCTGGACCTTTGCATACATACTGAAGCCAAGCAAAAGAGCATTTCGTGAACTACAACAGACAGAGCAGCAGATGTTATTCTTTTATTACCGTATGTTAAAGGTGCACTCAGTACTACTGTTCCTCAGGTGTCAAACAAATAAAGAATCTATTATTTTTGAACAACACTCTCGGTGAATCTAAGACTCTCTAAGAAATAAAGGTTCAAAACCTGTCACTGAGGCATTAGCTTTTCAAAAGGTACAATTTTGTACCTAACAGGTCCACATTTATAGCATGAATGTGCACATTCATTCATTTTACTTCGGCTCAGTCCCTTTTTTATCAGGGGTCACCACAGCGGAATGAACCACCAACTACTTCACTATATGTTTTACGCAGCACATACCCTTCGAGCTACAACCCAGTACTGGGGAACACCCATGCACGCTCATTCACGCACACACGCACGCACGCACACACACACGCACACACACACTCATACATTATTATGGTCAATTTGGTTTATTCAATTCACCTATACCACATGTGTTTGGACTGTGGGAAAATCGGAGCACCCGGAGGAAAGAAACCCACATGAACACGGGGAGAACATGCAAACTCCACAAAGAAATGCCAACTGGCCCAGTTGGGACTCGAACCAGCGACCTTCTTGCTGTGAGGCAACAGTGCTAACTACAAAGCCATTGTGTCATCTAAATGTGCATATTAATATTTAAAGTGTATTAATTTGTAGCTCCTAGTGCCTTGAATGTACTAAAGTGTACTCTAAAAGTACAATTGTTCCTTTAAGGTACCAAAACGCCCATGTAGGGTACCAAAAAGGTACCTTCTGAAGAGATACGGCCCCAGTAACAGGTTTTGTACCTTTGTTTCTGAGAGAGTATAATAAATGTCTTATTCTGTTAAGATATACACTCCTGTTATTAGTCACTTTCTCACACAAAACAAATGACTTACAATAAAGCATTTCTGCAACTCAACATTGTAGTTTTTTCAGTGTATATGCAAAATGACCATAAAGCACAACATCAACCAAACTGAGACTGAGCGCACCTTAAAATAAAGTCAGTTATTGAAAATGTTCATATTATGGAAATTCACAAAAGATGCAGAACTTTCTTACAATGATACAGAAACACTTTTGTTTTTGCAGGTTGGTGTGATTAAGATGCAGTGGCACTTATAAATAAAGTGGAAATCGTCAGTTGTGGCGATATTTCATTCATTCATACTGTAGTTCACAGTTTACTCTCCATGTTTGAAACTTGATTGACAGGAAAAAGGATGGATGGATGGATGGATGGATGGATGGATGGATGGATGGATGGATGGATGGATGGATGGATGGATGGATGGATGGATGGATGGATGGATGGATGGATGGATGGATGGATGGATGGATGGATGGATGGATGGATGGATGGATGGATGGATGGATGGATGGATGGATGGATGGATGGATGGATGGATGGATGGATGGATGGATAGATAGATAGATAGATAGATAGATAGATAGATAGATAGATAGATAGATAGATAGATAGATAGATAGATAGATAGATAGATAGATAGATAGATAGATAGATAGATAGATAGATAGATAGATAGATAGATGTAAATGTTGGTAACTACATTGTCTTAGTTTCATTGACCAATCATAATTGTATGGGAAAACAAACAAACAAGCAAAACTTCAAGGATATTTGGGCCATATTATGTTTTGGCAAATTACTGACTAACTTTTATGAATTGGTAAAATCTCTTTTTTTGTGTGTGACTGAAACTGAAATTGGCCTCAGATCCACCAAAATGTAGAATAGTTGCGTTTACATGTAAAATCAGGTTGGATTGCTATATTCTCTTTTAATTATATCATCTATCTATCCATATTATTATTTTTAGTTATGTTTTTGTGTCTATTCTCCTATCTATCTATAATATTATTTCTTTATTTATGGGTTTTTTTGTGAGATGGAGAGAAAGAAAAAAAGAAAGTCTTGCAGGTTTGCACAGACATGATGGAGAGTAAATGATGACTGAATTATGTCATTTTTACATGAGCTATCCCTTTAAATTTGATGGTAGTTAAATCACCACTGTTTTCGTGAAGCTCATTGGTCATGAAATACACTGCTTTTCAAAGCTTTGGAGTCCTTAAATTGTCTATTGTGTTTATATTGAGCTTTCTATTCAGCTAAAAATAAAGACAAGCATCATTTAAAAAACAAAATTCCACATTTTAGTATGCATAACCATGCTTCTTGAGCAGCAAATCAGCATTTCAGAATGATGTCTGAAGGATGGTGTGACTCTGAAAACTGATGTGATAATGCTGAATATTCAGCTATTCCATCACAGGAATAAGAGTTATGATGAATTCTTGACCCACACATAAGATTAAATTACTGCATCCCGAACAAAAAAAAACTTCTTAAATCTCACCTGCTCCAAACTGTTGAACATCCGTGTTTTTTCCAGTCTTAACATTAGCAATGTTGAACGCTCAGCAGGCATGAGCCTGACAGCACCTTCTAGAAACAGACACAAACACTGGCCAGAAGTTCAATCAGAAGATCTTACTAAACCAGGAAGATCTTCAATCCACCCAAAAACACCTGTACCACAAATCTGTCCCATAAAACAACACCACAATCCCCAAAGATCCAAACCACTGAGCATGAAGAAACTATGTGCACTGCTTCATATATTAACAACTCATTTTATTTTATACCCAATAAAGCACAATCCCCATTGCTGAAGCTCCATCAAAAGGCAGAAGAAAAAGTGAATTCCGCATGTTGCTCTCCAAAACTTTTCCAGTTTCCTCCAGGATGAAGTTGATGTTGGTTCAGATGCTACACCTGACTCTGCAGCCAGTTTCGGGGGTCCAGCTTGGCCCTCAGGTTCCTCAGACTGCGCCTAGCATTGGACGGCCTTGAGAAGCCCAGGTCTGACTCTTGACTGTTGCTACCCTCGCTGGAGCTGCTGCTGGAGGTGGAGCTGGAGCAGGACAGGCCTGTTTGAGCGGGACGGGGAGACACAGAGCCTGCGACTGGAGGTTGACAGGAGCACCGATAGCCTCCATAGCCCTGGCTGCGCAGGGTGGACAGCTTGGCGTCTAGAGAGAGGGTTCGTGGACGGAAGCGGCTTGACAAGGAAGAAGATGAATCGGGAGACCATGCTTGACGAAAACAGGGGCTGATGCTGGCGGGACTGTCACTGTCGGAGGTCAGGCTGGCGTTGGAGGACAGCAGGCGAGGGCTGCGGGGCGGTCGGCCGTGCAGGCGGGGGCTGGGCGAGCGGGGTGCCAGGCGCTGGTGGTTGAGGGGGGATCTGGGAGGATCTTCTTCAAATAAGGACATCCAGTGAGGGGGAGACCCGAGTTGAGTCCTCAGCTCAAACTCTTCCATACGACGAGTGAGGATGTCTGTGACCGTGCCGATGTCGTCAGAGGTGTCAATAACTGTGAAGGGAAACAGAAAAACTTCTAGTAGAAGAAACTGGACTGGCTCTTCTCTAAGAACTAACGGTGTTTTTCTGTTTAAAGATCATTCTGGATTAACATATATTATGGGTTTTATTTTTTGTTCTTAGCAGGTGAGCTTTTTTGACTTATTTTTGCTGTTCATAAGTATCTGTTTTTAGAAATACGATAAATAAGCTTTCCACTGATGTATGAGTTGTTAGGATAGGACAATATTTAGACGAGATAAAGCTATTTAAATATATGAAATCTGAGGGTTCAACAAAATTAATATTGAGAAAAATCAAGTGTTCATATTAAGTTCTTAGCAATGCATATTACCAAAGTCCCTTTAAGGCAAGTCATTTAACTCGACAGTACATACAGTGCACGGCAATCTGTCTGAATGGGGAAACATCAAATTGAGTGCCAAGTTTACAATTAAATTTCATATTCGGATCCACCATTAAAATTAAACAACAACCGAGCCTTTAGTTTCATTTCTAAATGTTCGAGTCACATAAACTCTACAGAAAGTCACGTCTGGTCCGAGCCGCTCCTCCAGAGAATCGTCAGTTTATAGCAGGGGTCTCAGATTGCCATTTTAAGGTACTCTACTATTTGGGTTACTTTCAGTTTCTCTCAGTGTGCGGTCGAGAGTAACGCACGTGCAGATTATTTTTGGGGCTCATTTAAATGCTAAAATATATGTCTGTAAGTGCTCTATTTTCACCAAAGCTCTATTTTGTAAATATTCAAGGGTCATTTGATTATAATCAGTTTTATACCACCTGTATTTTATTGTACGAACACCTCTTTATGGCTTACACATTATGCTGGTGGTGATAATTTTGCTAATATTCGATTTAAATGGTCTCATTAATAGATTTTCCACATTTGCATATTAAAAATTGTGTAAAAAATGTGCATTAGTAAAATTTGACTGCTGCCTAAACTGAACATGTAAAAGTAAAAGTGTATATGTACATACTGTTCCCCTCTGTGTTGTAGTTTTCCAAAAAATATATTGAAAAGAATAATTGCCTGTAAATGTCTTTAAAACTTTCTTGAAAGTTACTCAAACTGCATTCTGCTGTCTTATGCTATCTGTTCAACTTTTGGTTAAGTAACAATTGATTTGAACATAACAATTATTATTAATATCCCTTTTATTAAATTGTTGTATTTTAATAGGAATTTAAACTACCCCTTCAATATGTACAACAAGAAACAGAAAGAAGGAGCTTTGATACTCTGGGGAAGAATGTCTGAGTTCATCAATTACAGGTTTCCACTTTTTCGTTTGCTAGGATGTTAAAACGGCCCTCCTATGAATGGTAAGTCACTGATATGGGCCACCTGCCAATTTGAGTTTGAGATCCCTTGGTTCATTCGCCATATTGACCGTTACACTTTTCCCCATTCAAAACTATTCGAGTGACACGTCTTGTGTATTTCTACAGTCTTTGATATTACTAATCAAAAAACAAGTTTTAACTAAAAGTAACACAAAGTTATTGTTTCATTGTATGATTTTTGATCAAATAAAACAATTAAATTAAAAAAAGTAATAATTTTTGAAACTAAACTGATTTTATCTGGTTTAATTTTCACAAATTAAAATAAAATACTAAACTAAAATAGTATCGCTTAATACATTTTTATGTATTTTATTATTTATTAGCTTTTTTAGAATATAATTTGAAAGTAAAATTAAGCAAATAAAAAACAAACATCAAATAATTGTATTAAAAATTAAATACAGCAAATTCTCTAATAATAATAATATAAAATAAATAATAATAACAATAATAATACTAATATAAAATAATAAAATAATAATAATAATAATAATAAATGAATAATAATAATAATAATAATAATAATATAAAATGAATAATAATAATATAAAATGAATAATAATAATAATAATAATATAAAATAAATAATAATAACAATAATAATACTAACATAAAATAATAATATAATAATTATAATAATAATAATATAAAATGAATAATAATAATAATAATAATAATAATAATATAAAATAAATAATAATAACAATAATAATACTAATATAAAATAATAATAAAATAATAATAATAATAATAAATGAATAATAATAATAATAATAATAATAATAATAATAATAAATGAATAATAATAATAATAATAACAATAAAAAATGAATAATAATAATAATAATATAAAATGAATAATAATAATAATAATAATAATATAAAATAAATAATAATAACAATAATAATACTAACATAAATAATAATATAATAATTATAATAATAATATAAAATGAATAATAATAACAATAATAATTCATTTCATATTATTATTATTATTCATTTTATATTATTATTATTGTTATTAATTTATATTATTATTATTAATTTTATATTATTATTATTAATATTCATTTTAAATTATTATTATTATTATTATATTTTATATTAGTAAATATAATAATAATAATAATAATAATTTACAATTAATAGTAATAATAATAATATAAAATTAATAATAATAATATAAATGAATAACAATAATAATAATATAATGTAAATAATAATAATAATATGAAATGAATAATAATAATATAAAATGAATAATAATAACAATAATAATACTAATATAAAATAATATAATAATAATAATATAAAATGAATAATAATAATAATAATATAAAATGAATAATATTAATAATAACATAAAATGAATAATAATAATAATAATATAAAATGAATAATATTAATAATAACATAAAATGAATAATAATAATAATAATATGAAATGAACAGTAATAATAATAATAATAATAATAATAATAATAATAATAATAATAATAATAATAATAATAATAATATAAAATAATAATAATAATAATAATACAGGTCTGAGATCACTGCTATTAATTCATAAATTATTAGAACCATATTTAAATTCTACATTTAAAAACAAGGCCTGGGTTGATGTGGAACAGCAGCATCTTATGTGGTTCGAGCATGAGGTCAGACCACTTCACCTGTCATTGTAATAGGATGAGAGCAGAGCTCGGATCTCAGCAGAAACAGCATTATCCTGCAGCAGGAGCCCCTCGCCAGACGCAGGGGCCACTGAGGAGCCGCAGCAAATGCAGCATTCAGGAAATCAGTGTTTACACAGCAACCAAATAATGATGTGGTGGTGAGGAACGTATGGGATGGATGGTTGGATTAAAGCAGGAAACCAGACATGGATATGAACATATACAGGAGTATGAAAAATTTGAAAATAACAAAGAAAAAGCAGGGAGAAAAGCAGACAAAAAAGCCACAGAGAAAGAGAGAGAAAAGACAGTCAGTTTGTCATTCAGCAGTTAAAGAAGATAAATTGAGAAAGAGAAAGACTCAGATCTGACAGAGGACATGCAGTTTACTGTTAGATTCACAGTCATATCGGTGTTATTCCTGTGCTCATGCATTATTTCTGTCTTATACTAAGGGGCTGTTGAATGCTTGATTCTGATTGGATGATGAACGTTCTAAGCTGTGCAGTTATTTTCAGATAATCTAACAGATAGATTAAGTAGTTCTAGGCAGGTCTTGGCCACATTACAGTTTCATATCACTGAATGATTTCGGTTCTTTCAAATGACTTCACAGTGTACAATAGAAAATAGGCTTTGGCTGATGAATGTCTTAAAATACACTGTAAAAAATATCTGTTAACTAAACAATTCTGTATTTCATGATTCACCTTTTTTTTCTCATTTATTTACAGTTATAAATTGCATTATGGGACCTTGATCTCTGCTCTGTCAACTTTTGATGTTGAAAATTCAACTGTGCAGTTTAGCAAAGTGACTTTTATTGACATTTTAAGTTCGAAACAATATATTGTATAATAAATAATATATAGATAATTAAGTTTGTAAAATAACAGAAAAAGTACTGGCAGTACCGTTTTTGTACTGTAATGTACATCACCAAACCAAACAATACAGTTGAAGTCAGAATTGTAAGTCCCCCTTTGATTTTTTTTTCTTTTCTTATTCTCGTCTCCTGAGACACACAAACAGCACAGTTCTCATTACTATTAATCTTGTGCAGTTGATACATATGCTGGAAATGGTGATGGAAATGTAAGGTGGAAACTGACCATTCGTAAACCATATTGACATTCGTCAATATTTTTATTTTTTATTTGTTTAATAAACAAAACATATTGACCCCAAAATTGTATACATTAATTTATAGTTGAACATTAGGATAACATACATTTTATTGTAATAATCTCAGTGTAGTATATCACATTATGATAGACTGTTGTACCAGAGTAATACGTTGATACATAGCTATGTATTCATTGTGCATTTTGAGTAACTCTGTGGTTTCTTTCATCAAAATAAAGGTAAACTTCACAACTTCACATTATTTCTGTTCAGTTAAAGTCAGAATTATAAGCCCCCCCATTGAATTTTTATCTTTTTTAAATATTTCCCAAATGATGTTTAACAGAGCAAGGAAATTTTTACAGTATGTCTGATAATAATTTTTCTTCTGTAGAAAGTCTTATTTGTTTTATTTCGGCTAGAATAAAAACAGTTTTTAATTTTATAAAAAAACATTTTAAGGACAAAATTATTAGCCCCTTTAAGCTAAATATTTTTCTACAGAACAAATATAATATATATACAATAACTTGCCTAATTACCCTAACCTGTCTAGTTAACCTAATTAACCTAGTTAAGCCTTTAAATGTCACTTTAAGCTGTATAGAAGTGTCTTGAAAAATATCTAGTCAAACATTATTTACTGTCATCATGACAAAGATAAAATAAATCAGTTATTAGAAATGAGTTATTAAAATTATTATGATTAGAAATGTGTTGAAAAAAATCTCTCCGTTAAACAGAAATTGGGGAAAAATAATCAGGGGGGCTAATAATTCTGACTTCAACTGTATATCACTGTAAGAAATATTTTTCCATCTTGTCAACATTAAAACCTGTTGGAGGAAAGATCAATTTCCCATAATATAATTTAAAGGGATAAATAAATAATAAAAAAAAACACAAAATATAGAAACTGTTAATTTACATATATTATTACAGAATACAAATATCTTGAAATTTGAAACATTTCTTTAGGTGAGGTACCCTTAGTAAGTGGAATAATTGATGTCAGATCATTGAAGTAATAATAAAACAATGCACACCCGAGGTGGTAACGTGGCCACAACATGAAGCAGAGTCGCTTTTCACTATCGTGCCGAATGGTTCTAAGAACAGTTAAGTACGATTTTATTTGTATTTCCACGAGATGTGATTAAAGACTTTCTTGGACAGAATTCTGACCATGGTTGGACAACTGGTACTGGTAAAGAGGAAGAGTGCTATTTGTTTATTTTATTTAAAAAAATAATAATTTTATTGAACAAAGGATATATTCCTCCTGGACTGGCATGGAATGAAACGGTTAAGCAAAGTGAAGAAAGACATACAGTAATGTAGATATAAGCTCTGCAGTACTGCTGGTCTTTATATTGTGACAGTACAGAGCATTTGTGAATGTGTGTCTGAAGCAACTCACCCATCTCATGGTACAGAGAGCCCTGCTTTGGTGTGACTATGGCAGGTTTGCGTGGTGATGGAAGCTCGATCTTCATCAGGTCGTCACAGCACTGCCTCCATTGGCCTGTAGAGGGTGCAAGAGGATTAGACACATATGCCATAGAAGTTTTTTGTTGTCACAATGATGAACATACAGCAGCCTACTTTACATTTTGGTGGCAAATTACTTACACGACAGCTAGGTTTTGAAGCATGAATTAAATGATTTGGTTGAGTAACAGACCTGCATTAAAGTTCTGAGGTTCCAGCAAACAGTTGTGTCATTTGCACTCACAGTTTAAAGAATGTTATTAACACAGTTTGCTAATGCAACCAAAACATTTTAAGGAGAATGGATTATTAATAACAACAGTAGAATAAAGCTAAAATATGTGAAAAATAATCAGATTTTTTAAAGAGACATAAACACTTTACTGTACACCACATAAACACAATCAAGCCTTCTGGAATATCTGTTAAATATATATTACTGTGCAACCTGTTTAGTACACAAACAGTTGCTGCACTCACTCATATCATAGAACTGCTGCCAGAAAGCTTCCATCCAGCGCTGTGTGTCTTCTCTGCTGTCTGCCGATAGTGTGTGCGTCACCTCCTCTCCTCCATACTGGTTAGTGATACAGATGTTCTGTGCTTTGCTCTGAGGGTCCTTCTCTGCTGCTCTTATTCTCGTCTCCTGAGACACACAAACAGCACGGTTCTCATTACTAATAATCTTGTGCAGTTCATGCATATGCTGGAAACTGTGATGAAAATATATAGTGGAAACGGACATTTCATCAATATAGTCGGAAAGTCGCCAGTTCGATCCCAGCTTGGAGTGAGTTGGGTGGTGTAGGACCCCACACAAAAAGGTGAATTCATTCAATAACAAAACATTACTACACTGCACATAGACATACAACTGTTGTTTTTTGGAACGATTTCCATGGTGAAACAGAGCAAAAACAGACAATTTTCTGAGTCCACATTGTAAATGATCTAATAATAACTTATTGTTAATTGAACTGTGTATCAATTCAGTGTACTGACCCCATATCTTGAATTTAGATTAAATTTTTAGTGGCATGGGATTATTTTGGTGGTAGTTCTTGCCCCAAGCCCCAATTAATTCCACATCTAGTGGAATCAAAGGAGTGAAACAAGTCAGCTACAGTAGCAGAACTGTTGAAGGAGCTTTTACATGTACAGTAGATATTTCCCTTCAGAGCCTGCAGGTGTCAGAAGAGCTTCAGCAAAGTGTCTGCAGTATGTAGCGGTCACCTGAGAGCTGAGGAATGTGCAGACTCACAGTGCAGCTCTCAGATGTTCAAACAAAGTCTTTGTGCTGGCGACACGCAGAGCTCTCAGGGCACTCAAAGACCCAGATCCACTGCACCACTAACAAAAAGCCTTTTCACAGTTACAGACACAATGAAGAATGCTCTGATGGCTACATCTCCGCTAAAAACAGAAAATGCTTCTGAAAGAACACTTTCAAAACATTGACCATAAAAAATATCTCATGATATCTCCAAAAGCAGAATAATGACCCTGATATCATGAGCATGAGCATGTTTTCAAATTCCCACAGCAGCATCGTTAGTGTTGTCACGAAAATGTTCCGACTTTTATACAATAGTTACAAAAAAAGTATCATTATTTTAAACCATTTGCAATACCAGATTAATTCAAATGTCTTTATTTCTTCTTTTGCGTCTCTTAAAACATCATTCATAGCTCAATGTTAGGGTTAGTTCAATGTTAGGGTTAGAATTCTTCAAGGATTTTTATTACTGGCCCATTCAGGCCACTTGCCCTGATTTTCACTTGCCCTGTCAAAATGTTTCAATCGCCCACCTGAAAAATAATAACCAAAGTAGTAAAATAAAATAAAAATCAACATGTTTAAATTTCCTCCATCAGTCCTTACTCATCATGGCCTCCCAATCATCCCCATCCACAGAATTGACTCTATCACTGTCTCTCCACATCACCAATAGCTGGTGTGTTGTAAGTGCACTGGCGCCGTTGTCCTGTGGCTGCTGTCGCATCATCCAAGTTGATGCTGCACACTGGTGGTGGTGTGGAGAGACCTCGCCTCATGATTGTGAAGCGCTTTGGGTGTATGGCCATACTCAATAAATTCACTATATAAATATACACATTATGTTTGTTTTTGTCATTGCTTTAAACCATATTACACAATTTTTTTCATGTAGTACTCAAAAACAATTAACAATTATTAATTAAAATTTTAGTATAAGATAATAAAATACTAGACTAACTTATAGTCTAGTATAATATAGTCAATACTAACTTATAGTTAATTATATAAAACATTCTTGTCTACAGGTAGGTCTACTGTCATTTTCCAAGGCATTTTTTCCTCAACTGTTCCCTTTCAGTTTAGACTGTGTTTTCGGTTGGGTGTTGTGTTTTAATGACGGTATTTTGACGTTGTTTGTTAAATTTAGGCCCAATCTCAATTCTATTTTTGTATCACTACCCTTCCCCTTGGCCCTTGGAACAGAGTGTTAAGGGGAAGGGCTTCATATTTTACCCCTAAGTAATGGGACAACACTGCAACACCAGCACACGTCATTATATGTCATCGCAATCTCTTGCTTCATATGAGATCAGACGATCGCGACTGTTGTAGTTATTCCAGTTGCGTTATTTTTTGATATTTATCTTCAGGAAATCACTGAAGGTAACGATATCATGTTATCATACTGATATAATGTGGCAATTAGATCATAATTGTCACAGGAATCAGTCTCATGCTCTCCATTCCTCCATGTAATTGTACTCTGCATTTACACAGTGGCCATATTCTTCTATGTAAACACACCAAAACAACATTAAAATTATAGCAGACACTGTAAAAAGGTTATTCACAGCTACTAGACTTTTCTGACAGGGTATCCCAGTGTCATCGAGTGTCAGAATGTTGTAAGACTACTATACAGGAGTTATTATTAGGGATTATAGGATTTTATTTTAGCGTTTTATTTTAAAAGCATGACGGTAAAACATGAACGCAGTTATTAATGTATTAAAACAGGCTTGTTTGTTGTAAAAATTCGTAATAATTCATGTAAAAATTCGTGACAAAAAGTTTGTGTATTTCCTCACTTGTGCAGCCATTCTGCTGTTGTAGCTGGTGTATTCTGGGAAATATTATTACCCCTTGGTTTCAAGTGTGGGCCTGAAAAATCTCTGTTTCGAGGGGTATCTAGCCCTTCCCATTAGCCCTACGCCTTCAATCTAAAGAGAATTGGGACCCACCTACCCCTTCACGTGAATGCACAAAATGAGGGGTAGGGGTAAGGGCTAAGGGTTAGAATTGGGATTGGGCCTTAGTCTTTCAGTTGAAGTGTAAGAACATGTAGTAGACAATTCTGAGTGTGCTACAAACAGGTGAGAGGGCTTGACAAACCTGTAGAAGACTCTTTCCTCTCCTTATGCAGCAGACACTTTCCTATAAACATTCGGCTATAAAAACTCAATAATAATAATAATAAACCTGCTAAACTAACAAACTTGTCATGACATCTATATATTGCTACTCTCTTGTGATTCTAAGTGCTTAATTTATCCTCATTTGTAAGTCACTTTGGATAAAAAACACATTTGCTGAATGAATAAATACAGGGTGGTTCAAAAACATTACCACAACTTTGAGAATCTGTATTTAATCAAAGAAACATGATGGAACCTTGGGTAATTAATCAATGTGAAGAGGACTTAACAAACTTAAGTTCATAGAGGTTCAATAGATGTTCAATATGACCCCCTCCAGACACTCGTGTGACATCAACTCGAAAGTTGTGGTATTCTTTTTGAATCCCCCTGTATAAATTTAAATGTAAAATTCAGCATTTCACAACACTAGCACTGAATATGGTTTACTTTGTTGATGCCGATAGTTAAGACAGGCTCGACGTTGGCCTCCATGTCCTCTTTTTGATGATAGCAGAAGAGATTTGTCCCTTTCAAGACACCATAGACGTTCGTCCAGCCCTGTGGCTCACCACCAAGCTTGAAAATAAAAGAAAGAAACAGAACATTAGCCAAAACAAATCTGAAATCTGAATACTCAAAGTGTTTTCATACACACCTTTACCCGCAGACAGCCACTCATCATCTGCTGTGTCATACAGTGAGGTTGAGCAGCCAGACGACAACATACACTGCCATACAGAGGCAGCCAGTATGAACACTCCTCTATAGACAGACAGACGAAAAAAGAGACAGTAAAGATAGATAAACCAACAAAGTCAGAAGATGTATTGTTGAAACATAGTAAACAAGCTATTTAAGTGACGTCATGTTTTGCACCCTATATTTTAAGCACATATTTTATGGCAAACCAAACTATCATCTGGAAGAGCGAACAGCCCTGGTTCAGACTGCAGTAACTCCTTGAACATAAAGACGGCTATAAGCGCCTCTTATTGGCCATTCACACACCACGAGCGACCATCCAGAGAGGTTTATGAGCGTGACCCTAACACAATAAATCCGACAGATGTCCACAAAACAAACTCTCTCTCTCACTCACACACACACATACAGATGTGCCCTGCAGGCATGTCTGTAATTGATTACCTGCAATGTGAAGAAAACTAGCATGTCATAAAATAAATGTGCTTTAAATAAAAATCCAGAAGCACTTGTTGACAGTCTTATGAGACAATATATCATCTCACTTCAGATTACAATCTCACTTTCATAGGAGTTAAATGGCAAATTATAATCTCCAACTGTATTTAAATCATTTAATTTATTTAATGTTTATTATTATAATGATTAGTAAATTAGATATAATATACATTTTAAGCCCTCTTTGTGATTTTTTAAATTCTTTTTTTAAATATTTCCCAAACACCAAAGAAAATGTTATTAACACATTTTCAAATAAAATAGTCATGATAATTAATTTTTAGTAACTGATTCTTTTGTCTTTATCATTACGACAGTACATAATATTATATTAAAATTATGATATTATTTCCTTCAGCTTAGTAAGTGATTTATCAGGGGTCACCACAGCAGAATGAAAAGCCAAGTACTCTGGCATCTGTTTTAAGCAGAGGATGCCCTTCCAGCTGCAACCCAGTATTGGGAATTATAAAATGAATGTAATACATAATATTACAATATAATATATTATTATATTTATATAATATAAAATATTATAGTTAAAGTAAGTCCAAGGCACTCGAAAAACGTGGAAATTTTTAATAAAGGCTTTTTAATATTTTTTCCGCATTTTCGAGTCCCTTTTGCTGTTTATTCTGATGAATCCCTGACACAAAGAGCACCGACCCATTAATTAAGCTACCCCTGAGCACTTTTTGTTTGATTTTGAACAATATTAAAGTTATTTTGCAAGATTATAGTATTTAGCTTAAAAGTGTGGTCCACTACGATATCATAATTTAAACTTTAGTTGATGTGTAATGTAGCTGTGTGAACATAAACAACATCTCTGAATGTAGTAACGCTCAAAGCTTAATGCAAAGGGAGACATTGGCTTTTACAGAACTAGCTTTGCAAAGCCTACAGCGAACGAATTTTGGGGACTACAAAAACATACATTCAGGCTAGTGAGATCACAAACGCTTCAGGTTACGCGTATTCACCATGCGCATACACCCTGTGCAGCGAAGGGGCATGGCCAGAGGTGCTGTGAGGTACAGCATAGAAAGCTAAAATGCCGTCCAAAAGATGCTATTTCCACAGAGCTTCTTCTGTTTCTGTATTTCTGTAAGGACACGACACAAAGAGCGAAGTGCTTACAGTTTAATTTTAATTATGTTCCAGAGAATTATAAAAAATGTATAGCTAGCATTTGACAAAGGTCAGCTTCCGGAATCTCTCCCAGTTCAGTGCTGGATTCAGCTTAAAATTCCTCCAACCGACGAAGCTGTGGATTGTGGATTGTGCACTTACAATCTGTAAGTGTTTTTATTTGTTAAAATTGATCAATTACACGCACAGTTTCTAGCATTAACGGTATATTGTAGCAAGGACATAATCAAGGATCTAAACAACGGGAAATGCTGTTTGGCACTGTTAACAATTTAGCTACAAATTCATATGTATCAGTCAAACCACTGTAAACAGCTACAGCGCTACAGTGTTTCTCTATGCAGACGGTTTTTGTGCATTCTACATGTCAAATAACAAACTCGCAAAAGATATGAGAACGCTTCATATTACTTACACATGCTTATAACCTGAATACATGGTAAAGACACTTGTCAGATTTTATTTTAGAGAGCAGGCGTGATGTTCAGCTGTGTGCTCTTTTTCTGTCTGATTCACGCAGCTAACACTGCTAACAGCTGCTCTGACTGACTGTTTACACAGGGCAAAAGCACGTGACGTGGTGACGTGAAGCCAATCCTCAAATCTCAACACATTATGTTAGCTGACCAATCAGAGCCTCTTGAGGGAGGGCCTTTCGGAGGAACTATGAAATATGGCAGTTGTTTCCATGTTAGCTGAGTAGTAGTATATAATCAAAGAGAGATATATGAAGAAAAAACTTGATTTTTTACAAATGAAGCATGAGCAGACATTGCTTTGCATCCTATAAACACAGCCAAACCTTAAAACTAAACTCTGGACCACCTTTTTAAAGTCCAATTTAAAAGATTAACTAGATTAATTAGGTTAAGTAGGCAAGATAGATTAAGTATGTGAGCTATTGGACAACAGTGGTTTGTTCAGTAGCAAAACATTAAAATACTTGCGCAGTATTTTAAAAAGAAAAATGAAATAATGTAATGTTTTGTCATATAAAGTATTTTGAAGAAGGATTTTGTCATAAATAAAAGCAGTTTTATAAAGACAGTGGTAAAAAGAGATGGCAGCTCACCGTTTCCTGTGATGGTGAGGTCGTGTGTACGAAAGCTGTCCTGAACATGAGAGAGATTGAGGGTCGTATGAGCCAGAAGATGATATTTGGGCCCCCTGTAAATGACAGATGGGTAATATGCAAACATATTTAAATTAGGTACTGTTAATCAAATATAAACATAATTAAATTACTTATACAGGTTGATGAATAACTAACATTAGCGGTGAATACATCACACATTAATCAGCATTTGCTGAAAATAAAGAAACACTACTAATCAATTAAGTACTTTTGTGGAAAATTTGTAAAATTTTAAAGAAATTAAAATGTTTTAATTGACAATACATTACTGCTATTTATTTATTTATTAATAATAAAAATATTGTAATTTCATTTGAACTTGGTTTTGGTGAAATTTCAATAAATAAATTAGATGAAAGCTGTCAACTCAGCAGGTTTATATATAAGGTTTCCATCAAACAGCAAAAATATCATACAATATAAGTCAATACAAACATTTCAAACAATATCGATGTATAAAAGACCCTGTGACATTGAATACTGAAGTAATAATGCAGGTAAATTCAGTTTTGCCACCACAAGAACAAATTAGATTTTAAAATATATTAAACTACAAAACAGTTCCTTTATTACAATAAGAATATTTGACAAATTTATGTTTTTGCTGCATTTGTGATCAGATAAATGTTGTGATCAAAGCCTTGGAAAGAGTGAGATTTTTAAAATAATTTAAGCATAATAATATTATAATAATATATTAATTTTATCATTTGCAAGTGAATTTTTCTGTAAGGTAAAAGTTTGATCATTTTCTACTTGGATGAGAAATTTGATCTATAAGTTTATCTGTCGATTGGAGAATTCTCAGAATAGCATTTTAATGTTGTTGATAAACCCTATAGGCTTACTGAGGTGTGTTATCAGTCATCTTTGATGAAATATTGGCATAACTGTCTTTTTTTAATGTATATTGTGTGGTTTGTATTGTTTTGTTTGTCTTTTGTACTATTGGACCTAGTGTCTGGAATAAAGAGAATCATTTGCTTGTTTTACATCTATAAGCTTATTGTAGGTCTACAGTGCATCTAAATCTACCATCACCAGTGTGTGTGTGTGTGTTTCTCTACACACTCACGGCACAGAGGGCACAGGCAGCAGGATTGTGGCTCCTCCTCCATTGCTAGTGGGACTGCAGGCTCCAGGCTCTAAGGACGCCCTCATTTTCTTTCCTGCTGACCTGCCCAGAGACGAGCTCAGCTTGCTGGCCAGTTTGCGCGGTGTGCTGCCTGCTGAACAGTCGTCCTCTGAACAACAGCTATACATCTCCACCCGCAGCTCGAACCCAGGGGCCGCTTCATTACTGCACACAGCAGGAATGCATCACATACATGCCAAGTTATTACACTCATTAAATTTGCATATGTGCAAATGCACATTTTTATTCAGTAAACACTACTCACTACTCTTCAAACATGTATGGCCAGTAAGCTTTTTTTTCTGAATGAATCTAATGCTTGGAATCAGTGAGGATTCAATAAATTAAGAGCTCAGCAGGCACAGGACGTCAAGATGATGTCAGATGTTGAGACAAATGGTGTGTCTAGCAGGACCACAGTGCTGCATAAATAAACAATCATAAATATGAACACAACAATAGACGTAAGAGTTATTTTAACCCTTGTTTATCCCATTTAATAAAGTTACACTCATGTACTTAACCCTTTGACTGCCCCTCTACAAAACGGTTGACCATATTTTGACTGCTTTAACTAATGAGTGTTAAAGTCATATAAAGAATGGCTGTTTTAAATAGTAGTTTACAAAAAAAAAAAAACATAATCCTGTTGCACAACTACATTTGATTTTGGTTTCGTTGTAAAAAGAAAAACCAAGGAGGCATGTCAAATGAGAATCTGAAATATTTTATGGCATACTTAACAGTATTTTAGTATTCAAAAATGTTTTATTTTGAATATATTTTTTTTTAAATAAATTGTTCTTACACTTCATATTTTCAGATTTTTCATAGTATATATAATAATCCCGGTACTTTTACCATAAACTGACATTTCAACCATTTGGTAGAGGTTGATATTTTAGAAATGATGGGATGTGTTGAAAAAAAAAAATCCATTGATTGTGTTAACTAGAGACATTAGGAGATAAGAAATGCAATCCAAAATTTTTTTTCTTGGTGGGGTAGTTAAAGGGTTAATGGACAGAAATGTCTATGTCCAAAAACTGTCATAAAAATATCATATATTAATATACTTTTGTACTTTGACTGATGTCATTTTTTTCACCACCATCAGTTCTACCATCAAGTGGATCCTTCATGAGATTTATGAGTTTATCGTTTCTGTTGAACACAAAAGTTCTTTTGAAAAATGTCAGAAATGTCCTGTAACCACTGACTTCCCATTGCTGATGAGATCAACTGCTACTGGTTTCCAACATTTTTCTAAATAATCTCTTTTGTGTTCAACCGAAAAAAATTAACTCAAACAGGTTTGTGACTAGTGAAGAGTGAGTGAATGCTCAGTTTTGAGTGAACTATCCCTTTAAAATATTAAATGATCTTCTTAATTATATAAACATTTGTTTTATATTTATAGATTTTTTGCTTATACATTGCTGTTTAAGGACAGGAATCCTGTGTGTATTATAACCTACATCATTGTGGCAAGGGACTGTAGTCGGGGCTATACGCACGTATACTCAGTATGCTTACTTTTTTCCACGAGTTGTTTGGGTATTACCACTTCTGAGGATCAATAATTGCGTATACGCTCGGTATACTCACCTGGTTTTTTCTGATTAAACTTTCCTAATTGATATGTATTCACGTCCCCTTTAACTGTATACAGTATACTAAATGTTTTTTTTTACTCGCATCGTAATTTGTTGCAATTGGTGCATTTTTGTTTAACTTGCGCCATTCCCCGCCCCCTGACGACCGCAGCAGCAGTAAGAAAATGTTGTGAGTTCGAAGACCACAAGTCAACTGAATAGCGATGTCTTGCTGAAACGCTCAGGTAAATTTAGAAAATAGCATGGGCGTCGCTTTAGCCCTCCAATATTTCTAGCTAATGAATCAAAGAAACATTGACTTTCGTCGTTTCTTTGCCTACTTTGATTTAAAATTTGGGTCGGGTGTAATAGTACACCACCTTTTATTATAGGACTACACCACTGAAGGGAGTCTCAAAATAGCGACACCCCTCCCTTCTCCCCCACGTCATAGAAAAAAAGCGGGCTCCCCAAAAGGCATTGGTATAGTTCGAACACTGCATCCAAGTGTGTGAAAATTTGGAGACTGCACTCAAATTTACTGTGTGAACTATATACATGCTAAATGTGTGAAATAAATGTCCGGAAAGCACTCACAAGACGATTGTGTTGTCAAAGCAGATGTCCGTCAGCGTCCTGTCAACCATCACCATATCTGTGTCAAAGATCTCTCCCCCCAGCTGCAGCAAGCAGAACACAGCACAGCGGTGCAGCTCTGAAGGCAGACAGACAGACAATTACATGATTTCAACTCAAGCATCACACTGTAAATCCTTAACCAGTCTAGCTGCAGATCTGGCCCAGTGCCTGTAAAATCCCCAGAGCTCCTCTGGTCATTCAGGAAACATTTACTCCTGCACCTGCATGTCTGCTTCTTCCCCCAACACTAATACCTGTGTATTTTCTTCCCTGTACAAATTGTAGTACATGAATAATTGTGACACAACGGGCCCTAAACGTTCTTTCTCGAATCATTATGATGATTATTAAAATATATGTTCCTATTAGCAGGATAAAGCACACGTAAAAGCTTTCCCATGAGAGTGTAACACATGCAAGTGGGTTCCTGTGTCACATTTATCAACATAATATCAGCTCAGTCTCTGCTCTAAGCACCTTAGGCGAAACTACATTACTCACTGTGGTCTGGAAAACTACTTTCAATGCCAGTAATAATATTCTGTTTACCCAGAGGGCTCTGCTGGACCTGAACGCTTCATTATTAAATGTGTTTTTTGTTATCGGTATAGTGAATAATGAGCAGTATTGTCTTTTGTTTGTGTGTTTGTGCGGGTTATTCAGATCAAATACATTCTAGACCAACCACATTGTTGTTTTAACCTGAATATCAGAGTTAAAAAAACAGATGTTACCTCCTTTATTCTTAAAATACTCAGTGTCTTTCCACATTAGAGGTATCCGGAGATCTGTAAAAGGTCAGAGAGAAACACACAAGGTAAGAACACACACATACACACAGTGTCTCTCACAGCTTCGAGCAACAAACCTCGTCTGTCACTCCATGTCAGTCAGGAGAAAAATCCATCTGAAACACACATCTGGTCTTTTACGCCTTGCTGTCAGTCGGTATGAATCTACATTATCCTACCGGTCCACCCACAACATTATTACAGCCCACCTGGATGAGTCTATCTATCTAGATCTGCGTAATAACAGCAGAACTTTGTTAAAGTAATATGAAGAGGCTGTTAGGGAATAATTAGTAGGGTACTGACTGATAGACAGCAGACAACAAAATGAAGGCTGTATGTGGGAACATTAGATTGTATGTGTGTGGGATGAACTAAATAATAAACAGTCTGGATGCTTTTGAATGGTGGCACAATGGAGCATGTGCACAAATCCCACACAGAATCAGCAGCTGAAGAAAGCGAAGGAGATTCTGCAGAAGCGGAATGCTGACGTTAAATGTTACAAATGCCTTGTCTATTTTTTAATGTTTATGTAATATTAAGTACAATTTTGTCATGCGCTTAAAGCCACAATATGTAATTTTTACCACTAGAGGGCGTGTAATTTCACACCAAACAAAGGCGTAGTTTGATGATGCCATGACTGTGTGTAGAAGCACAGGAGTTGTGTAGTATTTATATTCAGTGTTGGGCAAGCTACTTGAAAAATGTAGTGAGCTAAGCTATTAGCTACTCTACTTAAAATGTAGCTTAACTACACTAAAAGCTCCCCTTTGGGAAATGTGCCAAGCTAAGCTAAAAGCAACTAGGTAAAAATAGCTTAGCTACATCTAAACTATTTTGGCAATTCTCATTTTTAAATCGAAGCAACTTAAATCCATATCTTAGTGATCAATAAAACTGCCAATGAATCATATGAAGCATGATTGTTTCGTTCAATTATTTACTGTAAATAATATGCTGTCCTAAACAGAAACAACTTAAAGTATATAACAGCCAAAACAAAAAAATACAATAAAACTAGGTGTTACACATTTAAAATACTATAGTAACTTATTGCTATCGCCAAGCTACTGCGGGATGTAGTTAAGCTGGTAGCGTCACTACTCATAGCGACGCTACTGCCCAACACTGTTAATATTAATAGTGATTATTCAGCTTGTTTTAAAGGTAAAATCACTTGATTTTGATGTATTTCTGAAAACAAAACTGTATTTTTTTACTTATCTAGAAAATACTTCTTGATACAGGAATTTTTAGATATTTGTATATACATTGTCAGTAAGTGGTGTAATGGATCACAGTTGATTCGTATGGATCACAACCCACGGTTCGGTTCGGAACACACGTGGCCCACGGATTAATAAATATTTTTACTGGTAGATTAGTCCTAAATTTGTAACAATCACGGAGAGATGGCCTCTCGCATCATGCTTTCATTCACATGTTTGATGTGTTTTCAGTCACTACTTCTTTAGCCTCCGTCAATGCATTCAGTGTAAACAGCACAATTAATCATTAAAAGATCGAGACCTCAACACAAACGCAACATAAATTATAAATGATGGTGATTTGCAAATGTTTATTAATCCTTTGAATTGCTGCATTCAAATCTGTATTTGAAAAAATGCAAAAACCCAAAAACAGATTCAGTTTTAAGTCTTTTGAGTTACAAAACAGTTAAATAACACACATACTGGGATAACAGTTTATAGTTTAGATAAAACCACTGATGTTTATGGTAAAGATTAAAATCACCGTCATATGCATTTCATGACCCTCAGAAATGAAATTTTTAGGCAGCAATTACATTATTTAAGCAATAGGTGGCAACAACCAGCCATCAAAAATATGCCACTGAATAATTCTTTAAAAATGACACATCTAGCAATGAAACGTGAAGTTTTATGAGTGAATCACTGAATCATTTATTGAAAATCAGACAATATAACAAAATTTTAATGTTAGATGTACAGATTTATCGTCATCAGCAAAAGTAGTAGTAAAAGTGAATTTTTCACAGTGCTGAATATTTTACTATGTACTTTTATTCAGCTGATTATTTCTTCATTTTATTTTTTAATAAAACTACAGCTTCTAAGTTCTGTTTGTTATAACCAAAAGTGTCCTGCAGTACTGTTTTTGTAATAAATGGACACAAATTACATTTGTCACATCCTCTTTTTGACTGATCCGAAAAATGGTCTGATCCATGACCAAAAAACCATCATGTGATCTGAACCATCCATTTCACCACTATTGTCAAGACATTCTACTATTACTATTTCTACTATAGCATTTTTTGCTGTGCACCATGGTAGTTACGCACTAAGTTATGTCGCTGTTTGGGAACGCAGCCTAGTTTGTTCATGTATTTACTTTTACATCTGTCCTCTATGGAGAATAAATTAACTGGATATGATTTTCATGTTAAAGAAGAAAGAGTCCCAGCATACTTATCAGTGTCCACAGATGATCATATTTCAAAATGTTTGCCAGTGGATACATATTTATCTCTATGTTTCAAACTCCAGATTTCATTAAAATGATACTGCATAAGTTCATTCACCAGTTGCACTAGAAGAACAACAAAGCCTTTACCTAGAGTTCATTCCAAATTAAGCTTAAAATGCAGTAAGTTTCTGCTGATTCCATCTGTGGCTACAAATGAAAGTGATTTACATTAGTGTGCGTGTGACGCTATAAGGTCCTCTATAACCCTCTTCATAATGATGTCATAATTACAGCACTTACAGGGTATCAACCCTACAGGCCTCTCACTGTGGGCCTCAAACACAGATCATCTATAGTCAGAAGTTTGAACTGGTGGTTAATGGTGTTGGGTGTTTAGAGGGAGGCTGGTCCCTTGCAAAGATACAGACAGTGAGGAGGGGAGGACGACTCGTAAAAGAAGCCCCACAGCAGACTCAGACACAAGTGCTGATATATAAAACAGCAGGGGTGTGATTTAGTGCACAGACACCCATATAAACAGACTGGTCTGCATGATTTACACACAAAACACACAATCAAATTCAGTGTCGTATATAATACTGTTCAACATGAATGGTGTTCATAAGATGGTTTTTCTTTATCTTTTTTTATGTTTTTGAAAAAAAAAAGACTGATCAGTACTGGAATTATTTGATAGAAAATATAAAAGATCTGAAATTAATCAGAAATTGACAAACAATTGTCATGAAAATGCTTGTTATTCTAATTTAATTTGTCTTAAGATTGTAATACATATCTGGGATGTCATCTTTGTTTTAATTTTTAAAAACATTTATCTTTACTTTTGAAAAGTAGTGCATGTTTTTTTCCCATTTGTAAAGTGATGAAAATGGCATAAATTAGTTTCCACAAACATACCTGAAA
This sequence comes from Danio aesculapii, assembly GCF_903798145.1. Taxonomy (NCBI): domain Eukaryota; kingdom Metazoa; phylum Chordata; class Actinopteri; order Cypriniformes; family Danionidae; genus Danio; species Danio aesculapii. The sequence continues at coordinate 40,973,610 of NC_079439.1, read as the reverse complement.
TGGCTACTTTGCCTTTACATGGGGATCGGTCATCCATTGGTCCTGCATCAGAAGACCTGAGGAGAAACATGTATGCTCAAATAAATACAGAAATGTTTGGACTTCTCAGGTATCTCAGGTATCCCTGGGTACTTCTAAAACTGCTGATACATATTGAGCTTTAACTGTATGAAAACAAATAGACAGTACTCACAACATTGAACTCTATTTGTCCTTAATACTATTCGATGTCATGTGCTTTGTGGCTAGCCAATTTCCACTACTTTATTTTCTACTATTTAGAACAACATACAGTATATACCTGAGTGACAAGAATGTGAAAACGTATTTATCCGAAACAAATAGACAATAATGTTAACAAAAAAGTGCAAGGTAAAAAGTAACTGAGGATGTGATATCTGCTACCAGATCTATTTTCAGTTGTCAGACACACACATGAAAATATACTAAAGTAATTTATAGTAAATATTATAGTTTTAATAAAATACTATAACACTTTAGTATTATAGTATTTGTTTTTTAACTATACTGACACCTCCAATAGAGATAGAGAATGTTGTGCAATCAGCTAAAATGTTGCTGGAATTAGTTTTTATGTTTGGGTGATATATATTGCATGATCAAAATTACTGAGGTCTATGTCTATGTATTGTGCGATAAGGCGATATATTGAATATTATGACAGGCCTAAATACTGGTTCACAAAACAAAACAAAACAAAGTGAAACGAAACAAAGTGAAACGAAACAAAGTGAAACGAAACATAGTGAAACAAAACAAAACAAAACAAGAAACTAAATGAAACGAAACGAAACGAAACAAAAAACGAAACGAAACGAAACAAAACATGAAACGAAACGAAACGAAACGAAACAAAACAAAACAAAACAAAACAAAACAAAACAAAACAAAACAAAAAACAAAGTGAAACGAAACAAAGTGAAACGAAACAAAGTGAAACGAAACAAAGTGAAACGAAACATAGTGAAACAAAACAAAACAAAACAAGAAACTAAACAAAACGAAACGAAACAAAAAACGAAACGAAACGAAACACAACACAACACAACACAACACAACACAACACAACACAACACAACACAACACAACACAAAACAAAACAAACAAAACAAAACAAAACAAAACAAAACAAAACAAAACAAAACAAAACAAAACAAAACAAAACAAAACAAAACAAGAAACGAAACGAAACGAAACGAAACGAAACGAAACAAAACAAAACAAAACAAAACAAAACAAAACAAGAAACAAAACAAAACAAAACAAAACAAAACAAAACAGAACAAAACAAAACAAAACAAAACAAAACAAAATTCATATTGCTTTTTTTGATTCAACCAGAGTTGAGACCAGTGAAAAAGTGAGGCATGTTAGGTGGGCAGCAGGGTTTGAATTGACACTTATTCAATTGAATCGCTCAACCAAAGCAGTCACATTTTTTTTTTAATCAGAATAAAACCTGCCAAATGTGAACACAACCTTCAATTAAGATTTACCACTTTGACACTAGCTGTAAAGAGACAATCCTAATAAAATATTTAAGATCAACCAACTAAATGGACAGCACTCACAACGTTGAACTCTTTCTAACCTCTAACTATTTGATGTCATGTGCTTTGTGGCTAGCCAATTTCCACTACTTTAGTCAAAACGTTCTACTATTTAGAAGACAACATATGTACCTGAGTGACAATATAACAGAAATCCTTGATCCCAAGAAACTGGCCTGTTATCCGATTTCCCTTTAATAAAGCATCGCCAACATCAAAGACACCAACAAATTTCCCATCTAATTTGGTTTAGCCAAACTTTGTTAGGTGGACACAACCTGCATTGATTGAATTGAGTAAGACTGACCTGCGTGCGACCCGTTGCATGACCTGCGCCTCCTTCATGCGCTGCAGCTCTGACATGTAGGCCATGATGCGAGCATTGCAGGTCAGGAGACTCTTGGAGGCCTCCAGCGCTTGGTCCCTCTGAGAGCACGCAGCCAGCAGCTTACAAGCACCCTCGCGCATACGGATCTCATAGTCAATCTTCTTCTGGATGTCACTGTCCTGGAAAAACAGAACGAGCATAATGTCAGTTTTGCTGACCACTAATTGTGCAAATTATTCTGCGCACACATTAAAGAGTTTACTCAAAATTATGGTGATTCTTTTCATACAGCTAGACCAGGGGTGCCCAAATTTTTTCTTATGAACTAAACTTGATTGAGAGTGGTGGGACAGAGGTAAATATATGAAATTGTTGTCAATGTAATTTCCTAATTTATTATTATAATTCATTATAGAATTTAATTAATACTATAATTTATTACATTTAACATACTTTAATTGCATTAAGAATTAGATGCTTTGTTTCCAGTGAGGACTTGTTCATGCTTTTATCAGCACCAGGGTTGATTACTGTAACGGCCTCCTCACTGGCCTTCCCAAAAAGACAGTCAGACAGTTGCAGCTCATCCAGAACACTGCGGCCAGAATTCTGACCAGAACCAGAAAATCAGAGCACATCACACCTGCCCTCAAGTCTTTACACTGGCTCCTAATTACATTCAGAATAGATTTAAAAGGATTATTACTTGTCTATAAATCACTAAATGGCCTAGGACCTCAATACATTACAGATATGCTCACTGAATACAAACCTAACAGATCACTCAAATCTTTAGGATCAAATAAACTAGAAATTCCAAGAGTTCAGTCAAAGCAGGGTGAATCGGCTTCTAGCTATTACACCCCCTGCTGCTGCAATCAGCTTCCAGAAATGATCAGATGTGCTCCAACATTAGGCACATTCAAATCAAGACTTTTTTTCTTATACTTGTCTTTTTTTATTCTTGTTTATGTAAAGCACTTTGAATTGCTACTGTGTATGAAATGTGCTATATAAATAAACTTGCCTTGCCTTGCCTTAATAATAATAATACATTTTTGTACATTTTATAATAAACATCTTACAATAAAAAACATGAATAATCCTATTTATAAGACTAAAAATGATTCTCTTACTGTTGTCTTCTGAAATGTCCGCTATCATAAATCAAAGGTTGTCGCTATATAAATCAAAGGTTATCGTGGGCCAACTTTGACCCTAGTTTAAGCATCTCTGAGCTAGACCAACAAATGGTTCTTAGCTTTATTTCCTCATAATATTATGAGTCCAAGAACAATTCATGTTAACAAATGTATTTGATCAGTCTTGATATGCATAAAGCTAGTTCCTCAGGATGTTATCACATGAATATTTTACTGCCATGTCTCCAGGGCCAGCAATGATTCATTAGAAGTCGAGCTTTTTTTTGGACAAGGTTAACGGATAGTTTCTTTCACTTCTTCAGAATAGAAACTTCAGTATCAACCCAAACGCTACTAGAGCATAAAAGCTGACTTGGTTAAAGGAACAGTCTACTTTTAAAAACAAAATACTTATTTTTAAATGTTTCTAGTGACAAACTGATGGGTTTTATCATTTATTTATCCATTCAGCTGATCTGATGGAAGCCCCTTTAGCTTAGCTAAGCATATATGACTGAATCTAATTACATCCTTTACAATCTTTCTCAAAAATTTGATAAATTGAATAATTTTCCTATTTAAGGCTCAACTTGTCTGCAGTTACATCATGTACTAAGACCTACAGAAAATGAAAAGTTGCTATATTGGAGGTCGATATGGATAGTAACTGTACTCTCATTCTGACGTATTAATCAAGACATTTTGCTGCCGTGCTATTGTTGCAGCAGGGGCAATGATATTACTTGATGTTCTTTGATTATTCCACTAGAATAAGAATTCCTAGCCATATCGCCCTAAAAAACAGCAACTTTTCAATTGGGTTGAGTTGAGTTGACTTTATTGGTACCCATAGGTAGATTCTATTGTATTTGATACAAACAATTAAATTACACATGAACATACCCACATATACACATACAAAAGTACATTATGAAATAGTACAATTTATTCAGAGCGACAACAGATGATGGGACAAAGCTATTCATGTAACATTTTGTCCTACTAAAAAGCATCTGAAACCTTCGACTCAAAGGGAGTAAGTAGGTTAAACTTCTCAGACAGAGGACGAAAGCTATAGCTACTGATATTTCTAGGCAATCCATAAAACCTGTCTACTATACAGGGATTCAATACTCAGCTGTGATCCACCAATCAACCTGCTAGACCACCTCAGTCTATTCCTGTTTTTAAGGGACAGACTTCCAAACCATGCCACCAGAGTGAAGGATAGAATAGACACAATAAAAGCACGATAGAAAGGAGTAAGCATATTGGGGCCAATGTGAAAACTTGATGGTTTCCTGAGACAAAAAAAGCGCTGATGCCCCTTCTTGCACAAAGCTTGCCTCAAAGTTTAAAAAATGATCAATAATGGTACCCAAATATTTGTAGTTCTCCATGGATTCTACTTTTTGACCCCTGATATTAGTCACCTCAGCTGCTGTATGATTCCTTCTAAAATCAATAATCATGTCCTTAGTTTTTGCTGCATTAAGTTTTAGAGTTTACTCACACTACTGAACAAATCGATCCACTATGGGACCATGACTATTTCCATCTGTTCGAATGAGGCTTACAATCACAGTGTCGTCTGCATATTTCAAAATGAAAATATTTTCAAATGTGCTATATTTTTTTTTCCCTCTCCGCTGTCGCCACTGGCTTGCATGGTTCGGGATCTGTAGAGGTGCGCATCGTTGGATTTGCTCTTCAGTGTTTGGACTCTCAGTAGTGATTATTAAACCACACTGAACTGAGCTAAACTGAACTGAACTTAAACACTACAAACTGAACTACACTGTTCCTATTTACTGTGACCTTTTATGTGAAGCTGCTTTGACACAATCTACATTGTATAAGCACTATACAAATAAAGGTGAATTGAATTGAATTGAATTGAACTATTTCATGGTGGTCTTAGTAAACAATGTAACTACAGAACGGTCAAGCTTTAATTTATCAAAACTCTTTGGTCTTTTTAGAGTCAATTATTAATGCTAAGATAAGCTAAAAATGCAAAGATTGGAATCAGAATCAGAAAGAGCTTTATTGCCAGGTATGTTCACACATACGAGGAATTTGTTTTCGTGACAGAGCTTCTACAGTGCAACAGGATTACAGAGACAGGACAAAAAACTGATAATAAATATATTTTAAAAAATACAAGTAAGTAGTGAGTGCAAATATACAAATTGACAAGTGTATGTACAGCTATATTACTATATACAATGTTATATGAGCAGCTGTTATGTGCAAATTGGCATGTAAAGTGTGTTGTTAAATAAGTGTATAAAAGTGTATAGCAAGTAGTGATGTTGGTTCCACAATTCTTATCATCAAGTGTTCATGAGATGGATTGCTTGAGGGAAGAAACTGTTTCTGTGTCGGGCTATTCTGGTGCGCAGTGCTCTGTAGCGTCGACCAGAAGGTAAAAGTTCAAAGAGGCAGTTTGCTGGGTGTGAGGGGTCCAGAGTGATTTTGGCTGAATGAATTTAAAATGGACAGAACTCATATGTTAACTCTAGGGGAGCTGTAAAATTAGCCTATTGTCAAAAAAGTGGAGCTTTCCTTTAAGCCGAAATGTTCAAATCATGTCCATAACATGATGTAGGAGAAGCGACTTAATGTGTCACCCATCCATACACAGGTCACATAAACAGAGGTCACACCTCAGTCATGTGACCACTCTGCTCCAGCTTGCATTGTGTCTCGATGCAGTGAGGTATGAAATTGAATATGGGAGTCAACAAGCTGGAAGAGATGCTCTGGCCTCTTGACATCAGTTCATACCCCCAAACTACCAGACACCAGGACACTAAATCATTTACAGATACAGTTGAAGTCAAAATTAATAACCCTTTTTTTTTCTTTTTTAAATATTTCCCAAATGATATTTAACAGAGCAAGGAAATTTTCACAGTATGTCTGATAATATTTTTTTCTTGTGGAGAAAGTCTTATTTGTTTTATTTCGGCTAGAATAAAAGCAGTTTTTAATTTTTTATCAGCCATTTTAAGGTCAAATTTATTAGCCCCTTTAAGCTATTTATTTTTTGATAGTCTACAGAACAAACCATTATTATACAATAACTTGCCTAATTACCCTAACATGCTTAGTTAACCTAATTAACCTAGTTAAGCCTTTAAATGTCACTTTACGCTGTATAGAAGTGTCTTGAAAAAAATCTAGTCAAATATTATTTACTGTCATCATGGCAAAGATAAAATAAATCAGTTATTAGAAATGAGCTATTAAAACTATTATGTTTAGAAATGTGTTGAAACAATCTGCTCTCCGTTAAACAGAAACTGGGGGGAAAAATAAACAGGGGGGCTAATAATTATGACTTCAACTCTAAAGCCAAAGAGGAAACAGTCATGATGTGGTGGGACAGAGCATCTTTTAAAGACACAGTTCACCCAAAAAATGAAAATTCTGTCACAAATATAGTAAATCCAAGGAATCTTCTTTGAAATTTTTTTTTTTCAGTGTAGCTATCCATAATAGGATAAAAACACTATGGAAGTCAATGATTCTTTGGATTTACTAAATTTAAGTTAAGTAGTTGTAAATCATTTATTTGGGCTAAATTTAAACAAACAAATTAAGCTGTACAATACCAAATTTAATTTGTTTGTTTAAATTCAGCCCAAATAAATTGTTCGCAATTTTTTTCAGTGTACCAGATTCTAACATTCTTCAGAATATCTTCTTTAAAAAACTCATAAAGGTTTGAAACCACATGAGAGTACTTAAATGTCCATTTCCATTTTTGGGTGAACTGTCTTTAAGGGTCCCAGTTTCTCTGGGGAAGATGTGAGTGGACTGTGGCTGAATATTGAAGATAACAAAAGGAGGTGCTTAGAAAGAAAAAATGAGAGATAGATGTGACTGAGGATTTCTAAAGTTTGAATGTAACTTGACTTTGGAATGTGGTTTATCTTTAACACAATGAAATTAAATGCATGAGAAGAACAAAGCTTGACAAAGAGATTGGAGTAAAGGAATAAAATTTGAACTCCCATCCACCACATACATTAATGTGTATTAACTGACAAGTGAAAATAGGGCCAAATGTAACAGACATATCTTACATATTTTATTTAGTTTAATTTAGTAAAAACAAGGTAATAACTAAATAAAATAACTCTTGATCAGTTTAAATCTTTCATTTTCCACAGTTTCCTCAACTGACATTATCCAGACCCTTTTGCCATGCCCTTCTGCCTTCCACTGGGGCTCCTGTTGCCATGGCAACATCCCAAAAAACCCTCTTTTGTGTGCAAATTTCAGAAGCTTAATAAGGTCTAACAAGACCATCAATTAAAAGAGCACCTCCCTTCTGTTTTCATTTTAAAGGAAAAGAGGTTTTGCTGTACAGCTCACTGCATCACACTGTATGAGCACTGTCAAAAGGCCAGCTAAAGTAGATCACTCTAAAAGGCTGAACACAAAAACCCATCTGGACTATTTTAGATTTTTGGGACTCTGGACATCAATACACTCTCAGAGTGAGTGAGAGCAGAGCTGGACAAAATGGTGTGTTTGAGGGAAAGAGGGAAAGGGAGAAAAAGGAAGTCTACAGCACTATTAAAATCGATTCAAAAAGGTGAAAGAGTGGCATTGAGCCAGTTTTACATTCAGTGTGGAAACGTGTCAAAACATGGTTAATCATGGTAATAGACTTTCTGAAGATAATCCAGAGTTACCTTCTAATGATGTTACTCCAGTGGTGATAGTTAGTAATAATGTTGTCACAAATATGGTTAAGGGGACCGTTCACCTATGAAAATGTACCCCCCTTTGGTCATTCTAAACCTGTATGTGATTCTTTTTTGTTGTTGAACACAAACAGAGATATTCTGAAAATATTGGTAAACCAATATTGATGCTATTAATGTCAATGGGTAACTGCCAACTATCTGGTATCAGCATTTTTCAAAATATCTTTTTCTGCATTCGAAGTATTAAAGGTTTGTAGCATCCTGTGGGGGAGTAAACAGTGACAATTTTCATTTCTGGGTGAACGATTACTCGAAAAATATAGGGCAACATCATTTATATTTATCCAAACATTGTCACATGACTTCAAATGAATTATCTAATACTGTGTTCAAGTCCTGTCATAATTACCATAATAACAAGAATCCAACTTCTAAATAATAGGGTGCCACGGTAGCACAGTGGGCAGCACGATCGCCCTCACAGCAAGAAGGTCACTGGTTCAAGCCCCGGCTGGGTCAGTTGGCATTTCTATGTTCCATGTTCGCGTGGGTTTCCTGCCACAGTCCAAAGATAATTAATAATAATAATAATAATAATTCCTTACATTTATATAGCGCTTTTCTAGATACTCAAAGCGCTTTACACAATGGGGGAAATCTCCTCATCCACCATCAGTGTGCAGCATCCACCTTGATGACACGACGGCAGCCATATTGCTCCAGACCGCACACCACACACCAGCTGATTGGTGGAGAGGACACAGAGTGATGAAGCCAATTATGATATGAGAATAGTTAGGAGGCCATGATGGACAGAGGCCAGAGGGCAAATTTGGCCAGGATGCCAGGGTTAAACCCCTACTCTTTTTTGAAGGACATCTTGGGATTTTTAACGACCACAGAGAGTCGGTACCTCGGTTTAACAACTCATGCAAAAAACAGCACTCACTGAGCAGTATAGAGTCCCCTTCATTTTACTAAGGCATTAAGACCCACACAGACCACAGGTTGAGTGCCCCCTGCTGGTCTCACTAACACCACTTGCGGCAACAACCTAGCTTTCCCATGTGGTCTCCCATCCAGGTAGAGACCAGGCACAGTGCTGCTTAGCTTCAGTGCATGATCATTTGAGAGTTGCAGAGAGCTAGCTGCCGGACATGTAGTACAGCTGAATTGAATACACTAAATTGGCCATAGTGTATGAGTGTGAATGCAAGAGTGTTTGGGTGTTTCCCAGCAATGGGTTGCAGCTGGAAGGGCATCCGCTGCGTGAAACATATACTGGATAAGTTGGCAGTTCATTTTGCTGTGGTGACCACAGAATAATAAAGGGACTAATCTGAAAATAAAACGAATGAACTTCTAAATAAAGCATTCAAATCATAGCAGAACTTACACCACCTATAAAAGGACTTTCTCTCTCCCGTTGTCTCTCTCTCTCTCTCTCTCTCTCTCTCTCTCTCAAAAAACACTCCTACTCTAGCACTAAATTATCTGCAAGTTTCTCTGAATAACTATCACTTCTTGTGTGTATTGTCTCTTTTTGTTGAATCTCTGAATGGCTTCTCAATTGTTAGTTGTTTGGGGAAAAATCTGCTAAATGACTAAATGTAAATTAAAACTTCAAACTTCAAACTAAAGCTTAGACTCTTAGACCATTTGACTGCAGCAGATTCATTTAGGTGCTACAGTATGCTCACAATGTTGCTATAGAAAAGCATAACTCCATGTTCATGGACATGACCAGCTTCGAACAGAATGTCACGCATTGTCATCGAAATAACAGTAATTACGACAAGGCATGAGCGCAGCATTAGACCAGGAAATTACTAGTGTATTACTGAATGTCCAATGAAATTTGGGTTTGCGTCACATGGTGATTGGTTACTGCATGATGTGCACTGTTAAAACATTATGAAAAATATATTGGTAACACTTACAGTGCTCAGCGTAATTGAGTAGACCCCATTTTGAAAATGAATATTTTTATTCATTTCTCAGTGAATATAGGCAATGTATTTTGGTGCATTTAAACAAAACTGATTTATTAAGCAGATATATTTATTTAAATAATATTTTAGTCACCTAACATATTTAGAAATTGAAAGATAATACAATTAAATTCGAGCAAAATATTGCACAAATAAATTACAACCTACAAAACTTCCACCAAAATTTTCCTATTTTTTACATTTGTATTTAATATTTTTCTATAACATATACATTTGGGTGTACTAGTTTTTGGACCATTATCGTAAGTTATTTTATTAGATCAGCTCCAGATTTTCCACAAGTGCTGACTAATCTAATGTATTTGCACAAATATAATATTGTATAGCTTCCTATTAAAAATATGCATATTAAAGATAGATTTGTGAGGGGTGTACTCATATATGCTGGGCACTGTAATCTAGGTATCAATTCTCACTATTTTATAATAAATATAACAAATTGGCTGTTTATTTGTACTTATAAAGTAAATATTCTGCATGATCTGATTATACATCTCTAATCCTATCCAATACCTAAACCGAACAACCATTATAATAACTTTTAATACGCCAAATATTTGCAGTTTATTGAGGCAAATGTCATAGATGATGGTTTGTAAATAGCGAGAATTGTGTCCAATACATATTATATGCATTGTATGTCACCTTTACGTTGCTTTATAAAGCAAGGTAAAAACAAATATGTAACAATAAATGCAATTGGCTCACGTGGCTTCACTTAGTGAGAGTAGTCTGTCACTAAGTGAATAAAATGGTAATATCCATGATGATACTAATAAGTCATTTTTCTTGAGCAGCAAATCATCACATTAATATGATTTCTGAAGAACCATGAGACATTAAATACAAGACTATTAAAAATTACATTATAAAACATATTATTCACCACAATACTATCATAATTGATGATAGCATTTTATTTATAATTCTGGCAATTCCTATAATATCGTTGAATATTTAAAGGGGGCATCCGATGTGTGACGCCCTTAAGTGTGTATTTTTCGCAAGTGGGTTGCTAAAATCAGAGGATCGCGATGCCGGCTCAGCATCGTGATGTCTATTGGCCAATGGCAATGGACGATGGCATCGTCTATCGACCCAACCCTTCTTGAAAAGCAATGAAAAGAACTTTTTCGTCACTATAAAAGTAAAATTATTGAGCCTACATGTAGCAGTCTGAAAATTTTAAATGGCTCTTAGAGGCTTTAGCATCTAAGCGCATATATTTTTACAACATGTATTCAAATCATGTAAAGTCAAAGGTCAAATTCAGCAGAGTCGCTGAGAGTGCACATTGATGTTACTGCATTTTTTTTTCCTGCATTTTGACCAAAATTAATGTAGCTAATGTAAACGGTGGGCATAAGAGACCTCTTTACAAAACAATTTCTGAATGGTGTATGTACAGTACGTTAAATAAACACTTGAGTTGGCACTACAGAAATTAGTGTGTAGTAAATCTACACAAAGACTCTTCAAAGACACTTGTAGCATTGCCAAGCATCATCCTCCATGCGGCAGGTGCCAGGGCAGAGCAGTGTGCCAGCCGGTGTGTGTGTGTGTGTGTGTGAGGCTGGAAGCGGAGGGTGTGAAAGAGCGAGGGAGCGAGGGAGGAGCGACGCGAGGAGAAGGGAGGAGAGCACAGCGAGCGCTCTGTTCCCCGGTAATGAAGCGTGAGTGTTGAAAATGAACCCAGATGGGAATAATTGGGGGAGATGGAATCTTCCCCAAGTCAAGATAGAGAATGGGAACGAGCACGAAACAAATAACGAGTCTGTAATTACAGTGACAAACGCCTCGCATGTTAATTTCTGCCACACTTCAGAGACCCCGAGAACCCTGCAGCTAAGAGACCGCCAGGAAAATGATCAGTTTATTGCTTTGAGACACGCAAACTACTTGGACTTAGTAATTGCTAATAATTACACAATGAAGCTGGATTTGCTCTCAAAGCACTTGCGGATGTGAGAAGCGTTCAATGTGACGATGCGACTAGAGGAGGAATATCAGAAGCACATTTTTGTGTTGGCAGGGGACTTGAGTCATGGGAAATGACTATGGTCTTTTGAGGATAGACTACACATTTGAAGTCTTCCCCCTGGAAACACCTTAAATAATGAATGTGAACTAATGGCTTTGTAATGTCAAATGAAGGAATGTAAACAGAGGAACCAGCCACACGGAACCAGATAATGAGATGCTGATTTGATCTAAAGCGCATTAATACACCAGTGCTTGCAGCAAAAATGTTTATGAGGACATTTCACACTCCTCACATAAATTACCATGTGTTGACATCCTGCCAGGGTATTTTGATGCATGTTAGGATTTCATACACTATCTGTCATTATTTACTTCATGTCAGTCCAAACCTGCACAACATTTTCTTCACTGAAGATACTTTAAAGAATATTTAGCCTTAGTCCATGAAATGAAAATCAAACAGCACTGACACAACACTGAATCAGAATTCATGTAAACGCCTCGATCTGATCGATCCACCACATCAAGTTCAATCGTAAATAATAGGACATTTCACCTATAAATGAAATACAGTTATTATTACGCATCTTCCATTTGTTACAAGCCTGATTGAGTTTATTTTATCTGTTCAACACAAAAGCAACTGTTCAACACATAATGGCTTCTATGTATTTTTTGTACACTAGTCTATATACACTCTCCGGCCACTTTATTAGGTACACCTTACTGGTACCGGGTTGAACCCCCTTTTGCCTTCAGAACTGCCCTAATCCTTCATGGCATAGATTCAACAAGGTACTGGAAATATTCCTCAGAGATGTTGATCCATATTGACATGAAAGCATCACACAGTTGCTACAGATTTGTCGGCTGTACATACACAATGCTAATCTCCCTTTCCACCACATCACAAAGGTGCTCTATTGGATTGAGAACTGGCGACTGTGGAAGCCATTTGAGTACAGTGAACATTGTACAGAGTACAGAGTACATTGTCATGTTCAAGAAACCAGTCTGAGATGATTCACGCTTTATGACATGGTGTGTTATCCAGCTGGAAGTAGCCATCAGAAGATGAGTACACTGTGGTCAAAAAGTGATGGGCATGGTCAGCAACAATACTCAGGTAGGCTGTGGCGTTGACACGATGCTCAAGTGATACTAATGGGCCCAAAGAGAGCCAAGAAAATATCCCTCACACCATTACAGCACCATCACTAGCCTGAACCGTTGGTCCAAGACAGGATGGATCCATGCTTTTATGTTGTTGATGCCAAATTCTGACCCTATCATCCCAAATGTTGCAGCAAAAATAGACACTCATCAGACCAGGCATTGTTTTTTCCAATTTTCTATTGCCCAATTGGTGAGCCTATGTGAATTTTAGCCTCAGTTTCCTGTTCTTAGTTGACAGGAGTGGCACTCTGTGTGGTCTTCTGCTGTAGCACATCTGCCTCAAGGTTGAACGTGTTGTGCGTTCAGAGATACTCTTCTGCATACCTCAGTTGTAATGAGTCGTTGAGTTACTGTTGCCTTTCTATCAGCTCAAACCAGTCTGGCCATTCTCCTTTGTCCTCTGACATCAACAAGGCATTTGCACCCACAGAACTGCCACTCACTGCATATTTCTTCCATTCTCTGTAAACCCTAGAGATAGTTGTGCGTGAAAATCCCAGTAGATCAGCAGTTTCTGAAATACTCAGACCAGCCCGTCTGGCACCAACAACCATGCCACATTCAAAGTCACTTAAATTACCTTTCTTCATCATTCTGATGCTTGGTTTGAACTGCAGCAGATCGTCTTGGCCATGTCTACATGCAGAAATTTGTGTTAACAAGCCGTTAACACAAGGACAGATGTACCTAATAAAGTGGCCGGTGAGTGAACGGTATATATAAGATATGACAATGCATTTGATTAGCATCTTCTTTTGATGAACAAAATCTCTTCTGACTCATATCTCAACTTTCTCTTATGCATGTCATTAAAACATAAATGCCAATTCCAGTTTGTCTGTTGACATTATCGCAGTGGCTTTCTTCAGGCTTGAACTCAGTGACACTGTCTTAGCCAAGGGTTTCCATACTGTGCTCTCCTTCTATTACCATTACAAGTGTGAAGTGGTGAAGTGGTCATAATCTGCACATTAAGACAGTGTTAAGCACGGTGTCAAAAGCCCATTAGTGCTATGAAAAAGCTGACACACATAGAACATTACTAAATTGCCACTTTAAAAGCAATTTGCTTACATTCCGCTATTAGCTGTTGTCAACTAATAACCGGCCTGCTAAATAACAATGTGAAGTAACAGGCCCTCTGGGGTTTTCAATGCATGAAGTGATGTCCTGCAGGACATTTCACTGTGGGATAATACTGTTATCCGCTTGTTTGTTTTGCCTTATTTTTGCCTGCTCTGTTTCTCACGCTGAGGCTAAGGCCAAAACGTTGACCTCTCTCCCATATCGTAGGCTGTTACCCGCAATTATGTCAGAAAAATGGTCTCAGATCTAAGACAATTAGAGTTCTTTTTGGTGCAACATTATAGAAAATTCAACTTGTTGGTGTATGTTGAAAGTCACCGGCCATTTTATTAGGTACACTTTGTTAGTACCGAGTTGGATCCCCTTTTGCCTTCAGAACTGCCTAAATCCTTTGTGGTGTAGATTCAACAAGGTATTGGAAATTTTCCTCAGAGATTTTAGTCCATATTGACATGATACCATCCCGCAGTTGCTGCAGATTTATCAGCTTTATTTGTTTTGCCTTAATTTTGCCTGCTCTGTTTCTTACGCTGAGGCTAAGGCCAAAACGTTGACCTCTCTCCCATATCTTAGGCTGTTACCCGCAATAATGTCCGAAAAATGGCCTCAGATCTAAGATAATTAGAGTTCTTTTTGGTGCAACATTATAAAAAATTCAACTTGTTGGTGTATGTTAAAAGTCACCGGCCATTTTATTAGGTACACCTTATTAGTAGCAGGTTGGACACCCTTTTGCCTTCAGAACTGCCTAAATCCTTTGTGGTGTAGATTCAACGAGGTATTGGAAATTTTCCTCAGAGATTTTAGTCCATATTGACATGATGGCATCCCGCAGTTGCTGCAGATTTGAAAGCTTTATTTGATTTGCCCTATTTTTTGCCTGCTCTGTTTCTTACGCTGAGCCAAAGGCCAAAACGTTGACCTCTCTCCCATATCTTAGGCTGTTACCTGCAATGATGTCAGAAAATGGTCCTCAGGTCTAAGATAATTCGAGTTCTTTTTAGTGCAACATTATAGAAAATTCAACTTGTTGATGTATGTTGAAAGTTAACTGCATTTGTGTGTCATTTGTCAAGAAGAACTCTTCGCCATGCATTTATATTTCTGTGTGCTGTTTGTGTTCCTCTGCAATAACACTTCCAAAACGCTAGCTGGCAGTAGGTTTTTATGATTCCTCAGTGTCTAGTTTCTTCGCTGGTGTTTTGCTTTTCTGAATGCTACCCTAATGTACAAGTAGCTCACTCATTTTGTCAAAGAATTTGATGACTCGTCATCCTCTAAAATAAATTTTATGTGTCTATTTTTGAGGGTGTTTTCAATGGAAAATATTTCAGTAAAGCAATAGCTATGTTTCCATCCAAAGATGTTAATTAAATTTGTGCGCAAAACTGGAACATCTCATAAAAGACAAGTCAAAGAGAAGAAAGTCATCACTTCCTGCAACAACTTTAATTATAAGGTAAACACAAAACAAAACTTTTCACTTGAAGCTCCTTCACAGGACTCCACACTGTAAACATTCGCTCCAATCATAGACTGTAAAATATATGGACGTAGTATCTGTGACGTCACCCATAGGTTTCTGAAGAACACAAAAGAAGCTACAAGTAGGCGAGGCCAACAGTAGCCGTTTTGTTCTTGCGTCATCGCACCGACCGGGGGATACCAAACAAGGGCACAGAATGCGGAGAGTGAGCGGAGCTACAGACGCCTGCTAGCATTTTGCTTTGACAGGCCTTTCTTCGGGAGAAATGCTTAATATTTAATTACTTGCGACTCGTTTGTGTTCTGATCACATGTGATTGGCTGTACACTATATCAATAAAGTGTTTAGACTTTTAAAAACACTGTTGTAATACATTGAGCCACTAAACATTGTTCTTATGACGTTTTTCTACAGGAGGAAAACGCGAATTACTACCAAACACTTCAAATATAGTGTGTTAGTAAATGCAAGGCTGTTCATGAAATCCAGGCACTGAATGACAATGTGTCAGATGAGTTTTATAGTTTAAGATCAGTTTTATAGCTTACAGCTAATCAATCTGTCAGATTCTGGAGTGCATTACAGGTCTAAAGAAAAATTTTAATGATAAATGATCTTAAATAAAACAAATACATTTATAGAGATGGTATAAGTATATAATTTCACTCACCTGGGAAATGGAGGCAACATGAATGGTTTGTGAGCACATTTAAGTGCACACAGCATGTTATATCATCTGATAATTGTAAGAAATAATTCCAAAAAGCAACTGACTGTGTAAAGCCACGAAACAATACGATGTATGTGCCGAGCTCAGCGGCTAATCAGCCGGAATCAGCTGAGGTGAAGTGACGGCAACCAGCGAGACCTAGCTGTCACTCAAGTGGCCACACCCTTAATTATGCAGACTTAATATAAACGAAACGGATGAGTAAAAAAAAATTCACCCCCTCAAAGTTGTTATGAAGGGTAATATTAGCTATATGAACAAAAAACATTCTTTGTACCAGGCTGTAAACACCTTTTGTTCTGCTTTAAAGTTAGCCATTTTTACAGTGGGTTCAATAGAAATTTCTCTATTATGGAGCCTGGACTAGCAAAATTTCGATGAATTGCAGTTTTAGATACTTGTGTGTTTGCATCACGAGGGAGAGCAGGAGGTTGCCGCTTGGCTCCAACGGGTTTACGCAGCACTCGGTACCGCCCACACTTGTAAGTGCTACCAACACAGTCACAACCAATCACCGAGCTTGCTCTATGCATCGTTGCGATTTGAAGGCTGCGACAGAGCATCCATGTGCGCTTGACACTGAAGTATAAATCAACTTTCAATGTCCTAATGTGTCGTAAACCAAGCTCATCACTGCCCTTACCTAATGATTCACAACCTTGGGAGCTAGGAAGTTGATTGAGACGCACCCTATGGCTCTGCGTGCTGCATCTGAAAGCAGGTGCTGGAGATTTACAGCTGATTACAGAACCAGATTTACTGATAATATGCACATGAATATTGAATAATTATGCCTTTAAATAATTATGCAGCCCTAGTTTAGAGCAGAGTCATTAGAACATTAAAATGCAACATATGCTGGTGAACAACAACAGACATTGGTGTTTGCCTTAAAACTTTTTAAAAACGTTTTATATATACAACTGATTCAACGATGATTTGTTCTTCTTAGTGGATTGAAATGCTGTGAGGTCATATCCTGTTATGAAAAACGTGGCTGCCGTCATCTGCGTGAAGCTCTCCTGACTGAAAGCAGCAGCTGTGACTCCTGAACTGCAAAGGCTGAAATGAAGGGAGAATGAAATCTTCTGGGCAATGCTGACTAATTTAAAACACAGTATGACCTGGAATCCCTTTCACTTACAGCTGCTTAAAAGGGTGTGAAGCAGGAAAATGCTAAACACAAGCCTGAAAGACTTTCCACACAGGAAATTACAAGCACCTTTAACACTTAGGGAGATCACAGAGTAACTGGAATGGGTGGTGTTCTTCTCTACGCTACTTAAAACAATTTGCCTTTCACTAAAAGTCAAAAGTTCGCACCACAGTAATTAATATGCGCTTCTGTATTACTGAACTTTGCCTTTTTCTCACACTGTTGAGAAAAAAATGGTGACACCCAAAGGCAAAACACCAATTGAAAAAGCCAAACGACTGAGCACACCCACAGAAACACTGGATTTCACTGACCGAGGCCAGTCAACCTCCAATTAGTCAACCACAAATATGCACCCGCCTCCCCAGTCTGTTCCACCCAATCCCAGTGCTACTCTTTTCGTTCTTGTGGTTCAAGTCGGCGCTGAGGACAGTGTTGGACTTTCCCATCGATACGGGCGTAGATTTAAAGAAGCAAGCTTGGAAAGGAGCCATGAGGGGTTGGAAAGGACAAAAAGGAGTACTGATGACTGAGTGAAGTTTTGGTGATTCAGTTTTTCTGCAGGGCAAAACCAAAATCCTTCTGCGTAAGCTATGTTATCCTGTTACATAAAAGATAAGTCATGCTAGCAACAAATCAAGAGTTAACCATGCAGGAATGAATGACACACTATAGGCATGGCTGTCCATCTATCTAGCACTTCAAAAACCAGTATTGTCCATACAGTGCATGCAACAGTTCTGTTTTGTCAATATAAAGATATTTTATACAACATTTTAATGCTGTGTTATTCTTAGATATTAATTTATATACTAGCCCTTTGACTGCCCCTCTACCAAATGATTGACCACGCTTTTACGGTTTTAAATAATTACTGTTAAAGTCATTTAAAGAAGGACTGCTTTAAATAATGGCTTACACACACAGCATTGTTGGTTTCCAAAAAAACAACAAAAACAAACAAACAAGCATCCTGTAGCACTACTACACTTGGTTTTGGTTTTATTGTTAAAGGGAAAAAAAAAACAAGAAAGCATGTTAAATGACAATCTAAAATATTTTATGGCATACTTTGAAAAAAAAAAAAAAGGTGATTTGGTATTCAAAAATGTTTTATTTTGTTTATGTTTTTAAATAAATTGGTGTTACACTTCATATTTTCAGATTTTTCATAGTATGTATTAAGTCCGGTACTTTTACTATAAACCGATATATCAACCATTTGGTCGAAGCTGATATTTGAAAAATTATGGAATGTGTTGAAATAAATACATTGTGTGTGTTAACTACCAACATTAGGAGCTAAGAAATGCAATCCAAACATTTTTTTTTTTTTTGGTGGGGTAGTTAAAGGGCAAGTACTGTTACTACTATTGCTGCTACTAGTATTTCTTGTAATAATAATAATAATTACACAACTTTTAGCAATTTGTTGACTGTATTGAAAACCCCACCCCCCACATACTTTAATATTTTAATGATTTTATGTATTTGTGCAATTTTTAACATATATCAACACTACAATTCCGTAAACCTATAATTTTAACATTTTTAAGGAACCTTTACTGACCAAGGGTATATTAAATTGACCAGAAATCCCCACAAATACATTTATACTGTTACGGTTTATATTTCATATAAATACAGTTTATATAATAGGGTTTATATTTTAAATAAATGCTTTCACAATTTGATGTAATGTGTGTAAAAATGCATATATAGATCAAAACTGCCTAAAATCAACCCTCATATTCTTTATTAGCTATGTTTTCATCCACGCATTTTGGATATGCCCATAAAAAAACAGTTGATGGGAACGGCAAGATGCGTGTCAATTCAACTGTGTAGAATAAGCTTTTTATTTGATAAGAAAAGATGGAAAGACTGTTACCGAACAAATTCCAGTTTGTGCATTAAAAAAGGTCATGTGAACATTGTTATAAGAGATCACGTGATGATAAAAATGTGTGTAAATGGACAAACCAGCAGGATGAGCACATTGTAAAACATCTGAAACGTTGTTTTGGTCGTTCTAAAACACCTTAACCATTTTAGTATTAGTGTTATTATATTACTTATGACCTCCAGAACTATCAAGAGCATCTGTGCTCCGCATCTTACGCCTTCAAACACCACCACGTGTTCATTGCGTGTTGGCCTTTGTCTTCTGAGGCGCAAGTCATTTATTAAATAATAAAAATATACAAAGCAAATTCCATTGTTACTTTTGATATTTGGCGCCAGTTATTCAGGAAGTGACGATTTCGTTCTCTTTGACTCATTGGATAGAAAGCTGCTTTATTCGCAAAACTTTGAATGCGAAAAACCAGTTTTGCGCATAAATTTAATTTGCATATTTGGATGGAAACAGCTATTGACATTAGGGCTGTGCGTTTGTCCATTTAAAATGTTAAAATAAATCGAAATCGAATTGCAATCATGATTTGAAACGTTGCGTTAGCTAATCGCAAGAGCCTGCGATATAAAATATATATGTATTATTCAATATCCCCCACCCAGAGCAAATGTGTGACTGCTGTCTGTGTGTGATAGTCTTACAAGCCAACTGAGTGAGCACACTTTCATTCTGCCAAATCAGAAGTGCGCAACCAAACTATGCAGAACATCCATAATAAAAAAACAAACAAACAGTAAATCATGGACAAGTGGGATGATGGCGTCTGCCGCTTCAGAAGCATTAGTGGACTAATTAATATAAAAGAAAAATCAGTAATATTGGAATAATTGGGTTTTAAAGTCACAGATACTGAACAAAAACAGGTAATCTGTAGGAATTGTTGTCACGGCACGAGAAAATACAACAACCAGCACCTGAAAAAGCACCACAAGCGGCTATATGAGGAGTGTCTTGCTAAAAAGTCAACTGAAAGTATTGCCAGTGACACTCAGTCTAGTAGCAAGCAACAGCAAAGTTAAATTTCAGAGTTGTTACAGCCAAGTAGTTTGCTAAGTCTTCTGTATTTTTATAATTATTATTTTTGTTTGTTTTTCTAATAAGCTAAACTATCTCCCTAATTTGAGTTCAACTTGTTTACAGAAAGGTTAGGTCATTTTACTTGTGACTCTAACACTCACTTCAGTTTCGCAGTAAGAAGCTATGATACAGATTATTGAGCTGAAGCTTCACTACAAAATTAAATCACTTCACGAGTTCACACTTGCAATAGTTTCAGAATAAAGCGTATTTAGCGTGCTGTCCGGGAAGAGGGCTCTGAGCTCGGGGAAAGACACCCCAACTCGAGTTATTCCCCTTATTAGGAAACAGAGAGGAATTGGGATTCGAGCGAAGTATCTAGCCCGGCCCCAGAACGCTCCCCCCAGGATTGTAATGCTTAAGAGGTGAGGTGACGGGGTGGTGGAGGGATGCTAAAGTCGTAAGATGCTGCAGGTAAGACAGCTTTGGTATATATAGGGGTTTGGTCAAGAACTGATTGGATAATAGTATAATTGTCAATGACGTATTTGATACTGAAACTTCTGCGCGTGCTCCTCCCGAAATTTGTTTATAAAACATCACAAATCAAATCGAAATCACAATATCTGTCAAAAAAAATTGCAGTTACATATTTTTCCCAAATCGCACAGCCCTAATTGACATACTGACATATCATCACATTAATTGAAACACCCTTAGAAATAGACACTTTTTTTTTGAGGATGACGAGTCATTAAATTTCTCTGACAATTGGTACAGACATTAGCCTTGTTTGAGAGGGTAAAGTTCAGGGGTCTTATTGGCGTACGCACTAAATGTGGTGGAAAAAAATGTGTATGCTGCTTCCCAAGCAAAAGTTGCTAAAAATCTATAAAAAAAGGTTACTATAAGAAACGAATTTGACAGAAGATTGTGCACATCTAAGTAAACTCTAAGTAAACATATTTAACTTAAATATTGGGTTAATTTAAGCAGTACACTTTAAATCATCATACACTCAAAAAATAATTTTTTTACTCGTTCAAACTACTTATTTAAAATGAGCTGAAACAACACAATTATTGAGATTTCATTGGGAAAACTAAATTCTTTTTTAATGTTCAATCTACATAAATTTGTTAAAAGTGTTAAGTTAACTTAATTAATTTGTGTTGGGTCAACATGAATGAATTGTGTGGAACCTTGCATTTTTTACAGTGTATGAGACATAATAATTAATAAGCACATTAAGGCCCGTTCACCCCGGGACGCTTTTTGCTTGTGTTTTCCATCGACGTTTAACGCCTCATGACTAAATAAAGGGCGCCAATGTGATCGTGCACACTGATGCGCAAAACGCCAGGCGTAAAAGCGTCATTTTTAAAGAAACGCCTCATGCTTGTTTTTTTGTTTGGACGTACCATGTCAAAACCTTCTCCACCAATCAGAATGAAGAGCGCACATTGAAGAAGATGCCCGGAGGTGATATGAACGTGAAGCTGTAATCAATAATCATTTCTTCATCGCTAGAGCTGGAGCTGCTTCTTGAACCATCCATGCCTGTTCGAATTGCCAGTAACTTTAACAACAAGCGTGTCAACTTTCTGTCTTCTTCTTCTGTGTTACAAGCGGGTGTCAGAAGCTTAAAGTTGTGTAGCGCCATCTAACGTCAAGGAGTGATTTTGCATACTCTTCTGCTCGAAGCCAATGAAAATCGCTTGCGTTTGAATCCAGAAAAATGTCTCGAAAAAAAACCCGCTGGCGATAAACGCAAATGAAAAGCGCCTTTAAAGATTATTCTGCTGTACGCTCACTTTTAGGAAGGTTTCTATACAAAGGTTTAGAAATGATACCCCAGGTCTTTTAGCATTTAGTGGATTTCATGGTAAAGTTGCTGTGGAGAAGGGTTCAGCTGACCTGCATTAACCCTGCTAACCCATTCACAATGTCACCTAAATACTGAAAAATAACCCACGTGAAAGCTTCATCATGCAATGAATCTATGAAAAATGATGACTTTAGCTTGCAAGCTATACTGCAGGTTTTACCCTGTTAGCACTGCGCAGGCCAAAATGGAATCCTGTTTGTGCCCCACAGCAATACACAAGTCTCATTATTAGCACACACAATGGGCCGTTTGAGATCTTGTTGTGTATGTGTGTGTCAGGGCCGTACGGCTCTCCAGCCAGCTGTTCCCACACAACGGCGAGAAGCCTTCCAGCACAGCTGGTTTTGGACAACTAAAAAAGGGTGTGTGTGAATGCGTGCTTGGGAAAAAGAGGTGTCTGTGTGTGTTAGAGAGAGCTGCACATGCTGAGGCAGAAAACAACGACATCCATGTGCATGCATGAGCTGTGAACTTTGACAAGGCACAGCCCACATCTGCCATGAAAATGTATTTCTGAAATGGTGTAGGTGTTTGTGTGCTGTGCATACTGGGAAACAGTGCAAGAAATAATAACTGTGTGTGTATTTGAGCTGCTGCCATATCTCACTCCACAAGGAGAATAAACAATTGAGATTTCATTCCATGGAATCACAACTTCATTACAGTGGAGTGTTTGGAGGCTCTTTTTAATATATCAGATGGCTCAACGCACTAGATGAAATTGTTTTCACTAACTCGCATTACAAAGTATTGCATGCTTGACATTCGCTTCTACTGCACATTACAGTTTTCGTCTCCAAGTCATAGCATTAGTGCTGAAAATACAACTGTGTGTGGCATTCCAAACAAAATGTGAACATTGTAACCAGACCTAAATAATCTGAAAGGCCTAAATGATCTATTCAGCCAACTCTGTTTGCAGTAGTTTGAGATAACCTCAATGAACCTCCTAGTAAAGTCACAAATCAAAGTTTGATGTATATTCTGATGAGCAAAATGACTCATTGTGGTTGTGATTGCGCAAGTTAACTGCTTTGTGTTATCAAAGAAACATTAAAAGTAATTTGATTTGAATGGGCTTTGATTGTGAAAATTTAATCAAGTCATTGACGCAATTGCAAGCGATAGACTGGTCTCTATAATCTATAATAAGAATGTTTTTGGTCTGTGAATTCCCATGACTTTCCCCATAACCTTTTATTCATGATAACTTGATATTAACGTTACAAATCATTTTGTTTTAGGCTGATTTGCGAATAAATCATTTAAAGGCTTGTTTCCAAAGCTTGAAGAATGGCTGTAGATGTACACCAACTCTGTGTTGTTTACCTATGGGTATACTCACACTAGGCTATCTGAATTGTTCCCAGGCATGTTTGACCCCCATTTCCCGGTTTGTTTGACAAGTGTGAGTGCTCCGAATCAGACCCAGGCTGGTTCACTAGATCACCCTAACCTGCTTGGAAGAGGTGTGCCAGAGCACAGATTGGATGGGCTTTGGCAAGGTAAGCTTGTAGTGTGAGTGTAAAGTGCACCTGAGTGCAAAACTCCCAACATCACTTTTAAGGGACTGTTTCATGTGAATAATTTAATCATTCTTACTTTCCTTTTTTTATCTGTTTATTAAACTTTCGCAGATATAACAAAGTAATTTCACAGAGAAATTTAAACAAATATTATTCCCACCCCTACCCTCTAAACAAGTTAAAATTACATTTATCTAAAAGAGAAAAGAAGAAAAAAATAAATAAAATTAATTAAATAAATTACAAAACAAAAGATACAAATAAATTAATTTAAAAATGTTTTTAAAATAATTTATTATTATTATAAATTTTTTAATGAATTAAAAAAATTAAAACCTCTACAGAATACACATATACCTTGAAAACCCAATATTACAACATCAATCCTCAGGTATTTATGCAATGTACTTAATTACATTTGCTCTGCAATTGAAAGGCCCTAAGATTTAGATTGACAGTTTGTAGAGATACTGACATGTTCAGAAACTGAACATTCTAAACGAGTCCATGTTCAGAAAAAGCCCTACTTTTGTCGTTTATTGTAAACCTGATTTTTTCCAAATGGGATAAAGCTCACTGCATCCCGTAACCAGTTGTCAAAACTTGGGAGAAATCTTTGTTTCCATAATAAAAGAATACATCATCTTGCTTACAAGAGTCAAAAAATGCAATGGGGGTTTGCCGTATAGCTCGATAACCCTGCTATATTCGGAAAAAGTCCAAAAAGTGAGATAAAAGGACATGGTTCGATGTGCATCTTGTCACAGAAGAGAAAAAACTTTAAAATTGGTAGCCAAAAAGAAATGATTGATGGACCAAAATCAAATATATGTATTAAGTCTGCAGGTGCTTGATTACAGCGATCACATCTAGGGTCCAAGTCTTGAGTTATTTTTGGCCAACCTCAATTTTGTCCAGTTATATTCGAGAACAATTTTTAATTGGTGCAGCACTGTGGCGCAGTGGGTGGCACAATCGCCTCACAGCAAGAAGGTCGCTGGTTCGAGCCCCGCCTGGGTTAGTTGGCGTTTCTGTGTGGAGTCTGCATGTTCTCCCCATGTTCCTGCGGGTTTCCTCATTTCCTCAGAGTGCTCCAGTTTCCCCACAAGTCCAAAGACATGTGCTATAGGTGAATTGGGTAAGCTAAGTTGTATGTGTGGTGTGTATGGATGTTTCCCAGTGATGGGTTGCAGGTGGAAGGGCATCCGCTGGGTAAAACATATGCTGGATGAGTTGGCGGTTCATTCCGCTGTAACGACCCCAAATTAATAAAGGGACTGAGCCAAAAAAAAAAAATGAATGAATAAATGAATTTTAATTGGATAAGGCAATGTTGTGCACAGATAGATGAGGTATGAACGCGGGACAAAATCTGGTCCCACGTCTTGTCCTCGAATCATTCTTACTTTTCAATGAACGCAAACCAGTCATAGGTTTACGCACGACAGCTGTCACCTTCAGCAAATCTCCTAATACGTGCAGCACGATGACATTTCTGAACATTTATGAGCATCAAAAGTGGGGGATCTGTTCAGCAATATATTTGACTGTGTGTCACTGCATATCAAATGACTAAAAATAATACAAAACAATATAACTAAAGCAATCTCCATTGTACAAAGCAAGAGCGCTTCTTTTATGTTAAACAGTCACATCATCGATGATGTAAGCGTGCTCACTGCTCAGGCTCAGAAAGCAAATAAAGCAATCACAATCGCGCCTGGGCATAGTTCAGGACAACCATGCCTAGTGTGAGTACACCCTATAACTACACTGAAAAATATCCATAAATTCGATATTTTCTGTATATTGTGATTTATGGTTTTATTTTAACCCATTTATTTAACCTTAAGTTTTTATTATTAAAAAGTGACGTTTATTAACATTTTTAATAGTTTAAAGTGATGTATTGTCTGGGTTGGTGTTGTATATTGTGGTACAAATACCTTGTAATAAACTGCCAGTGCATGTTCTGTTATTTTACAGTCTAATTTCTCTCAATATTATTTTTTGATACATTATATTATTTTAAACAACTAAAATGTCAACAAAAGCCACTTTGTTGAACTGTAAAGTTAAATTTTCAACATCAAAAGCTGACAGAGCAGAGATTAACATCCCATTATGCAATTCACAAACATAAATATTTGAAAAAGCATTCATTGAATACAAAATACAGTCAGAAATGATTAATTAACACTTTATTTACAGCGTAGGCCAAAAAATAAACATTGCGTTGACATATATATCCGCATAACTTTTCAGGCTTGCTTCTTTGCTGTTTACAGTAGCAGGAGTAATTCTAGCACTAGCAACTTGCTTAAACTGACTGGACAGTACTCTCATCTGCATATTTTCCAAAATTAATTTTAACTGAAACCCTTCACACTCCAGTAACTTCACTAAAATTATGCTACACTCTACAAAACTTTACCAAAATCTTACCATCCAATTAGATATTACTAAGTATAACTAGAATATTCATTAAAAAAAGTATATTCTAACACTTTATTTTAAGGTGTACTCATTACATATACTTACTATGAGTAATTACAATTAATTATGTTATAATTTCTTACAACTAACCTCAGTCCTGTTCTAAGTATTTACTGTTAGTAATTACAATTAATTATGCATAATTGCACACAAACTAACCCTAACTAACTGCTTTCTCAAACACGTACGATGGACACAATGTGCAACCACTTAAATTAATTTCTCAGACTTTTTCAGGCCTGGATAATAAATTTAATAATTTCCTGATATTTATAGCACTACCGTGACGCTTAAACATGTGTAAACCAATAATGCATTCAATCATAAACATATGTCTTTAAAGTCCATACGAAGCAGAGTTGGTTGCAGACCTTTTATTTTCAGGATGATGATGAATACCCTACTGAAATGGAATTGACCTTTTCACAAGACTGTTTATGATGCATTAACGGTCATCATAATCTTAAATCCTTGAAAGTTTTTAATATTTATAATTTTAAAAACGTAGGAATATATGCATTTGTGAATGTATTTATATCATCTTTACGTCAATTACAAAAAAAGGAAATTACCACTTATGCGAGGCGTATTTAAGCAGTGTCTATGGGGCTGAGAGTAAATTTGGCTTATTCTCTCCCTCTGGCTGCTGTCATCAGTGTCACACTATTTTTTTCCCTTTTTCTGATAAGTCTTGATAACACCATGTGGAGTTTTTCTTTCAGTATTATTATTCAGCAAATGGATCTGTAAAAAACTATTTGTTGTACTCTCCGATTTACTGCGATCTAAGTTTACCCACCATGACGCCTTCTGCTACTGACAAACCCGGAAATGTAAAAAGGGTCTATACCGAGTAGGGGGCGGGGGCTTATTTTTGAACTCCTCCACTCATTTGGAGGGGCGTGGCTAAGCATACTTCACCCAAGCTGTGAAACTGACATCATCAGAGAAATACTACCATTCCAGAGTGGAAGCAAATGGTCAGATTTGGATTAAAGATTACTAAAACAGTTTAAGTCAGTGGATTAACTTGCATGGATTAATTGTTCGATTTAAAACTAACAATATGCTCGATCAAAAAAATATTGTAAATAATAATATTGTAAATATTCAGAATTAAACCACTAGGCATAGAACTAGCTCTATCAAAGATCAAAAGAGATTTGTCAGTAAACTTTCCCAAAACACCATCCACACGCACAGGCATTCTCTCCAGGTTTACCCTATTTGCTCCACACTGATCCTCTCTTCGCACCCAAACACAGCATGTTGGCCTGAGGCCTGACACTCGCTGTCCTCCTTCGGCCAGGTAATGTCCCGACTTGGAATTCCCTATTAAACCCCTTTCAGGTTTTTGTTTCTGGGCTAGTGGAGGTAAGATGGAGGGGGGTCCGCTTGCCTCAGTGACACACTCGGCTTGATCTGAATTCCCTTATGGCTGTTAATCTCAGACTTTGATGCTGTCGGAGGCCGAGTGTGGGACTGGTCTCTAATCAGCTCAAGCAAGCTAATTGGCAGTTAAGCACCTCTGGCAGCTCTAAGTATAGAGCTGTGATGAAAAGTGGAAGTGTGCAGTGACCTTGAAGACCAGTGTGCAATCAAGTTTACACCAGTAAAACATTAGATCTAGTGGGCTATGATGCACACATTGTATTATATTGTGTGCACTATACTATTTAAAAATTAAGTATTGTATAGATATTTTACTTAGAACACAAATTACCCATTATGATTTGCGTGTATGCGTGAGGATGCTTCGAACTTCCGGTAGGCAGCTTGATGCGTATAAACAGTCACATTGACAGCTTTGAAAGGATAGTTTTAATCTATTTACTTGCTTTTAACGTCTTTGAACTAATACTGCTGTCGATCGGCGCCACCTCCTGGACTGATCATTTAAAAAATGTGATCTAATAGGAATGAAAAACAACATTTGCAATCATTTACCCTCACTGTCAGACGGCATCTTCTGCTGTTTAAATGGAGCCTCGTCAAATATATAACCAGCCCAAACAAATGTAACTACCAAAATGTTTGACACACACACGTAGCCTGTACTGTCCCACTACACATTGATGGAAAGACTGGCACAAAGTGAAAATAAAGTGGCGTTTTGAAATGACTGAAAAACAAATACCGTAGTAAATACTACACAATACTAACTAGTTAATTGAAAAATAAACTGCTCCTGATTGGAATCAACATGTAAATCAGCCAGCAGAGTTTCAGTCATGTACTTTTATTTTTTGGAAATTGCATGGCTTAACATTACATACACTGTTAAGTTTCATTCCATAATATGGTTTGCTGTATAATGCAGTGATCTATTGCGTGTGTGTGCACTGAAGAGCCCCCTAAGTACAGTACAACAGCTGACAGGTCGGAAACACTGATGCTATTTCAGCATCTTATCTGACGGCAGACACTGAATTAGGAGAACGTTTTTCTTGTGTGCTTAACCCGCATCTAACAAAGTATATCGGCTTTAACACACGCCTTTTAAAATCAAAGTTGTGGATCACAAAAACACTCCGTAAGCCACTAAAAACGGTTTTCGGATCAAGATTTACCAGTTGTAAATGCTGTAAACAGAAGCTCTGAGCATCCTACCGAAAGACGCTGCTTGCTATGGTGCCCTCCATGCAGCAACGAAGAAAAAGGTCTATAATAGCTTGTTTCCACTGAGTGGCATGGTATGGTACAATATATATACATATATATATATATATATATATATATATATATATATATATATATATATATATATTACATACATACATACACTATATAATAGCTGCATATTATTAAACATTCTTATTAAATAAAAAAACAAAACCATTTTGTAATATTCAAATAATTTTATGCACCAAAACAGCCAATATTTTTGATCTAATGTTTGTTTTCCCACACTTTCTCTGACTCTGTACCTTTAAAGTTTTTGGACCATTATCGTAAGTTATTTTATTAGATCAGCTCCAGATTTTCCACAAGTGCTGACTAATCTAATGTATTTGCACAAATATAATATTGTATAGCTTCCTATTAAAAATATGCATATTAAAGATAGATTTGTGAGGGGTGTACTCATATATGCTGGGCACTGTAATCTAGGTATCAATTCTCACTATTTTATAATAAATATAACAAATTGGCTGTTTATTTGTACTTATAAAGTAAATATTCTGCATGATCTGATTATACATCTCTAATCCTATCCAATACCTAAACCGAACAACCATTATAATAACTTTTAATACGCCAAATATTTGCAGTTTATTGAGGCAAATGTCATAGATGATGGTTTGTTTGTATAGCGAGAATTGTGTCCAATACATTATATGCATTGTATGTCACCTTTACGTTGCTTTATAAAGCAAGGTAAAAACAAATATGTAACAATAAATGCAATTGGCTCACGTGGCTTCACTTAGTGAGAGTAGTCTGTCACTAAGTGAATAAAATGGTAATATCCATGATGATACTAATAAGTCATTTTTCTTGAGCAGCAAATCATCACATTAATATGATTTCTGAAGAACCATGAGACATTAAATACAAGACTATTAAAAATTACATTATAAAACATATTATTCACCACAATACTATCATAATTGATGATAGCATTTTATTTATAATTCTGGCAATTCCTATAATATCGTTGAATATTTAAAGGGGGCATCCGATGTGTGACGCCCTTAAGTGTGTATTTTTCGCAAGTGGGTTGCTAAAATCAGAGGATCGCGATGCCGGCTCAGCA
This sequence comes from Danio aesculapii, assembly GCF_903798145.1. Taxonomy (NCBI): domain Eukaryota; kingdom Metazoa; phylum Chordata; class Actinopteri; order Cypriniformes; family Danionidae; genus Danio; species Danio aesculapii. The sequence continues at coordinate 40,943,614 of NC_079439.1, read as the reverse complement.
TCGTGATGTCTATTGGCCAATGGCAATGGACGATGGCATCGTCTATCGACCCAACCCTTCTTGAAAAGCAATGAAAAGAACTTTTTCGTCACTATAAAAGTAAAATTATTGAGCCTACATGTAGCAGTCTGAAAATTTTAAATGGCTCTTAGAGGCTTTAGCATCTAAGCGCATATATTTTTACAACATGTATTCAAATCATGTAAAGTCAAAGGTCAAATTCAGCAGAGTCGCTGAGAGTGCACATTTGATGTTACTGCATTTTTTTTTCCTGCATTTTGACCAAAATTAATGTAGCTAATGTAAACGGTGGGCATAAGAGACCTCTTTACAAAACAATTTCTGAATGGTGTATGTACAGTACGTTAAATAAACACTTGAGTTGGCACTACAGAAATTAGTGTGTAGTAAATCTACACAAAGACTCTTCAAAGACACTTGTAGCATTGCCAAGCATCATCCTCCATGCGGCAGGTGCCAGGGCAGAGCAGTGTGCCAGCCGGTGTGTGTGTGTGTGTGTGTGAGGCTGGAAGCGGAGGGTGTGAAAGAGCGAGGGAGCGAGGGAGGAGCGACGCGAGGAGAAGGGAGGAGAGCACAGCGAGCGCTCTGTTCCCCGGTAATGAAGCGTGAGTGTTGAAAATGAACCCAGATGGGAATAATTGGGGGAGATGGAATCTTCCCCAAGTCAAGATAGAGAATGGGAACGAGCACGAAACAAATAACGAGTCTGTAATTACAGTGAAAACGCCTCGCATGTTAATTTCTGCCACACTTCAGAGACCCCGAGAACCCTGCAGCTAAGAGACCGCCAGGAAAATGATCAGTTTATTGCTTTGAGACACGCAAACTACTTGGACTTAGTAATTGCTAATAATTACACAATGAAGCTGGATTTGCTCTCAAAGCACTTGCGGATGTGAGAAGCGTTCAATGTGACGATGCGACTAGAGGAGGAATATCAGAAGCACATTTTTGTGTTGGCAGGGGACTTGAGTCATGGGAAATGACTATGGTCTTTTGAGGATAGACTACACATTTGAAGTCTTCCCCCTGGAAACACCTTAAATAATGAATGTGAACTAATGGCTTTGTAATGTCAAATGAAGGAATGTAAACAGAGGAACCAGCCACACGGAACCAGATAATGAGATGCTGATTTGATCTAAAGCGCATTAATACACCAGTGCTTGCAGCAAAAATGTTTATGAGGACATTTCACACTCCTCACATAAATTACCATGTGTTGACATCCTGCCAGGGTATTTTGATGCATGTTAGGATTTCATACACTATCTGTCATTATTTACTTCATGTCAGTCCAAACCTGCACAACATTTTCTTCACTGAAGATACTTTAAAGAATATTTAGCCTTAGTCCATGAAATGAAAATCAAACAGCACTGACACAACACTGAATCAGAATTCATGTAAACGCCTCGATCTGATCGATCCACCACATCAAGTTCAATCGTAAATAATAGGACATTTCACCTATAAATGAAATACAGTTATTATTACGCATCTTCCATTTGTTACAAGCCTGATTGAGTTTATTTTATCTGTTCAACACAAAAGCAACTGTTCAACACATAATGGCTTCTATGTATTTTTTGTACACTAGTCTATATACACTCTCCGGCCACTTTATTAGGTACACCTTACTGGTACCGGGTTGAACCCCCTTTTGCCTTCAGAACTGCCCTAATCCTTCATGGCATAGATTCAACAAGGTACTGGAAATATTCCTCAGAGATGTTGATCCATATTGACATGAAAGCATCACACAGTTGCTACAGATTTGTCGGCTGTACATACACAATGCTAATCTCCCTTTCCACCACATCACAAAGGTGCTCTATTGGATTGAGAACTGGCGACTGTGGAAGCCATTTGAGTACAGTGAACATTGTACAGAGTACAGAGTACATTGTCATGTTCAAGAAACCAGTCTGAGATGATTCACGCTTTATGACATGGTGTTATCCAGCTGGAAGTAGCCATCAGAAGATGAGTACACTGTGGTCAAAAAGTGATGGGCATGGTCAGCAACAATACTCAGGTAGGCTGTGGCGTTGACACGATGCTCAAGTGATACTAATGGGCCCAAAGAGAGCCAAGAAAATATCCCTCACACCATTACAGCACCATCACTAGCCTGAACCGTTGGTCCAAGACAGGATGGATCCATGCTTTTATGTTGTTGATGCCAAATTCTGACCCTATCATCCCAAATGTTGCAGCAAAAATAGACACTCATCAGACCAGGCATTGTTTTTCCAATTTTCTATTGCCCAATTGGTGAGCCTATGTGAATTTTAGCCTCAGTTTCCTGTTCTTAGTTGACAGGAGTGGCACTCTGTGTGGTCTTCTGCTGTAGCACATCTGCCTCAAGGTTGAACGTGTTGTGCGTTCAGAGATACTCTTCTGCATACCTCAGTTGTAATGAGTCGTTGAGTTACTGTTGCCTTTCTATCAGCTCAAACCAGTCTGGCCATTCTCCTTTGTCCTCTGACATCAACAAGGCATTTGCACCCACAGAACTGCCACTCACTGCATATTTCTTCCATTCTCTGTAAACCCTAGAGATAGTTGTGCGTGAAAATCCCAGTAGATCAGCAGTTTCTGAAATACTCAGACCAGCCCGTCTGGCACCAACAACCATGCCACATTCAAAGTCACTTAAATTACCTTTCTTCATCATTCTGATGCTTGGTTTGAACTGCAGCAGATCGTCTTGGCCATGTCTACATGCAGAAATTTGTGTTAACAAGCCGTTAACACAAGGACAGATGTACCTAATAAAGTGGCCGGTGAGTGAACGGTATATATAAGATATGACAATGCATTTGATTAGCATCTTCTTTTGATGAACAAAATCTCTTCTGACTCATATCTCAACTTTCTCTTATGCATGTCATTAAAACATAAATGCCAATTCCAGTTTGTCTGTTGACATTATCGCAGTGGCTTTCTTCAGGCTTGAACTCAGTGACACTGTCTTAGCCAAGGGTTTCCATACTGTGCTCTCCTTCTATTACCATTACAAGTGTGAAGTGGTGAAGTGGTCATAATCTGCACATTAAGACAGTGTTAAGCACGGTGTCAAAAGCCCATTAGTGCTATGAAAAAGCTGACACACATAGAACATTACTAAATTGCCACTTTAAAAGCAATTTGCTTACATTCCGCTATTAGCTGTTGTCAACTAATAACCGGCCTGCTAAATAACAATGTGAAGTAACAGGCCCTCTGGGGTTTTCAATGCATGAAGTGATGTCCTGCAGGACATTTCACTGTGGGATAATACTGTTATCCGCTTGTTTGTTTTGCCTTATTTTTGCCTGCTCTGTTTCTCACGCTGAGGCTAAGGCCAAAACGTTGACCTCTCTCCCATATCGTAGGCTGTTACCCGCAATTATGTCAGAAAAATGGTCTCAGATCTAAGACAATTAGAGTTCTTTTTGGTGCAACATTATAGAAAATTCAACTTGTTGGTGTATGTTGAAAGTCACCGGCCATTTTATTAGGTACACTTTGTTAGTACCGAGTTGGATCCCCTTTTGCCTTCAGAACTGCCTAAATCCTTTGTGGTGTAGATTCAACAAGGTATTGGAAATTTTCCTCAGAGATTTTAGTCCATATTGACATGATACCATCCCGCAGTTGCTGCAGATTTATCAGCTTTATTTGTTTTGCCTTAATTTTGCCTGCTCTGTTTCTTACGCTGAGGCTAAGGCCAAAACGTTGACCTCTCTCCCATATCTTAGGCTGTTACCCGCAATAATGTCCGAAAAATGGCCTCAGATCTAAGATAATTAGAGTTCTTTTTGGTGCAACATTATAAAAAATTCAACTTGTTGGTGTATGTTAAAAGTCACCGGCCATTTTATTAGGTACACCTTATTAGTAGCAGGTTGGACACCCTTTTGCCTTCAGAACTGCCTAAATCCTTTGTGGTGTAGATTCAACGAGGTATTGGAAATTTTCCTCAGAGATTTTAGTCCATATTGACATGATGGCATCCCGCAGTTGCTGCAGATTTGAAAGCTTTATTTGATTTGCCCTATTTTTTGCCTGCTCTGTTTCTTACGCTGAGCCAAAGGCCAAAACGTTGACCTCTCTCCCATATCTTAGGCTGTTACCTGCAATGATGTCAGAAAATGGTCCTCAGGTCTAAGATAATTCGAGTTCTTTTTAGTGCAACATTATAGAAAATTCAACTTGTTGATGTATGTTGAAAGTTAACTGCATTTGTGTGTCATTTGTCAAGAAGAACTCTTCGCCATGCATTTATATTTCTGTGTGCTGTTTGTGTTCCTCTGCAATAACACTTCCAAAACGCTAGCTGGCAGTAGGTTTTTATGATTCCTCAGTGTCTAGTTTCTTCGCTGGTGTTTTGCTTTTCTGAATGCTACCCTAATGTACAAGTAGCTCACTCATTTTGTCAAAGAATTTGATGACTCGTCATCCTCTAAAATAAATTTTATGTGTCTATTTTTGAGGGTGTTTTCAATGGAAAATATTTCAGTAAAGCAATAGCTATGTTTCCATCCAAAGATGTTAATTAAATTTGTGCGCAAAACTGGAACATCTCATAAAAGACAAGTCAAAGAGAAGAAAGTCATCACTTCCTGCAACAACTTTAATTATAAGGTAAACACAAAACAAAACTTTTCACTTGAAGCTCCTTCACAGGACTCCACACTGTAAACATTCGCTCCAATCATAGACTGTAAAATATATGGACGTAGTATCTGTGACGTCACCCATAGGTTTCTGAAGAACACAAAAGAAGCTACAAGTAGGCGAGGCCAACAGTAGCCGTTTTGTTCTTGCGTCATCGCACCGACCGGGGGATACCAAACAAGGGCACAGAATGCGGAGAGTGAGCGGAGCTACAGACGCCTGCTAGCATTTTGCTTTGACAGGCCTTTCTTCGGGAGAAATGCTTAATATTTAATTACTTGCGACTCGTTTGTGTTCTGATCACATGTGATTGGCTGTACACTATATCAATAAAGTGTTTAGACTTTTAAAAACACTGTTGTAATACATTGAGCCACTAACATTGTTCTTATGACGTTTTTCTACAGGAGGAAAACGCGAATTACTACCAAACACTTCAAATATAGTGTGTTAGTAAATGCAAGGCTGTTCATGAAATCCAGGCACTGAATGACAATGTGTCAGATGAGTTTTATAGTTTAAGATCAGTTTTATAGCTTACAGCTAATCAATCTGTCAGATTCTGGAGTGCATTACAGGTCTAAAGAAAAATTTAATGATAAATGATCTTAAATAAACAAATACATTTATAGAGATGGTATAAGTATATAATTTCACTCACCTGGGAAATGGAGGCAACATGAATGGTTTGTGAGCACATTTAAGTGCACACAGCATGTTATATCATCTGATAATTGTAAGAAATAATTCCAAAAAGCAACTGACTGTGTAAAGCCACGAAACAATACGATGTATGTGCCGAGCTCAGCGGCTAATCAGCCGGAATCAGCTGAGGTGAAGTGACGGCAACCAGCGAGACCTAGCTGTCACTCAAGTGGCCACACCCTTAATTATGCAGACTTAATATAAACGAAACGGATGAGTAAAAAAAATTCACCCCCTCAAAGTTGTTATGAAGGGTAATATTAGCTATATGAACAAAAAACATTCTTTGTACCAGGCTGTAAACACCTTTTGTTCTGCTTTAAAGTTAGCCATTTTTACAGTGGGTTCAATAGAAATTCTCTATTATGGAGCCTGGACTAGCAAAATTTCGATGAATTGCAGTTTTAGATACTTGTGTGTTTGCATCACGAGGGAGAGCAGGAGGTTGCCGCTTGGCTCCAACGGGTTTACGCAGCACTCGGTACCGCCCACACTTGTAAGTGCTACCAACACAGTCACAACCAATCACCGAGCTTGCTCTATGCATCGTTGCGATTTGAAGGCTGCGACAGAGCATCCATGTGCGCTTGACACTGAAGTATAAATCAACTTTCAATGTCCTAATGTGTCGTAAACCAAGCTCATCACTGCCCTTACCTAATGATTCACAACCTTGGGAGCTAGGAAGTTGATTGAGACGCACCCTATGGCTCTGCGTGCTGCATCTGAAAGCAGGTGCTGGAGATTTACAGCTGATTACAGAACCAGATTTACTGATAATATGCACATGAATATTGAATAATTATGCTTTAAATAATTATGCAGCCCTAGTTTAGAGCAGAGTCATTAGAACATTAAAATGCAACATATGCTGGTGAACAAAACAGACATTGGTGTTTGCCTTAAAACTTTTAAAAACGTTTTATATATACAACTGATTCAACGATGATTTGTTCTTCTAGTGGATTGAAATGCTGTGAGGTCATATCCTGTTATGAAAAACGTGGCTGCCGTCATCTGCGTGAAGCTCTCCTGACTGAAAGCAGCAGCTGTGACTCCTGAACTGCAAAGGCTGAAATGAAGGGAGAATGAAATCTTCTGGGCAATGCTGACTAATTTAAAACACAGTATGACCTGGAATCCCTTTCACTTACAGCTGCTTAAAAGGGTGTGAAGCAGGAAAATGCTAAACACAAGCCTGAAAGACTTTCCACACAGGAAATTACAAGCACCTTTAACACTTAGGGAGATCACAGAGTAACTGGAATGGGTGGTGTTCTTCTCTACGCTACTTAAAACAATTTGCCTTTCACTAAAAGTCAAAAGTTCGCACCACAGTAATTAATATGCGCTTCTGTATTACTGAACTTTGCCTTTTTCTCACACTGTTGAGAAAAAAATGGTGACACCCAAAGGCAAAACACCAATTGAAAAAGCCAAACGACTGAGCACACCCACAGAAACACTGGATTTCACTGACCGAGGCCAGTCAACCTCCAATTAGTCAACCACAAATATGCACCCGCCTCCCCAGTCTGTTCCACCCAATCCCAGTGCTACTCTTTTCGTTCTTGTGGTTCAAGTCGGCGCTGAGGACAGTGTTGGACTTTCCCATCGATACGGGCGTAGATTTAAAGAAGCAAGCTTGGAAAGGAGCCATGAGGGGTTGGAAAGGACAAAAAGGAGTACTGATGACTGAGTGAAGTTTTGGTGATTCAGTTTTCTGCAGGGCAAAACCAAAATCCTTCTGCGTAAGCTATGTTATCCTGTTACATAAAAGATAAGTCATGCTAGCAACAAATCAAGAGTTAACCATGCAGGAATGAATGACACACTATAGGCATGGCTGTCCATCTATCTAGCACTTCAAAAACCAGTATTGTCCATACAGTGCATGCAACAGTTCTGTTTTGTCAATATAAAGATATTTTATACAACATTTTAATGCTGTGTTATTCTTAGATATTAATTTATATACTAGCCCTTTGACTGCCCCTCTACCAAATGATTGACCACGCTTTTACGGTTTTAAATAATTACTGTTAAAGTCATTTAAAGAAGGACTGCTTTAAATAATGGCTTACACACACAGCATTGTTGGTTTCCAAAAAAACAACAAAAACAAACAAACAAGCATCCTGTAGCACTACTACACTTGGTTTTGGTTTTATTGTTAAAGGGAAAAAAAAAACAAGAAAGCATGTTAAATGACAATCTAAAATATTTTATGGCATACTTTGAAAAAAAAAAAAAGGTGATTTGGTATTCAAAAATGTTTTATTTTGTTTATGTTTTTAAATAAATTGGTGTTACACTCATATTTTCAGATTTTTCATAGTATGTATTAAGTCCGGTACTTTTACTATAAACCGATATATCAACCATTTGGTCGAAGCTGATATTTGAAAAATTATGGAATGTGTTGAAATAAATACATTGTGTGTGTTAACTACCAACATTAGGAGCTAAGAAATGCAATCCAAACATTTTTTTTTTTTTTTGGTGGGGTAGTTAAAGGGCAAGTACTGTTACTACTATTGCTGCTACTAGTATTTCTTGTAATAATAATAATAATTACACAACTTTTAGCAATTTGTTGACTGTATTGAAAACCCCACCCCCCACATACTTTAATTTTAATGATTTTATGTATTTGTGCAATTTTTAACATATATCAACACTACAATTCCGTAAACCTATAATTTTAACATTTTTAAGGAACCTTTACTGACCAAGGGTATATTAAATTGACCAGAAATCCCCACAAATACATTTATACTGTTACGGTTTATATTTCATATAAATACAGTTATATAATAGGGTTATATTTTAAATAAATGCTTTCACAATTTGATGTAATGTGTGTAAAAATGCATATATAGATCAAAACTGCCTAAAATCAACCCTCATATTCTTATTAGCTATGTTTTCATCCACGCATTTTGGATATGCCCATAAAAAAACAGTTGATGGGAACGGCAAGATGCGTGTCAATTCAACTGTGTAGAATAAGCTTTTTATTTGATAAGAAAAGATGGAAAGACTGTTACCGAACAAATTCCAGTTTGTGCATTAAAAAAGGTCATGTGAACATTGTATAAGAGATCACGTGATGATAAAAATGTGTGTAAATGGACAAACCAGCAGGATGAGCACATTGTAAAACATCTGAAACGTGTTTTGGTCGTTCTAAAACACCTTAACCATTTTTAGTATAGTGTTATTATATTACTTATGACCTCCAGAACTATCAAGAGCATCTGTGCTCCGCATTCTTACGCCCTTCAAACACCACCACGTGTTCATTGCGTGTTGGCCTTTGTCTTTGAGGCGCAAGTCATTTATTAAATAATTAAAAATATACAACGCAATCCATTGTTACTTTTGATATTTGGCCGCCAGTTATTCAGGAAGTGACGATTTCGTTCTCTTTGACTCATGGATAGAAAGCTGCTTTATTCGCAAAACTTTGAATGCGAAAAACCAGTTTTGCGCATAAATTTAATTTGCATATTTGGATGGAAACAGCTAATTGACATTAGGGCTGTGCGTTTGTCCATTTAAAATGTTAAAATAAATCGAAATCGAATTGCAATCATGATTTTGAAACGTTGCGTTAGCTAATCGCAAGAGCCTGCGATAATAAATATATATGTATTATTCAATATCCCCACCCAGAGCAAATGTGTGACTGCTGTCTGTGTGTGATAGTCTTACAAGCCAACTGAGTGAGCACACTTTCATTCTGCCAATCAGAAGTGCGCAACCAAAACTATGCAGAACATCCATAATAAAAAACAAACAAACAGTAAATCATGGACAAGTGGGATGATGGCGTCTGCCGCTTCAGAAGCATTAGTGGACTAATTAATATAAAAGAAAAATCAGTAATATTGGAATAATTGGGTTTAAAGTCACAGATACTGAACAAAAACAGGTAATCTGTAGGAATGTTGTCACGGCACGAGAAAAATACAACAACCAGCACCTGAAAAAAGCACCACAAGCGGCTATATGAGGAGTGTCTGCTAAAAAGTCAACTGAAAGTATTGCCAGTGACACTCAGTCTAGTAGCAAGCAAACAGCAAAGTTAAATTTCAGAGTTGTTACAGCCAAGTAGTTGCTAAGTCTTCTGTATTTTTATAATTATTATTTTTGTTTGTTTTTCTAATAAGCTAAACTATCTCCCTAATTTGAGTTCAACTTGTTTACAGAAAGGTTAGGTCATTTTACTTGTGACTCTAACACTCACTTCAGTTTCGCAGTAAGAAGCTATGATACAGATTATTGAGCTGAAGCTTCACTACAAAATTAAATCACTTCACGAGTTCACACTTGCAATAGTTTCAGAATAAAGCGTATTTAGCGTGCTGTCCGGGAAGAGGGCTCTGAGCTCGGGGAAAGACACCCCAACTCGAGTTATTCCCCTATTAGGAAACAGAGAGGAATTGGGATTCGAGCGAAGTATCTAGCCCGGCCCCAGAACGCTCCCCCCAGGATTGTAATGCTTAAGAGTTGAGGTGACGGGGTGGTGGAGGGATGCTAAAGTCGTAAGATGCTGCAGGTAAGACAGCTTTGGTATATATAGGGGTTTGGTCAAGAACTGATTGGATAATAGTATAATTGTCAATGACGTATTTGATACTGAAACTTCTGCGCGTGCTCCTCCCGAAATTTGTTTATAAAACAATCCAAATCAAATCGAAATCACAATATCTGTCAAAAAAATTGCAGTTACTATTTTTCCCAAATCGCACAGCCCTAATTGACATACTGACATATCATCACATTAATTGAAACCACCCTTAGAAATAGACACTTTTTTTTTGAGGATGACGAGTCATTAATTTCTCTGACAATTGGTACAGACATTAGCCTTGTTTGAGAGGGTAAAGTTCAGGGGTCTTATTGGCGTACGCACTAATGTGGTGGAAAAAAAATGTGTATGCTGCTTCCCAAGCAAAAGTTGCTAAAAATCTATAAAAAAGGTTACTATAAGAAACGAATTTGACAGAAGATTGTGCACTCTAAGTAAACTCTAAGTAAACATATTTAACTTAAATATTGGGTTAATTTAAGCAGTACACTTTAAATCATCATACACTCAAAAAATAATTTTTTTACTCGTTTCAAACTACTTATTTAAAATGAGCTGAAACAACACAATTATTGAGATTCATTGGGAAAACTAAATTCTTTTTTAATGTTCAATCTACATAAATTTGTTAAAAGTGTTAAGTTAACTTAATTAATTTGTGTTGGGTCAACATGAATGAATTGTGTGGAACCTTGCATTTTTTACAGTGTATGAGACATAATAATTAATAAGCACATTAAGGCCCGTTCACCCCGGGACGCTTTTTGCTTGTGTTTTCCATCGACGTTTAACGCCTCATGACTAAATAAAGGGCGCCAATGTGATCGTGCACACTGATGCGCAAAACGCCAGGCGTAAAAGCGTCATTTTTAAAGAAACGCCTCATGCTTGTTTTTTTGTTTGGACGTACCATGTCAAAACCTTCTCCACCAATCAGAATGAAGAGCGCACATTGAAGAAGATGCCCGGAGGTGATATGAACGTGAAGCTGTAATCAATAATCATTTCTTCATCGCTAGAGCTGGAGCTGCTTCTTGAACCATCCATGCCTGTTCGAATTGCCAGTAACTTTAACAACAAGCGTGTCAACTTTCTGTCTTCTTCTTCTGTGTTACAAGCGGGGGTGTCAGAAGCTTAAAGTTGTGTAGCGCCATCTAACGTCAAGGAGTGATTTTGCATACTCTTCTGCTCGAAGCCAATGAAAATCGCTTGCGTTTGAATCCAGAAAAATGTCTCGAAAAAAAAACCCGCTGGCGATAAACGCAAATGAAAAGCGGCCCTTTAAAGATTATTCTGCTGTACGCTCACTTTAGGAGGTTTCTATACAAAGGTTTAGAATGATACCCCAGGTCTTTTAGCATTTAGTGGATTTCATGGAAAGTTGCTGTGGAGAAGGGTTCAGCTGACCTGCATTAACCCTGCTAACCCATTCACAATGTCACCTAATACTGAAAAAATAACCCACGTGAAAGCTTCATCATGCAATGAATCTATGAAAAATGATGACTTTAGCTTGCAAGCTATACTGCAGGTTTACCCTGTTAGCACTGCGCAGGCCAAATGGAATCCTGTTTGTGCCCCACAGCAATACACAAGTCTCATTATTAGCACACACAATGGGCCGTTTGAGATCTTGTTGTGTATGTGTGTGTCAGGGCCGTACGGCTCTCCAGCCAGCTGTTCCCACACAACGGCGAGAAGCTTCCAGCACAGCTGGTTTTGGACAACTAAAAAAGGGTGTGTGTGAATGCGGTGCTTGGGAAAAAAGAGGTGTCTGTGTGTGTTAGAGAGAGCTGCACATGCTGAGGCAGAAAACAACCGACATCCAGTGCATGCATGAGCTGTGAACTTTGACAAGGCACAGCCCACATCTGCCATGAAAATGTATTTCTGAAATGGTTGTAGGGGTTTGTGTGCTGTGCATACTGGGAAACAGTGCAAGAAATAATAACTGTGTGTGTATTTGAGCTGCTGCCATATCTCACTCCACAAGGAGAATAAACAATTGAGATTTCATCCATGGAATCACAACTTCATTACAGTGGAGTGTTTGGAGGCTCTTTTTAATATATCAGATGGCTCAACGCACTAGATGAAATTGTTTTCACTAACCTCGCATTACAAAAGTATTGCATGCTTGACATTCGCTTCTACTGCACATTACAGTTTCGTCTCCAAGTCATAGCATTAGTGCTGAAATACAACTGTGTGTGGCCATTCCAAACAAAATGTGAACATTGTAACCAGACCTAAATAATCTGAAAGGCCTAAATGAATCTATTCAGCCAACTCTGTTTGCAGTAGTTTGAGATAACCTCAATGAACCTCCTAGTAAAGTCACAATCAAAGTTTGATGTATATTCTGATGAGCAAATGACTCATTGTGGTTGTGATTGCGCAAGTTAACTGCTTTGTGTTATCAAAGAAACATTAAAAGTAATTTGATTTGAATGGGCTTTGATTGTGAAAATTTAATCAAGTCATTGACGCAATTGCAAGCGATAGACTGGTCTCTATAATCTATAATAAGAATGTTTTTGGTCTGTGAATTCCCATGACTTTCCCCATAACCTTTTATTCATGATAACTTGATATTAACGTTACAAATCATTTTGTTTTAGGCTGATTTGCGAATAAATCATTTAAAGGCTTGTTTCCAAAGCTTGAAGAATGGCTGTAGATGTACACCAACTCTGTGTTGTTTACCTATGGGTATACTCACACTAGGCTATCTGAATTGTTCCCAGGCATGTTTGACCCCCATTCCCGGTTGTTTGACAAGTGTGAGTGCTCCGAATCAGACCCAGGCTGGTTCACTAGATCACCCTAACTGCTTGGAAGAGGTGTGCCAGAGCACAGATTGGATGGGCTTTGGCAAGGTAAGCTTGTAGTGTGAGTGTAAAGTGCACCTGAGTGCAAAACTCCCAACATCACTTTTAAGGGACTGTTTCATGTGAATAATTTAATCATTCTTACTTTCCTTTTTTTATCTGTTTATTAAACTTTCGCAGATATAACAAAGTAATTTCACAGAGAAATTTAAACAAATATTATTCCCACCCCTACCCTCTAAACAAGTTAAAATTACATTTATCTAAAAGAGAAAAGAAGAAAAAAATAAATAAAAATTAATTAAATAAATTACAAAACAAAAGATACAAATAAATTAATTTAAAAATGTTTTTAAAATAATTTATTATTATTATAAATTTTTTAATGAATTAAAAAAATTAAAAACCTCTACAGAATACACATATACCTTGAAAACCCAATATTACAAACATCAATCCTCAGGTATTTATGCAATGTACTTAATTACATTTGCTCTGCAATTGAAAGGCCCTAAGATTTAGATTGACAGTTTGTAGAGATACTGACATGTTCAGAAACTGAACATTCTAAACGAGTCCCATGTTTCAGAAAAAGCCCTACTTTTGTCGTTTATTGTAAACCTGATTTTTTCCAAATGGGATAAAGCTCACTGCATCCCGTAACCAGTTGTCAAAACTTGGGAGAAATCTTTGTTTCCATAATAAAAGAATACATCATCTTGCTTACAGAGTCAAAAATGCAATGGGGGTTTGCAGTATAGCTCGATAACCCTGCTATATTCGGAAAAAGTCCAAAAAGTGAGATAAAAGGACATGGTTCGATGTGCATCTTTGTCACAGAAGAGAAAAACTTTAAAATTGGTAGCCAAAAAGAAATGATTGATGGACAAAATCAAAATATATGTATTAAGTCTGCAGGTGCTTGATTACAGCGATCACATCTAGGGTCCAAGTCTTGAGTTATTTTTGCCAACCTCAATTTTGTCCAGTATATTCGATGAACAATTTTTAATTGGTGCAGCACTGTGGCGCAGTGGGTGGCACAATCGCCTCACAGCAAGAAGGTCGCTGGTTCGAGCCCCGCCTGGGTTAGTTGGCGTTTCTGTGTGGAGTCTGCATGTTCTCCCCATGTTCCTGCGGGTTTCCTCATTTCCTCAGAGTGCTCCAGTTTCCCCCACAAGTCCAAAGACATGTGCTATAGGTGAATTGGGTAAGCTAAGTTGTATGTGTGTGTGTATGGATGTTTCCCAGTGATGGGTTGCAGGTGGAAGGGCATCCGCTGTGTAAAACATATGCTGGATGAGTTGGCGGTTCATTCCGCTGTAACGACCCCAAATTAATAAAGGGACTGAGCCAAAAAAAAAATGAATGAATAAATGAATTTTAATTGGATAAGGCAATGTTGTGCACAGATAGATGAGGTATGAACGCGGGACAAAATCTGGTCCCACGTCTTGTCCTCGAATCATTCTTACTTTTCAATGAACGCAACCAGTCATAGTTTACGCACGACAGCTGTCACCTTCAGCAAATCTCCTAATACGTGCAGCACGATGACATTTCTGAACATTTATGAGCATCAAAAGTGGGGGATCTGTTCAGCAATATATTTGACTGTGTGTCACTGCATATCAAATGACTAAAAATAATACAAAACAATATAACTAAAGCAATCTCCATTGTACAAAGCAAGAGCGCTTCTTTTATGTTAAACAGTCACATCATCGATGATGTAAGCGTGCTCACTGCTCAGGCTCAGAAAGCAAATAAAGCAATCACAATCGCGCCTGGGCATAGTTCAGGACAACCATGCCTAGTGTGAGTACACCCTATAACTACACTGAAAAATATCCATAAATTCGATATTTTCTGTATATTGTGATTTATGGTTTTATTTTACCCATTTATTTAACCTTAAGTTTTTATTATTAAAAAGTGACGTTTATTAACATTTTTAATAGTTTAAAGTGATGTATTGTCTGGGTTGGTGTTGTATATTGTGGTACAAATACCTTGTAATAAACTGCCAGTGCATGTTCTGTTATTTTACAGTCTAATTTCTCTCAATATTATTTTTTGATACATTATATTATTTTAAACAACTAAAATGTCAACAAAAGCCACTTTGTTGAACTGTAAAGTTAAATTTTCAACATCAAAAGCTGACAGAGCAGAGATTAACATCCCATTATGCAATTCACAAACATAAATATTTGAAAAGCATTTCATTGAATACAAAATACAGTCAGAAATGATTAATTAACACTTTATTTACAGCGTAGGCCAAAAAATAAACATTGCGTTTACATATATATCCGCATACACTTTTCAGGCTTGCTTCTTTGCTGTTTACAGTAGCAGGAGTAATTCTAGCACTAGCAACTTGCTTAAACTGACTGACAGTACTCTCATCTGCATATTTTCCAAAATTAATTTTAACTGAAACCCTTCACACTCCATTAACTTCACTAAAATTATGCTACACTCTACAAAACTTTACAAAATCTTACCATCAAATTAGATATTACTAAGTATAACTAGAATATTTCATTAAAAAAAGTATATTCTAACACTTTATTTTAAGGTGTACTCATTACATATACTTACTATAGTAATTACAATTAATTATGTATAATTTCTTACAACTAACCCTCAGTCCTGTTCTAAGTATTTACTGTAGTAATTACAATTAATTATGCATAATTGCACACAACTAACCCTAACCTAACTGCTTTCTCAAAACACTGTAAGATGGACACAATGTGCAACCACTTAAATTAATTTCTAAGACTTTTCCAGGCCTGATAATAAACATTTAATAATTTCCTGATATTTATAGCACTACCGTGACGCTTAAACATGTGTAAACCAATAATGCATTCAATCATAAACATATGTCTTTAAAGTCCATACGAAGCAGGAGTTGGTGCAGACTTTTATTTCAGGATGATGATGAATACCCTACTGAAATGGAATTGACCTTTTCACAAGACTGTTATGATGCATTTAACGGTCATCATAATCTTAAATCCTTGAAAGTTTTTAATATTTATAATTTTAAAAACGTAGGAATATATGCATTTGTGAATGTATTTATATCATCTTTACGTCAAATTACAAAAAAGGAATTACCACTTATGCGAGGCGTATTTAATGCAGTGTCTATGGGGCTGAGAGTAAATTTGGCATTATTCTCTCCTCTGGCTGCTGTCATCAGTGTCACACTATTTTTTTCCCTTTTTTCTGAAAGTCTTGATAACACCATTGTGGAGTTTTTCTTTCATTATTATTATTTCAGCAAATAGGATTGTAAAAAACTATTTGTTGTACTCTCCGATTTACTGCGATCTAAGTTTACCCAACCATGACGCCTTCTGCTACTGACAAACCCGGAAATGTAAAAAGGGTCTATACCGAGTAGGGGGCGGGGGCTTATTTTTGAACTCCTCCACTCATTTGGAGGGGCGTGGCTAAGCATACTTCACCCAAGCTGTGAAACTGACATCATCAGAGAAATACTACCATTCCAGAGTGGAAGCAAATGGTCAGATTTGGATTAAAGATTACTAAAACAGTTTAAGTCAGTGGATTAACTTGCATGGATTAATTGTTCGATTTAAAACTAACAATATGCTCGATCAAAATAAATATTGTAAATAATAATATTGTAAATATTCAGAATTAAACCACTAGGCATAGAACTAGCTCTATCAAAGAATCAAAAGAGATTTGTCAGTAAACTTTCCCAAAACACCATCCACATGCACAGGCATTCTCTCCAGGTTTACCCTATTTGCTCCACACTGATCCTCTCTTCGCACCCAAACACAGCATGTTGGCCTGAGGCCTTACACTCGCTGTCCTCCTTCGGCCAGGTAATGTCCCGACTTTGGAATTCCCTATTAAACCCCTTTCAGGGTTTTTGTTTCTGGGCTAGTGGAGGTAAGATGGACGCGGGGGGTCCGCTCGCCTCAGTGACACACTCGGCTTGATCTGAATTCCCTTATGGCTGTTAATCTCAGACTTTGATGCTGTCGGAGGCCGAGTGTGGGACTGGTCTCTAATCAGCTCAAGCAAGCTAATTGGCAGTTAAGCACCTCTGGCAGCTCTAAGTATAGAGCTGTGATGAAAAGTGGAAGTGTGCAGTGACCTTGAAGACCAGTGTGCAATCAAGTTTACACCAGTAAAACATTAGATCTAGTGGGCTATGATGCACACATTGTATTATATTGTGTGCACTATACTATTTAAAAATTAAGTATTGTATAGATATTTTACTTAGAACACAAATTACCCATTATGATTTGCGTGTATGCGTGAGGATGCTTCGAACTTCCGGTCGGCAGCTTGATGCGTATAAACAGTCACATTCAGACAGCTTTGAAAGGATAGTTTTAATCTATTTACTTGCTTTTAACGTCTTTGAACTAATACTGCTGTCGATCAGCGCCACCTCCAGGACTGATCATTTAAAAAATGTGATCTAATAGGAATGAAAAACAAAATTTGCAAATCATTTACCCTCACTGTCAGACGGCATCTTCTGCTGTTTAAATGGAGCCTCGTCAAATATATAACCAGCCCAAACAAATGTAACTCACCAAAATGTTTGACACACACACGTAGCCTGTACTGTCCCACTAACACATTGATGGAAAGACTGGCACAAAGTGAAAATAAAGTGGCGTTTTGAAATGACTGAAAAACAAATACCGTAGTAAATACTACACAACACAAACTAACTAAATGAAACATAAACGGCTCCCGATTAGAATCCACATGCAAATCAGCCAGTAGGGTATCAGTAACGTACTTTTATTTTTTGGAAATTGCATGGCTTAACGTTACATACCTGATAAGTTTCATTCCAGTAATATGGTTTGCTGTATAATGCAGTGATCTATTGCGTGTGTGTGCATTGAAGAGCTCCTGAGTACAGTATAACAGCTGACAGGTCGGAAACACTGACAATATTTCAGCATCTGATCTGACGGCAGACACTGAATTAGGAGAACGTTTTTCTTGTGTGCTTAACCCGCATCTAACAAAAGTATATCGGCTTTAACACACGCCTTTTAAAATCAAAGTTGTGGATCACAAAAACACTCCGTAAGCCACTAAAAACGGTTTTCGGATCAAGATTTACCAGTTGTAAATGCTGTAAACAGAAGCTCTGAGCATCCTACCGAAAGACGCTGCTTGCTATGGTGCCCTCCATGCAGCAACGAAGAAAAAGGTCTATAATAGCTTGTTTCCACTGAGTGGCATGGTATGGTACAATATATATATACATATATATATATATATATATATATATATATATATATATATATATATATATATATATATATATATACATACATACATACACTATATAATATAGCTGCATATTATTAAACATTCTTATTAAATAAAAAAACAAAACCATTTTGTAATATTCAAATAATTTTATGCACCAAAACAGCCAATATTTTTGATCTAATGTTTGTTTTCCCACACTTTCTCTGACTCTGTACCTTTAAGAGTTTTTTTAATGCCAATGACCTATGTTATGGGTGCTTACATAGCATAGTGGCTGAATATTTTATAGGTTTTGATAAAAAAAAAGAGCAGATCTGTCAGATGTGCTCATGGTTGCGAAATGTTCCATATATGCAGACAGTGTGGACTAGAAAGAGATCTTTGTGTTGTGAATGAATACATCAACACACATTGTACTCTTAGAAAAGAGCAAGGAAAGTCTTGTTTTCCATGACATGCTCCCTTTAAATGTCAGCCCATGAATCAACTGCATTAAAATGCGACTGAGCCTAGCTTTAGCTCTCCTTCACACTGTTTTGACTTTGATGAATGCCTGAGGCGAATGGTTGCAGATGTATGATTCTGTATGACCTTACTTTCTGCTACAATTGCTATGTATGTAGCAGATTTTGGTAGATAAAGGTAGATGATCCAATTTACTGACCCCGCCATGAGGTCACATTTTGGCTGGATAGCATGATTCTGTTTAGAGTCTGCAGGTATAGTTCTCTATTGACTGTAAAGACACTTCACTCTAATGTTCTCACACAAGCACTACATAATGAACAGACCAACATTGCATAGCTTAATATATAAACAAGTGGAAAGCTAATGAGTGAAATAAATGAATGGCATTTGTAAACTAGGTGGTCTTCGGATTCAAAAGGTCTGGCTCCACAAATATGCAGCGGCAGAAGAAAGTTTATTACTGTAATTATAGTCAGCATCTCTCTCTCTATCTCACTCTGTGCTCTGTTTTGTTGAAAACTCTCTCTCAACTGTGTGTAACTGAGCTGTTGTGCCTCATTAAGATGAAGGCTGGGAGCATGTGTGAGCGTAGAGAGCTTAAACAGAGGAAAGCCCCCCTGTGGAAGCGACATCAGTCTGCTTTGTACACTCACAGTTGCCGCTTATTGCAGCTAAATGAAAAGTTCAAGCTTCCAGACATTCGCTGAGATCATTTATAGTAACAGACGTTGTGTTTTGCAACTTTGTATTTGATGCTAAAAGTAAGTGCTGAAAGCAAGCGGTGAACCCCTTTGTTATGGTTTTCCCAATACACTACTGACTCGTTAATTAATGCACAAACGCAGCTGTGTGACTGGTGTACTAGAGACGGGAGCTCTTCATTAGCATGTCTATTAAAAAGCAGGTCCACAGGCGGGATTAACTTCCCTGCTGAGTGCACAAACTGCCATGAGCCCACCTGACCACAGAAAACTGGAAATCTCAGTAAGAGGTGGATACAGCTTTCGCCTTTATGATAATTCTGGACAAACTGAGAGACATATAATGTTTGTGTTGCATAATATTTGTAATATCTCATTAATCAATGAAGTATCTTGTGCTTACTATGGATGTATTTATTATATACACCTTTTTACATTTACATTTAGTCATTTAGCAGACGCTTTTATCCAAAGCGACTTACAAATGAGGACAAGGAAGCAGTTTACACAACTATAAGAGCAGCAGTGAACAAGTGCTATAGACAAGTTTCAGGTGTGTAAAGTCTAAGAAGCAAAGCATTAGTAATTTTTTTTTTTTTTTTGTGAGAGAGAGTACAGTTAGTGGTATAGCCAGAGAGGCAGTTACAGATTAGGAAGGAAAGCGGAGACTAAACAGTTGAGTTTTTAGTCGGTTCTTGAAGACAGCAAGTGACTCTGCCGTTCTGATGCAGTTAGGGAGTTCATTCCACCAACTGGGCAGATTGAATGTGAGAGTTCGGGAAAGTGATTTCTTCCCTCTTAGGGATGGAACAACGAGGCGACGTTCATTCACAGAACGCAAGTTTCTGGAGGGTACATATATCTGCAGAAGTGAGAGCAGATACGAAGGAGCAAAGCCAGAGGTCGCTTTGTAAGCAAACATCAGAGCTTTGAATTTGATGCGTGCAGCAACTGGCAGCCAGTGCAAACGGGTGAGTAGCGGAGTGCCATGAGCTCTTTTGGGTTCATCAAAGACCACTCGTGCTGCTGCGTTTTGAAGCAGCTGAAGAGGTTTGATAGAATTAGCTGGAAGCCCGGCTAGCAGAGAGTTGCAATAGTCCAGTTTGGAGAGGACAAGAGCTTGAACAATGAGTTGAGCTGTATGTTCAGATAGGAAGGGTCGGACCTTTCTGATGTTATAGAGTGCGAATCTGCAAGATCGAGCAGTTCTAGAAATGTGGTCAGAGAAGTTTAGTTGGTCATCAATCGTTACTCCAAGGCTTTTTACCATTTTGGATGCAGTAATGGTTGCCCCATCCATCTGGATTGAAAAGTTATGGTGAAGAGTCGGGATGTCAGAAACTTCAAGCATTTCTATTTTACAATTTTTTATTTATTACTGATTTCAGCTGCTGGACTGTCAGTATCATTTCAAGAGTTCACACTTAGATATTGTTTGACAACTGTTAGCAGGTTTGGCATGCTGTCCCGGGAGAGAACCCTGAGCTCGGAGATAGGTGAGCCCAGGGCTCCCGCCTGGTCCATAGAGCATATGCGGGGAGTACGAGATCAGGTGGTTCTCGAGAGCTCCCCGTGGTAAGAGGAAGAAAAGGAGGAGAAGGGGTGGATGGGGGGTTTCTTCGGAAAACGAAGATAAAAGAGTAGTTCTAGCTAGGCTACTTATAGTGAGTTGGGGTTAATCTGATTGGCTAACTAGTGAATGTAAATGAGTGGCCAGCTGCGGTCAATCATATCACGTGCTCCTCTCGAAATTAGTTTGAAAACTTCACTTCAAGAGTTCACACTTAGATATTGTTTGACAACTGTTAGCAGGTTTGGCATGCTGTCCCGGGAGAGAACCCTGAGCTCGGAGATAGGTGAGCCCAGGGCTCCCGCCTGGTCCATAGAGCATATGCGGGGAGTACGAGATCAGGTGGTTCTCGAGAGCTCCCCAAATGCAGGAGACTCGGGACAGCAGCCGTGTATTCGAAGAAACTCCCCAAAAGGCTTGGATGGCTATATCCGGCTGCTGGATATAGTGGTTTTTCAGAAGGAAAGGTAAAGGGGGCTCCTGTGGGAGCAAAGGGTGATACAGACTCCTGCGGGAGCCCGAGCAGGGTTGGCGTGGGCTATGAATACTCCTGCGGGATAGTGGGGGGTGAAGGGGGCTGGGGTGGGGCATGGACTCCAAAGGAGTGAATTGCTCAAGGAACACTCCTTGCGGAGATAGAGCTGGGAGGTGGCAGCGCTATATATAAATATATATGTATATATGAAAATATATAGATATATAAATATATAATGGGGTAATCTAGTGCCTTGGGGGGGGCGATTTTTTGGACTCCTGCGGGAGTCGAAGCTCCTGGACACTCCTGCGGGAGATAGAGCTGTATGTGCCATCTCCAGCTGGAATCGGGAAGAGGAAGGGCAGGTGAAGGCCCCAGCTGAAGGGTGAATGGCAGTTGGGCGATGACCCCTGCGGGGGTCGATGCTCGGGACCACTCCTGCGGGAGTTAGAGCTTGAGGGTGACGGCACTATATATAAATGTATATTTATATGCGTGGGTGCATATATATATGCATATATATAAATGAAATAAAATAAATGAAAGGTAAATGTGTAAAATAAAAGTATAAGAAAATAAAATAAGCTAAGGCCGGGGAGGGTCGGTGACGTGACTCGTGCTCGTGTCACAGCTCGGGGTTGGTTGAGCTATTTTTGGCCAGCTCCAGTAGGAGTCGGGAGAGATGAGGGGGAGGTGAAGACTCCTGCTGGAGGGTGACGGGCAGAATTGGTGCGCTGGGGGTGTTCCTGCGGGAACAGAGCGTGGTGGTGGCAGCGCTATATATAAATTAATATGTATATGCGTGGGTGCATATAAATATGAATTTATATAAATAAAATCAAACAGAGAGCAAAAATAAAGCTATATTATATGTCATTGTTAAAATGACCTATAATATGTAAAAGCTAGGGTTGGGGGAGGGGCTGTGAGATGATTCCTGCGGGAACCGAAGCTCGGGGTAACACTCCTGCGGGAGTCAGAGCCATGGGGGGGGCAGGGTCCTACAGAAGTCAGGGAAAGGTGGAGGGGTGGTGAAGACTTCTGTGGCAGCGGCCAGGGGGGCGGGGGTGACAGGGGGGGCCTGGGCGGGAAAAACTCCTGCTGGAGTTGGGTGAGTGAATAGGGAGAGAAAGCTGAGTGCGACTCAGAGCCAGAAGGAAGAAAGCAGGGTTAGGTGGCTGGGTCGTGCCCGCGCCCTTGGGTGGCTGAGTAGCTCCTCCGCCCTCTGGGAGCCGGGATGGCTGTGTCTTGTCTTATCCCTGGATTAGGCTCGTGCCTTTGGCCGCTAGGTTTAAGGTGTCTGCTGGTGAGGGTCCTTTGGGCTTCCTTTAGATGACTGTGGCTGAGTCGAATGTAAGATTTGAAGGTATCGGAAGACCACCTTCCTATTGTTTGTATGTGTTGTTGAGATGCCCTTTATGTGCAACTGTGGTGGCGGCTCCAAATCTGACTGGAGTATGAATCTGGTGGGAAGCCTGAATGGTGGAGGACTGCTTTAATGTGTTTTTGAAACCAAGGCGTGTCACTGGATGGTGTGTGAAAAAAGGGGGGCTGGGGGACTTAAGCTTAGCATTTCCTATAGTGTATGTATGCTAGGAGTGTTTGGAATGGCTTGTGGGGAAGGGGATATTGAATATGTAGATGCATTGTCCTTTTCTGGATTAATCTGTTTATCATGATTGATAGTTTCCTCGTCAATCAAAGTTAGATCTGTGATGGTGGGTTGGATGTTGGGATCAAATTAGATGTTACTGTAATTTCACAACATCTGAGAAACTCGAAAAAAAAAAACAAGAATAAACATTGCATCTAGAGTGTGGTCTGTATGCAAGGATAGGTATCCTTCTGAGTGTGGAAATGCGTTGGAGAGTATGTAGGGCGAGATGGGCAGTCTGATGTCTGGGAGGGTGGGAAGCCTTTAATAAGAAGGCCGGTTTGTGAATTAGCAATAGAATCATAGTTTGTGTGAATGCAAGTATGTGATGAATAGACTGATTGTTTGCGGGGGCAAACGGGAATGAAGTGTTATGTGGGGAATGAAATGTTTGGATGTGTTCTGTAGGGAGGAACTATTGAGATATTCTGGGGTTACTTCCTAAAATATATTTATAGGTGTTGATGCAAATCATGTATGTGGGAATGTCATCTTCAAAGGAGGGATGAGGTCAGGTGCGGCTCTGCTTCTGGTACCAGTTTCTAGAAACAAAAGCAAGAAAGGGAATCAGCAATTTCCTTATATAATTAGGAACATGTACAACAGTTATAAATTAATTAATTAATTAATTAATTAATTAATTTATTTATTTATTTTTTTTTTTTTTATGAAGAGTTGTATATGAGTTTAAGCATGATAATGAAAATGATAACGCCTTTTGTTAGTGCAGTGGACAGCGGCTTCATTGTAACGGTAAATGAGAATTTTGGAGGCGGACTATTAATTTCTCCGCGATATGGTCCGTTGGTAGCGCGTCGGCAGTCCTGATAACATCCCTCTAAGCCTACGGCGGGGGCGGCGTCTGTGTATTAAAGATATGTACTGAGGATGAAATTGGATCGTTTATAAATGAGTGGGCAGCAATTCCAGCGCTTAGGAAGGAAAGCATAAGCCGGTCGCACGCCTTAAGCGCTGTTCGGTGACGTGCTGCGTTGCGCCATGCATTTAGAATTCAAAACATATGTTCTATCAGGGTGCGCGTCGGGGGCTGTCCGCAGTGCTTAGTCACAATTCAGGACTCTATTTGTATTCTGCCGCGCCACGGAGCGCTATGTAAATAGTTTAGTTTAAATTACATATGAATTTGCGTGTCTGGTGTGCATTAGCCTTCCCCCTGTCATGTGCGCACCCCGTCGCCGCGCTGAGCGGTGCCTCCGGTGCGCGACGGCCTTCAGACCGAGTTGATATGGCCGAGATCGGATAGAGATATATTCTCATCTAATCCGGGGACTGATGCTGCGAGTTGGAGGTGCGTGACAAAAAGGCGTCCCTGCAGGATAATGCGCGTGTGAGTTTTGATGTCCTAAGATAGACAGTTTGTGCTTAGCGCGATCTTTTCTCTTCAAGAATATGTAAGGGAACTAAATTTCAGTCGATTTATTTAGGTATGCATGTATGCAATTCTGCGAATCCAAATTGATGCTTAGGAATTTTATAGAAGTGCTTGAGCCGGAGGTTCTTCCACGATGGAAATGCCAATATTAGAAAGACTTGTCACTAAGTTTTCTTATATCTTCAGATATATTATATCTTCAGAACTTATATCTCAGAGATACGTGTAAACGTCTAGTAGATGAACTACGTGCGAACGCCGTAGTTATTGGCGAGAATCCCGCAAATTGTTTCTGAAATGTGGTTACTTCTGCGTCCGAATGATAGACAGACTGCGAAGTAGAATTGTGATGCCTGATTAATGTCAGAAATCGGAGATACCAGAGATCAGGGTTTAATGGAATTACTTAAAAGGCGGGGGTGATGTCGACTGCGAAGCTTTGCAGCAGACTAGATTAATTAAATATCACGCCACAAACCAAGAAATCTCTTTAGGGCATCTTCGTTCGGCGTGATGAATAATGCTGAAAAAGGCGGAATTATGAGAAGATGAAAGATCCGTTATTAGACGTTTTTAGAAACGTTCTAATGCCCATTTCAGTAGGCTAATGTGAATGTGCTTGACGAAGCAGCAAGAATGAGGGGATCGAACATGAATTTATTGTCGATCTCTTTTTCTATAATAGCTCTGTGATTTCTGGTTCAGCGTTGGTGGAGGGCTGGGAAGGGAGCGCCAAGATACCGGGCTTGGATCCGTTATACAGACCTGGAATGAGAAATTCAGAAAAATTAGGTCAGGGTGCAAACGTAAATCAGTATAAAGATTAAAAATGTTAACAAGTAATTTGTTTTCTTTAGACTTGGCTGACGGCGTGCCTGTCGCCGCAGTAGTAGCAAGTGTGAGAGGAGGGAAGGCTGGGTTTAGAGTGGTAAGGATTGCTGGAAGAGGAGGGCTGGAGTTTGTACTGGATTGGGGAGCTGCAGGCTAGAAGAGTTGCGTTATTGTCCGGGAGATTCCGAGATTGCTTTAGGGCTTTCTCTGGTGGCCCGGGGTGGCGCAGTGTTTGTGGGCTGTAGTACGTAGTGTTTAGGGAGCGTAGCAGGAGCGTGTGGTTGTAATGTCCTAGGGGGGCGGAGTCAGCGAAGACGTGGATTCGTAAGGTCTTTTCAGGTTTATTGCAGCAGTATGGAATTTGTGGTTCCGGCGTCTAGGAGTTTGGAGGAGTTCTGTGACTGTCGTTTGTTGGATACGAGAGACGTATGATGACGCTGGAGAAGGTACGTGGCGGTTTGAAGTAGAGGATTGAATAAAACATTGTGTTCTGGCTGGAGTAGCTAGGCCTTTGGCCTCTTACTGGAGCCTCAGTCTCGGGCAGACTTCCAGGCTGAGCTGGGTGTTGTTGAGATGGGGCTGATGTTTCAGGGAGCGCGGAGCTTTCTTTCTTGCCCGTTGCTGCGCTGTTGTGATCTCCGCCGCCTCCGTTGTTGTTTTCGTTGTAGTTGACGACGATATGATGATGATCATGATGATGATGATGATGATGATTGAAAATAGTAGGAGGTTGTTTTGTCCGTGAGTAGCTTTCGGAAGAGCTGGAGCGGACTTCTTGTTAGTTTCTTCGGAAAACGAAGATAAAAGAGTAGTTCTAGCTAGGCTACTTATAGTGAGTTGGGGTTAATCTGATTGGCTAACTAGTGAATGTAAATGAGTGGCCAGCTGCGGTCAATCATATCACGTGCTCCTCTCGAAATTAGTTTGAAAACTTCACTAATCATTCTGTAGCTATGTTTCCATACAAAGATGCGAATTAAATTTATGCACAAAACTGTAATATCGCATAAAAGGCATGCAAAATAAAGCAGCGTTTCAATCCAATCAAACATAATCATCACTTCCTGATTAACTGACGGCAAATATCAACAGTAAAAACGGAATTCGCTGCGGTAGGAGAAGCTGCGTGAATCTTTTCCTTATTTAATAAATGACTTGCACCTCAGAAGACAAATGCAGACACACAATGAACGTGTGGTGGCAATTGAAGGCGTGAGACGCGGAGCACAGATACTCTTGACAGACTTTGTCACAATCTTGTGACTGAACAATAATAATATGTAGGTTAGTGTAGGCTGCATCCAGCAGTTTTTTTCAATTTGCAAGATTACATTTAATGAAACTAAACTAAACTTTTACATCTCTGATCAATGTTTTGTGTTTACTAGTGTAATTTTGTGACAAATACCCACTTTGCGTTTTGCATCGACATGCTGTTTAGGCTTTATTCTGCAAGAACAACCGCCTGGATGTACATTATCCCTCGATTAACCATTAACACCCAAACAAAGACCAGCTCCTTCATAAGAAGCATTATAAACAGTTTGAACATCAAACCCGAGCATGACTCATTTAAAATCCCTCTAACGTCATTCCTCTATCGCTCATTCATTAAAATCCTGAATGACGTGCTCTGAATCCTCTTTAGCACATAAAGCATTGTCTCGTCATTCACTAATGATTATGACAGACTAAACTGCTCAGGCCAAGAGATGAAATCTGCAAATTTTGTTGGTTCCTCCTCTAACCTCTAGCTTTTCCTTGAAAGATGATTGCAAAGAGGAGTGTATGCATAAGCAATTATCAGGGATAGAAAAAAAGAGAGGCCATCAGTCAACAAGCCACAGCTGAATATAAATTCAAGCGCAGCATCATTTTATCATTCTGAGGGCTAGTGCACAGGAATACAAAGCTTTTTTTTTGCCTCTTTCAGTATTGCTTGCCTCCCTCCCATCTGTTCCCGGTCTGTGTTCTTCCTGTAAGTGTTTTCACTGCTAGTAAATAACAATTCACACAATCAATAAAGATTCTGCTTGCAGGGACTTCCTTCTAGTTCTACTGCATTTCTGTTGCACGTTGCATGAGTAAACACACAATGTATAATCCACATATTTTAATTTTCCTTTTGTTTATTGGACCAGCTAAAATGCCAGATGTCACAGATTCAATGGTGCTGGTAAAGTATCCATATAGATACTTTGTTTTTTTTTTGTTTTTCAATATGAAAGCACTATTTTTTTTCCTCTCAGCCAAAAGGTAAAATACTTTTTGGGTTATTAAAGCCTGAAGCTTTCATTTGATCTCAATAACACAGCCCTGGAATTACTTGCGTTACATATAAAGCAGATAACTTCTCAAATTTTCTTCACAAATAAAACTTTTCTTTTTTTTAAGCTACTGTTATTACTGGAGTTTTACTGGTCCAAACCTTACCCCTAAAGATATCCATCATTGGGTTAAGTACAAATTGTACTAAAACGTATGAACGAGAGCATAAAAAGTAATACGAATTAGCCACCAAATAGAAAATGAATTGAAATTATGAATTGCCATGAGATCGTGTATAATTGGTATAATTCCATTTAGTTCTGCAGCATTTACTACACAGAGCTGTAATTCACTGACAACCTATGCAAAATCACATTCAAAATAGAAATCTATGTAATTGGATGATGATAAAATTCAGATTCTGTCATAATGTCAACAGTTTACGTAGTGAACTACAACTCTGTAGTAAATGATGCTGAAGTAAATGGAGTTATACCAGTGCAATCTCAAGGCATTTTGTAACTTTTTGATTTAATGGCTAAATCATATTAATGGCATGTCTTTGACTATTCAACAATGCTTTGGGAGATTTCCTGGGTTTCTTCCTCACGAGTTTTCCGCATGAGAACACCCTCTGGCTTTCAGATGAAGATGTATTGCTAATCACAAAGCTGTGCTTCCCTGAAAAGATGTGCATAAAAACTGCAGCTTTGCTTAATCAAGATTGTGATTTCATGTCGTCCAGCCTTAATTTATATATAACTGTTTGCAATGAGTGCACAATTAGCAACAGCAATATATATATATATATATATATATATATATATATATATATATATATATATATATATATATATATATATATATATATATATATATATATATATATATATATATATATTGCTGTTGCTAATTGTGTAAATACATATATACAACAAGTTTTGTTAACGCAATCTGCAAATTACATGAATGGAGGCGACAAATTCTTGCACATGCAAATAAATAAACAGACACATAATCATTTATCTACATTCTCACGCTCAGCGAGAGCAGCTCACAGCAGGACCATAAAACACTAAAGTAGAAAACAATGGAAAAAGAGAAAAGAAAAATCCAACCCAGGTTCATTCTGAAAATATACCTCTATATACATTTCTGGAGAGCGCCAAATATGCCACGGAGCTAGGAATCTACCAGAGGCCACTGTGTACACTTTTCGAGAGCTCAAATTTCTCTCACGAGTGCCAGTTGCACCAGCTGTTCTCCTGAAAAACCATCAGAGGCCGCTGTCACCTGACTGTTTAACTGACTAACTGTTTGACTGACTGACTGACTGATTGACTGACCCACACTCCTCCTTACCTAAACCCAACCAACAGTGTGTTCAAAAGCACCATGACCTGCCCACCTCCTTCCCTAAACCCAACCAACAGTTTTAAAAAGCAATCCAGAAAAAGAAAAGCCCTCGCCTGATTTTTACCATGTTTTTAGATTTCACCACAACCTCACCCTGTTTTTTACTTGTTTATTTTTATTTTTTTGGCTTCTGTTTTTGTCTTACCCACTTTCTGGAACTGTTCTTTGCCCCATCGTCATGGTCAACTCTTCTCTGCATCTCAAGTCCTCTGATGTACATAGCGAGCTACTGGACAAACTGGTAGCAACAGGAAAGCTGTCCATACGGAGGTAAGCGGTGAGCTGATATGCGCAAAAAGGAACGGCATCATACTGCCCTGTAGCGTTCAAAATGTGAAATGCAGCCATAAATCATAATCTGCAGAAATGTATATGGGGCTATGTTTTCAGAATGAGCCTATGTTGAAACAATTTGGAACAAAGCAGAGAAAACAGGGAAAATCTAAACGAACAACAAATATTGAAAAAGAAAATGATGGAAACAAAAAATGTAAGTCCCTTAAAGGGATTTTGAATTTGTCAAGTTGGAAAAAACTGGTTAAGTGTGACTAAAGGGCAAAAACGAAGGAGTAGAGATATTTTAAGACATACAGTAAAGGGCATCTGCACCAGTTCTGTCTTTTAAGATGTGCTCTAGTAACACACATATAGTTTTGGTAGGTCAAACATATCCAGGCAAACACAGGAAGCAGCATTATAAATAGAGCAGTGATGTTAGTCTCAGTGCGATCTATGCGATTTGCAGGATATCCAGAAAACCAAACTTATTCAGTGCGAAAAAAGGAAAAGAAACACAACTGGGAGAAATTCACGCAAGGATAATTGCACTTTAGTAAAAACAACTGTAATTTACAGGGTACATACTCATACATACAAGTTAATATACTTAAAGTAGTATAATACTTGAAGTAGTATACTTAAACATTTATAATAAAGGTTAGGGTTGCATTGTCTGCATTGTTTTAAAACCTGATTCCCTAAAGGAATTATGCAAATTAAACAGCAGCACAAAAAATGCCTTGTTTCTGCTAACTACAGTTTGCATGGGGCAAATCTTGGATCTACATTGTGCCAGCTAGTTTCTGAGTACTATAAATCAACCACTACTGTACAAGTCAGATAACAAAAATATTTTAATAAAATTCCATTTTAGAACAGCACTGACAAAAACAAGGCTCTTTTTTTGTGAATGAGATTGCTAAAGTGCGCTTTGAGTGCTGATATCAGATTGCAAGGGTTTTGTTAAGTGCTTCAAGTAAAAACAGATCAACCTCAAGTGTCTATGATATACTGGTCTTTAAATATGACTTCAATTCACCCTCAAGGGTATATTCAGTGTTTATAAGACTATTATTGGCCAGTTTTCCTATCTAGCACACAAAACCATTTAAAAAAACCACCCTATGTTCCTCTGATGAAATTTAAATAAAGCATTTCAGTCTTTGCTCTAGTTAATGGCCAATTTTAGGCAGTAACCAAAACAAACACTCCTTCGTTTCTGCAACATTTGTAACAACGTACTCACTGTACTCTACTTTATGTTGATTTTATGTTAGTAAGCACCACTGTTGCAACAATATAATGCAAACTGTGGCCAGCTTTAGAGCATTAAACTACATGTTCTTTTAGAAATGGAAGTGAATGAATTAATTTTAAACTGTAAAAAATCTAAATTTATTAAAAAATTAATGTTTGTCTGTACTCTAGTGGCATAATTCTACATTAAAATTTAAATTTCATGGCAAACTATTACTGTTTTTCTTTGCAAAAGTGGGCTATTGAACTACAATGCCAAACATATTTTGTAGAAGCTCATAAAACAGGCTGCTTGTGTGGGACTTGAGATTTTGTGAGTGTGGACACCCATATGCATCATGAAACCCCCTCTAGATAAAACACACAGAGGCACTGACACACACAAACAGCAGTGCACACATTAATAACCCACAGAGAGCGAGAGAGAGAGAGAGAGAGAGAGAGAGAGAGAGAGAGAGAGAGAGAGAGAGAGAGAGAGAGAGAGAGAGAGAGAGAGAGAGAGAGAGAGAGAGAGAGAGAGAGAGAGCCCACACACTGCCCTCTCTCCCACTCCTGCAGCCGAATCATGCCTTCTACCTTGAGTATAGAAAACACAGCTTTCACACATGAATATTTGATAACTTGTATATAAATACACCTCACACAAGCACTCTCCACAAACATAATAAATCTCTGGCCTTCCTGAGAATGTGCCTCCCTTTATACATTGCATATATACATATACACACATATAAATAGCAGATATATTTAAATACGGTTTACCTCTGTACTGCGCGCAACAACAAACAAGAATTCTTACTAAACAATACATTTGAACAGATTCTTAAAACTTATTTATGCCCAAATAGGGCTGGACAATAATTCGGTATCAATATATATCGCGATAGATTTTTTTTCAATAACGGTGGTATGATTTTTAAACCCAGTTCCAGTATTTTGATATAAATTTGCATATATATGTTTTATTATATATATATAAGATCTTATACATTGTATCATTTGTCACTGAATGACGGTCAGTGCTCAGCCGTCAGAAAAGGCGTGATGTCACTTGCGTGATGACGTACACCACAGACACGCAGCCAGAGCTCAGCAGTTGGTTAAGGTCTGTCGCAGAAAGCTTAAGCTACAAAATGAGTGCCCTGAAAAGAGATGTGAATGAGGATTAAGGAGTTCAGTGTGCAGGGGGGAGGAGCTGAACACGCAGCGTCAACAGGCGCCTGGACTCTGAGGTCTGTGGGATTGGGGCAGAGCAATCACAGAATCTGGTTGCACAACTAGCACAGTAGGTGGCGATATGCACAAAGAATGCAATTCGCCAAAAAACTAAGAAGAAGAAGAAGAGATGTGAATGAACAAGCTTTCACAAGTAAGAATGCAGACGAAATAGTTGATGAGAGTGGAAAGACTAATGCAGGGGTGTGGAAGTGGTTCGGCTTTTTAAGTTTCGATAAACTTATAGTTTCGGGTCTCTGCAAAATGTGCGGGAGAGTGGTGCCGACTAGCAGTGGGAACACATCAAATCTGTTCAGTCAAAAAGCAGCCGCTATAGTTATGAAGTGACGTGCGTCTGTTCAATACAGCATGAGGCGCAGAGCGTGAAGCAGGTCGCACACTAGAAGCGCCACTCGGCGAAGCACTGCGTAAGCGCCACTTATTTCAGAATTCTAAAAATTGGTTTCTATCAGGGTACACACACCAGCGCCGCAAGTTGGCAGCTGTCCATGACTCAGGACACTGTTCATATTTCTGCCACGCCACAGAGTGCTATCTGATTAGTTTCATTTTAAATATCATGTGAATGTGCGTGTCTGGTGTGCGATACTTTCAACTGTCATGTGCACGCCGTGTTGCGGCGCTGAGCGGTGCATACTGTGTGTGATGCCCTTGAGTCACCATAAGCAAGTGGTGCGGCAGCCGAAAACATTTGCATGTGTTTGTAGAAAAGGCCTTTTGTACTATGCATTGATATCGTCAATAGGGATACAACGATATTAGGCAATTTCACTATTAACTGCGCTTTAATTTGTCACAGTTAATTAATCGTAAAGGCTTCTAAGCCGCATTTCTTTTGCACGGAACAAAGCGAAACTGCTACAATTTAACAAAGTTATGCCAAGTTGCCATTGTGCGCTAGTTTAAAGTTCCAAGTATGTACACCAAGGCTAATACGAATGCAAACCGGATTAACTATAGCAGCGGCCGTTCCCATATCACATGTTTTCCACTTGCAAGTTTGTTTTTTCTAATGTAAGAATATAAGACAATATGCAAGCACAAGCGGAGCAACACGCTTGCATCTTTCCAGGCGCACACAGTAGAAAACATCTCACGTGAGAGTTGTGCGTGCCTTTAAGTGTAAACAAAAGATATTTTAGACAAATTATTATTAAAATGATTATGTATGAATGAACGCAGATGATAACAACAGTTAATCTGAATAGCTACTTACCTAATATAAAGCTTGAATTTACATTGGATGTGATAACCTTGAAACCATGATTATTCTTCAGACTATAATCATACAACCAAAATCTATAACTGTTGCATCCCTAATTGTTATGCAGTTCAAAAAATAACATATGAATGTGCCTGAAAAAGCCTACTTCAGCAATGCACTGCTTTTGTTGAGCTCTGAAATACAACATTTGAATGTTTGTAAAAAAAAAAAAAAGCCACATTGTACTGATATTATGTAGTTTTAAAATACAATTTATTAACATTTCAATGTAGAAAAAGAAAACGTGGATGTATTAAGGAAAAATACAGCATATGGGCTCTTATATGCAGTTGTGTTATCACTCATATAGTAAGTCATATCTCTCCGGCCCTTCGTTTGAGATGCTTTTCATGAACCGGCCCCCATGACAAACTAATTGAAGCCCTGCGATAGAACATAGTGAGAGTCAGAAGATCAGGCATCATAAAAGTTTAAGCCAACCTATCGCCTCACCATCACCACCATCCACCTCCCCGACACCAGCGGTGTCATAAGAGAAGACAATGAAACAAACACAGATGGCTATAAGGCGCCATGTAGGATTTAAATCAAACTTCACTTGTCAACACGTGCATATACACCTATAAATTACTCGCATATAAACCTATACTATGTTCAAAACATGTATAAAACTTTCATACATAACTCGCATATACATATACACACGCACATGCAAACATATAAACTCGATCCTTGCATATAGTCCCACATTAACACACGCACATACATATAAACTCGATCTCTGCATATAATTGATCCTCCCATAAACACCCAAATGAACACACACACAAACTCGCTGCATGCTGGGATAGCACTCGAGCAAACTTACAAAATAAAACTCACAAACATATTTATCAGGAATCTGGTTATTGCAAAGCTGATGAATTAGAAAGAATGTGATTAATGGAGGTATTAAATCTGTTGAATAACGAAAATGTGTTAAATAGACTATATAAAATATATAAGAACTATTTTATGTTAAACCTTTTAATTTAATTAAGTAATTACATACACAAATATAAATAGACAGATAGAACCCTTAATGGACGTTCAAGATGAAAACAACCAGAACTATGAAAATACTCATCTGTTTGTACAGGCTAAATACAAATAAAAAGTGAACATAATTTTTTTGTACTTTTTTTTATTTAAAAAAGTTATAAGAGCCTGGAGGTATTAAAGACTTTGCAAATTCAGTTTGCAGACATTTGTAGGTACAGACATCTGTTGTGTGCGTTCTTGGCAGTTTTTTCCTGTCTTTTTAATATTGTCCATATTGATATCGGAATTATATCATATCGACCGAAATTAAGAAATATATTGTGATATACATTTTTGCCATATCGTCCAGCCCTATGCCCAAAATCCTCACCTACTTATAAATATGTTTTTGTTTTGTTTTTGAGTAAGATGGAAAAAAATTATGACTTATAAGTAATTAAAGGTATAAGTAAACAGTTGCATATACATAAAATATTACTGACAATTTTTTTTGTTTGTTTTGGTAAAAAAATATTTTTTTTAATTACATTTTACCCTATTAGATTAACTACTAATGAAACATTTTTTAAAACTTTTCTTTTCCTAAAAAATTATGTGTTATCTTATTGAAAGCACTTACTTAAAACAGAGCATATATATATAAAATAAAATAAAAAAAAAATGTAAAAAATTTAAAATATATATATATATATTTTTTCATTTTATTTTATATATATATATGTATATATATATATATATATATATATATTTTTTTTTTTTTACATATATATATATATATATATATATATATATATATATATATATATATATATATATATATATATATATATATATATGTGTAAAAAAAAAAAAATATATATATATATATATATATATATATATATATATATATATATATATATATATATATATATATGTAAAAAAAAAAAAAAAAAATATATATATATATATATATATATATATATATATATATATATATATATATATATGGGGTCCGGGTGGTTTGAAGGTCTAGAATTTGTCCCAAACATTTGAGCCAATACCATGCAATAATAAATTGTGAAAATAACCAATTAAAGAAGGATTTAAGAACAAGTGAAATCCTCTGTTGGCTGTCGCATCAGAGTGACTTCGGCTAATCAGTTTTGGCCAATGCAAACATTTATTTTTTACCAATCCAATATCCAGCTGTGTAAGAAAACATAAAACATACATGTTTTAATGCTGTATTATGAAAATGGCCAAATTCTGGCTGAGGTAAGTGATTGAGGCGCTGGCCAGTTTGTTCTTTGCCTAATAAATGACAATAGGCTACAGTTTTTAATTTTAAACTTTAACAGATTCCTAAATTTTAAAAATACAGATATATTCTAATGATGTATGATGTAATACATTTGTACTTTATTTTTAATCTTTACGAAATGTTTTTGGTACATCAAAAAGTGTAATAATGATGACAATTAATTGAGCCAAAAATTGTGTTAAAAATGTCTCTATAAACGCAACATTTAAACCTCATAAATAAATATGAAATGAGGTGAATAACTGCAAAAAAAGTCCAGTTTATCTGAAAAAAGAAACACCCCTTGCCCCAGGCTGTCTATGGGCCTGATATATGTACACACACATAGTAGCAAAACACAGTGTCTAGCTTAGGAAAATATTTAAAACAGAAAACATTTAAATGAATTTTTACAGTTTATTCACACAACAATGGCATTCTAGGTACCAAAAAAAAGGAAAATGTTGATAAATTGTTTCAAAATTTATATTAAAAAAAAAAAACGATATCATTAACTAAACTATAAAAGCATGCAATTTTGTGAAAAGAGTGATATCATGCACATGCGTTTTACATTCTTAGCCTATAGGCATCTGTGAAACAACCAAAAACAACAATGGCAGACTTTGACCATGTGTATGTGTGTAGTCACATTGTTTCTTTAAAAAGTGACATCAGCAACTACTGGCTTGGGATGCAAAATGCATTGTTTTTAGTCACTTTAGCAGATTCATGTGAAAGGGGATGGTTTTGACAGCGTCATCATCTGTGCGTGAAAACATTCAAAAAACGCAAAGGAAAAAAGCATAATAAAAAGGCCATACACTATTGCAGTAAAACTCTGATTCCACCACACACACACACACACACACACACACACACACACACACACGCACACACACACACACACACACATACACACACACAAGCATGTACTCATGAATACACACTTCCATATGGACAATGTAGGTGTGAGTGAAACTGAGAATTCAGCAGTGTGAAGAACGCACTGCCATTTCAACCTCTCAACCAGACTGGCAGCCACATAAAACAGAGCGACAGGCCTGTTTCACTCACCCATACAGCCTCTAATGGTGAAATTTCTCTGCGTCTCTCCTCCAAACCACATCTTGCCTTTCTCTGGTTCATTCAAACTAAAAATATACACAGTCTTGCTTGCCAGTGAAGGCTTAGCTGCTGTGCAACTCTGCAAAGATTTCAGACAGAAGACAAATCTAGACAGAATAATGGTCTAAGAGGCAATTATTTCAAAATAAATGCTCAAACGATGACAATCATGGGTTTTGTGTAATCATTTAGCATGTGAAGATACATAATAAAGGGAAATCCACAAATACTGTCTGGATCTGTGATTCCTCAAGCTGTTCTCACCAAGCAATTTTATGTCTAATAGACATCTAATAGACAAATGTAGACATTTTGGCTAAAACAAGGCAAAAGATAGGCTGTCAGTGAAAATCTAATAAGAATAGCATAAAACTATACCAGTCATTAAATAGATTGGAATGGATGACTACATGTGTGAACCCAGTAAGCATTTTTGTTTTAAAAATATGTGTAATAGATGTCTAATAGACGTCTAAACATGGTCGTCTTGGCTAAAACAAGGATAAATTTGGAATTGGCCAAAACTAGACTAGTCATCAAATAAACAGAAAAAAAAGACTACACATATAAAGTCTGTCTAATCTGTCTATTTGATGACTAGTCTAGTTTTAGGCTATTCTTAGATGTCCATTAGATTTTCACTGACAGCCCAAGTTTAGCCTTGCTTTTAGCCAAGCTGTCTAAGTTTAGATGTCTATTAGACGTCTATTTAACACAGAAATGTTTGCTGGGAAGTGTGTCTATTCTGTCTATTTGATGACTAGTCTAGTTTTGGTCTGCTTTTAGATGTTTATTAGATTTTCACAGACAGTGCTTATTTAGACTTGTTTTAGCAAAGAAGTTTGTTTTTAACATATACAGGTATTAGATGTCTATTAAACATAAAACTGTTTGTAGATACCCACCCAGTGAGCATTATTTGTGTTTAACCTCCTAGGGCTTGAGTGTCCACATACGTGGACAGCCCATTTAGCTCTTAAGTGGCTATTTAAAATACTTTGAATGTTTTATATTTTGTTACAGACAAACAGTGTCATCCTGCAACTGTTTTGCAATGTACCAAACACTATTTTTAACTGTCCAAAATGGGAAAAAAATGTTTTTACTCTCTGATAGTCAAAGCATTTAAAAAAAATCTATGGTAAATATGCATTAAAAAATTCAGGAAAAGTGTTTTATGTAAATTCGGACCACGAGTCCACATATATGGACATCATTTTCCCCTAAAAGTACATCATATCTAGGTTCTAATAAGCCCAAATAGGAAAGAGAAATAAAAAATGCATGTAAAAAAACACCTTGGGCCTTTCGAGGTTAAAATGAGTCAAATAGATGTCTAATAGATGTATAAACATAGATGGCTTAGCTAAAATAAGTTTGGTTGGTCAGTGAAAATCTGATAGTCGTCTAAAAATAACCCAAAACTAAACTAGGTATCAAAAACGCAGAATTGACAGATTACACATTTGAAGTCTGACTGATCTGTGTATTCGGTGACTAGTCTAGTTTTAAGCTACAGTTAGATGTTCATTAGATTTTCACTAACAGACCAAATGTAGCCTTGTTTTAGCCATCTACATTTACACATCTATTATACAAACCATTGTTTTATTCATTCATTCCTGCCAATTTGATGACTAGTCTAATTTAGGACTACTGTTAGACATCTATTAGATTTTCACTGACACCCCAAATTTAGCCTTGTTTTAGCCCAAGCTGTCTATGTTTAGCCGTTTACATTAGACTTCCTTTAAACACATAAAGGCTTACAGGGCTCATCTGTTGTAGCCGCATCTCTAAAAGAAAATCGTGAAGGAAGGAACTGCATCTCTCCAGTAAATATTGATTCGCTAAATGCAGCAAGACTAGACAATAATAATTCAACAGCAGCAGCACACAGAGGGCCTGAACTGAATTCTGCACATCATGACAAGGTGACAAACATTCCTACATTGATCTTCATTGATTAAATTCCTGAGAGAAAACACCACAGCGAAAGTCACAACCAAAATGACTCGCAACAGTCCAGGAAATCTTCAAAGGGAAAAGAGCAAGCTGTCTCTTCGTCTAATCGTCTCTTCAAACCTGACCTTCTCTACCTCAGACCGCCAGTGGTTTAACGTGGACCTGACAGTGAACCCTCAAACACACTGACTCAATGAAAACAGAAGAAAGTGAAAACAGAAAGGGCAGACCATCTGTATGGATTGGTGAGGGAGTCATGTATGAGAAAGAACTTCTAATGCAGTGTTGCAGAGATCATCGGGTCACACGCAAGTTAAAAGCAGTTATCCTGTGAAGATTTTGATGAATTCAATAGAAGCAATATGATGAGGGGGAAACAACTGAATGTCAGCGATGGGAAGTCTGTACGTTTCAAAGAAAAGGTGATTCATTTGTTTCAGCGTGACACATCACGTGATCTTTTTCTTCTTCAATAAAGGCCATTTAGAACATTTTTTTCTTTCACATTAAGGTAAAAACATTCTGCTGTTCGACTATCTAACTTCCTTTCCTTTAATCAGTCACATGTCTGATGATTTAATAAAAAAGATTTGTGATTGAATTCTATCATGTTTAGAAATTGGACATCAATAATCTCCCAAGCTGTTTAGGTGAACAGGCCTCATAGATATGTGTACGTCAACACAAGACTCACAGAGGTTTAAGAGCTAATGCTCTCTCAGCCGTAAACTGTGTAAGAAGACTTAAAGGGTCTCAACCAGAACCTACATTTAACCTCTCTGATTCCATTACAAACTATCCAAGAAAAAAGAGAGATCATTTTGCTAAACTTTTTTTTTTCTGGGAAAAAAATCCTCCCATTACAGATTTGTTACTACAGTACAGCATAAGCATTGTTTCAGGAATAATGAATTCCTAGTCTATCCTGTGCAATCGTTGATACAGTTCAATATTATCTGTATGTGTGTGTTTTATTTTCATTATTCTCTTTTGGTAAATCACATTTACCAGATTGTCACTAACTTAAAACACTTTTTTTTTTTTTTTACAAAAAGTGTGTAAATATCTTCAAGTACTCCTTTTACTGATAGTTTTGCTTTGGAAGTATTCTGTATGATTAAATATGAAGGAATGAATAAAAGTGGATAATGTGCACTCATAAAAATACTAAAAACATTACTAGTTAGTTATTACAAGACTTTGAAATTCCCATGACTACTATATTCAATGTCAATGAAGATAGCACACTCAGAAATAAAGGTATGCGAGCTGTCACTGCGGTGGTACCTTTCCAGAAGGTACATGTTTGTTCTTAAAGGGTACATATTGGTACCTCAAATGCATTTATTAGTACCTAAAATTAAGAGGAACACTTTTGTACTACTAATATGTACCTTTGAGGAATTAATATAGACCTTTTAGGTACAAATGTGTACCTTTTGAAAAGGTACCACGCCAGTGACAGCTGGCGTACCTTTATTTCTGAGAGTGCATACGGCCCGATAAAATCACCGAATTTCTCAAAGACACCGTTTAAGAGCCACCAATAAAGATCATATAGGGCTGGTATAATGCAAACTGGTTGCAGGTTAACATGTATGGTGAAACAGGAATTGCTGAGTGATATAATCCGTACTTTCTTTTAGAAAACAAAGTAGTTTGTTGTCCACCTTGATTTTCAAATCGTTGCAACCTCTTTACATTCACAAACAGCTACACTACAAACCATGAAATGCTATAGTTTTAAAAGCATATATGAGTTCACCAGCCTTTTAAAAAGGAAAAGTTCTCAAAAACAATAACATGCCACAAGAAAGGAAAGCAATGCATCGCAATGAGACGAGCCTCCTTCAGCGCATCTCCTCCTGTACTGCAGGTATGGAGCGCGCGTGGCCATCGGATTGACCTTCCTGCTGCACGCGCACCTGCACACACGCGCAGCGCTATACCTGAGCTAATAACATCCATTATACAAATGCGATAACGGCAAACTACAGGCATGTTTTTGACAACAACCACATTTACAAGACACACGAGACACGGTGCAAGCAAAATATGTTACCATGATCGATCTGAGAGATCAAATCTCTAAGTACGCAGCGCAAAAAGCATCACTTACTCGCTGGTTCTTCGTGTTATTCATGTTTGAAGAGTCGCTCGAACTCCGAAATGACCGCGCGGTCTTACGCAATCCTGCCCATTCACTGCAACTCTGAAGTGATCAGATGTCCGTTCCCGCATTAAACAATACGTCACTCTTGCACAACGAATGCTTGCCCGGGACTGTCGGTGTTTGACACGGTCATCTGGTCGAGCTCATCTCTCAGCTGTCATCTCTCTCTCTCTCTTGCTCTCTCTCTCTTTCTCACCGGTCCAGAGGGTCACACGAGCTGCGTTGAGGGAGAGCCAACCGGCAGGGCTGAAGAGGGGCGGCGGGCGGTGCTGCTCACTTCTGTGGGTTTAGCTACTATGTCCGGTGCAGGTATAACGACAATCATCAGCGTATACTATATATGAAGTAAGTATATATATATACAAACGGCATAGCGCAAATTAAAACAAAGCTGTCAGTCCGTAGTCTCAATCTCCATGCTCGTCATAACCGTCTCCCGTCCTCGTCCGCTTCACGTCCACGGTGAGTTACATCACCTCTCCAGCAATAGCAGCGAGTGCTCGGAATAGCAGCCTCGGCGGAGCAGCTGGAGAATATGGTTTGGATCAGCACGTGGGTTAAACCAATTAAATCTTTATGGAGCGGCGACAGTCTGAAGAGACAAAGTTGCCAAAGAGCTTCATGATTAAAATATGCACGTGCAGAATCATACTTTGATTAGTCGACTCACTGCTAAGTTACTCAGGGGGGTTTGAACTTTTTAGG
Organism: Danio aesculapii; assembly: GCF_903798145.1. Lineage (NCBI taxonomy): Eukaryota > Metazoa > Chordata > Actinopteri > Cypriniformes > Danionidae > Danio > Danio aesculapii. The sequence goes on along the minus strand of NC_079439.1, from coordinate 40,902,427 downwards.
TGTCATCCTGATTATAAAACGTTTAGTTTCTTTCTGATTATTGTTAATTGTATCAGCAGGGGGGAAATCTGTTTGAATAATATGAAGGTCAACACTTTCATGTAGTTCTGAGTGGCGGATTTATAGAAATTATTGCCATAAAACACAAACTAAAGTAGCTCGCTAAATGTGATAATAGCAGCCATTATTGATTACTGTTACTTTGTATATTCATAAATACATTTACTTGATTACAACTTTATTAATTGTGTATTAGGGCAACACAATGGCTTAGTGGTTAGCACTGTTGCCTCACAGCAAGAAGGTCGCTGGTTTTAGTCCCAGTTGGGTCAGTTGGCATTTTTGTGTGGAGTTTGCAGGTTCTCCCCATGATGGCATACTCTGGTTTCCCTCACAGTCCAAAGACATGCGATATAGGTGAATTGTATAAACTAAATTGTCCGTAGTGTATGTGTGTGAATGTCAATGTGTTTGGTTGTTTACCAGTACTGGGTAGCAGCTGGAAGGGCATCTGCTGTGTAAAACATTTAATAAATAATTTGTCGATTCATTCTGCTGTGGCGACCCCTGATAAATAAAGGGACTAAGCCAAAGGAAAACGAACGAATTAATAATTGTGAATTAGTGATATAAACACTTCACCATTGTATTACCAGTAGGCTACTGCTTTATGAAGTAAAGTGAACTCACCATATCGTCAAGTATGGTTCGCAAAAACAATAACATGCCGCAATAACAAGACTCCTCAAGTACTGCAGGTATTGAGCACCCGTGGCTATCGGACTGACCTTTCCACTGCTTGCACACCTGCACACACACATGCAGCTGTCATCCCACTCATACCCATACTCGAAATTGGTCCTTTGATTTTAACCCAACCAAGTGCACACAAACATAAATCATACACATGGAGCAGTGAGGAGCTATTGCGTCCAGCACCCAGGAAGCTATTAGGGTTTAGGTACCTTACTCAAAGCCACCTTCACACACCCATCTTCAATTCCTGCCAGGACCAAGAATACGGAGAAGTCCAACTCCCTAACCATTGCATGTCCATCTACCTAACTTCCCCTAAAGTTTGAGTGTTGATCAATCATGAGCCCTAGAAAATAATGCTGCACCACAGTAAAATATTTCTGACATCCTCATATGTCAATGGACTCTACTGTATCTTGACCTGTGAATCTTTCTTTTTTTCTGATAATATTTAATCATTCAATTCCTGCGTAGCTGTTTGGAATGAGAAAATGCAAAAATCCTAAAGGAATCATTTTCATATCATTATTGGTACAAATTAGGTGAAAATTTACCAACAATTAATAGAAAAAAACAACTTTTAACTGTTGTTCATTGATGATAAAGCAGCACTTTATTGTGTGTGCAGCAAAGATGATTTTTGTCCATCTGTATTTAAGAAGAGTATCCAAATATGTACTAATGAAAGGTTTGAAACTCCACTTGGTTAAACAGCTTTATAAATTTAAAACCTAAGGCAAATTGAAAAAAGACATACCAAAAAAAAAAAAAGAATCCTGTGTCCATTATTACCAATTTCATATACACTCACTTCATTTACTGCTTATTAAGACACTGAAAAGTGAGCAGCAACTCTTTAATGGTGATTATAATAATCACAGCCTATGTATGTGAAACCTGGTAACTATAGCATTTTACTAAATATGTCGTATTGCACTTAGTGTGACTAGGGCTGGGCGATTAATCGAAAAGTAATTGAAATTGACATTCAGAACCTATAATCGATCTCATTTTTCCAGGTCAATTTTTTCAATTACTTTCCCAACTTTTCCCTACTTCCCGTGTGGAGTCACGTGACCCCACTGTGTTTAGGCTGATTTATACTTCTATGTCGAACACACCAAGATGTCCTTACTGCAGTCTGTAACCACGATGATGCACTTGACCATTTATATTAAAATACTGTTTACAGAAGATGCAAGAAATGCACTGTTTAAAATATTATTTACAGGATATACAAGAGTTGTTTTATTTAGAGGAGATACTGATTGTTTTCTATTTTTAATATGAAAAACATTGAAAATAATTAAATTTGTTTCCAAAAGTGCAAGATATTTATTTTCTCTTTTTTATAAAAAAGTGACTGTTGGTTTCAGGCAATGTGTGTTTTAATTTCAGTTGTTCAACACTGATGTTCAATAAATAATCATAGATACCAGATAGTGTGTGTTTTCATCAGTTATATTAAAATCAGTGATGCAAGCTTCATCCCAAATTCTCTCACTTGTAATATGTGAACATATTTACAGTGTAAAACTTGTCTGTGAACTATGAGCTAATAAAACTAACTAATAAATAAAGAACTAATAAAATAACCGTTCATTAATCATAATCGAGTTCAAACGTTCAATTAATCAAGATTTTTATTTTAGGCCAAATCGCCCAGCCCTAAATGTGACTTAATATCATCCCACGCAGGCCCAGTGTCTGCTCAGGATCGACTGAAGCCAGGACAATGACAGACATGCTCTTAGATTCATTAAGCCACTTCAGATGGCAGTTGTAGGGGGCACAGCAGGCTACATTCATCCACGTGGAAAATAGGTGAGGAGTGAGCCAGCAGAATGAAGATTAATGCCAAGAGTCCCTGTGTGCTTCTGCTGGGTCCTTTTGGAGGATACACTGTGTGTGTAATTGAATAACACAATCAAAAGCACATTGTAAGAGTTGTGTGATATTGAATTATGTAACAAAGTTATTGATATATTATTTCAATCCAGACTTAGCAGAAATATAAGATTCTGCCAATACATTTTTGAAAAAATATCAAATTTGAACAAATTCAAACTAAAATAAATGATTAAAAACATTTAAATCAAGTAACTAGCTCCCTACATGTTTTTCAAGTGCAGTAAAAATTCCCTCCATTAGCCCTTACAGATCATGGCCTCCCAATCATCCCCATCCACCCAAATTGGCTGCATCACTGTCTCTCCACGTCACCTATAGCTGGTGTGTGTTGAGTGCACTGGTACCGTTGTCCAGTGGCTGCCGTCGTATTATTTAAGTAGATGCTGCACACTGGTGGTGCTGTGGAGAGACCCCCCTCATGATTGTGAAGCACTTTGGGTGTATGTCCAAACACAATAAATCTGCTATATAAATACAAATTACATTACAGTACCTCACCTAGAACAGCACTACACTTGCAATGCAACACTGGCTATATTTTATATCAGCATTTACACTATAAGCTTGGCAAAACAATCTAAAGTACATGCACTGACTCTGAAAAGCTTAGATCATTAAAAAAACATACAGACAGTTTGAAGTGCTTTGCTTGCAGATGACAATTCAAGATTTTACTTTCAGCAAAACATTCAACTTCTGCATGACTCCATTGTCATCCGTTGCATTTTTAAGTGATGTCTGACATGCATTGAGAGGACAATTTCTAATAAGATGACAAACGCTTATGCATATTCAATAGACTCTTTTTACATTTCCGGGTTTCTCAGTAGCGTAAGAAATCTTGGTTGAGTAAACTAGATCGCAGTCAATCGGAGAGTACAACAAATAATTTTTTTGACCCTATTTACTGAAATAATAAAAGTAAAAGTCAACGATGGTGTTTTCAAGACTTTCAGAAAAAGGAAAACAATAGTGTGACACTGATGACATCAAATTTACTTTCATCCCCATAGACGTTGCATTAGAAACACCTTGTATAAGTGGTAAATCATTTTTGTAATTTGATGCAAAGATGATATAAATACATTCATAAATGCTTATAAAATGTTCATATATTATTAAAAATATAAATATTAGAAACTTTCAAGGATTTAAGATTATAATGAATGTTAAATGCATCGTAACAGTCTTGTGAAGAGTGCATTTGTTTCTATTTAGATTTATTTCCACATATGAATAGGGTTCTAAACTGATCTGTGAATATTGGGATCGATGTGATTTTACTTCTTCAACTTTCATATTTGTGGGTGAAATCTGACCATGTAACACATAAATGAGGGCTATTGATTAAGGGTTAGGATCGAGATAAGCGATAAATCATTAACGTTTTAGCACTAGTCAGTGGATATTTAATTTCCAAACTGCCTTGAGACTTGGGCTACACAATTAATCGAAAAAAGATCGCGGTCTAGATTCGACCCTACACACAATCTTATTTCAGCTTTTCTGTTATTCAGCCAATTATATTTACAAGGTCAGGAGAGAAGCATAAAGGCAGTCGCATAAGTCACATAAGGTATAATTTACCCCAAAATCTAATTTCTGTCTTAATGTAATGACGTTTTCGAAGCCGTGAAGTCACACATGAACTGACGCCATGTTTGTTTACTACCTAAAGGACACGTGCATGCACGCCAATAATGTCTACTTTAATGAACAGAACCTGAAAAGGCTGTTATAAAAGGTAATAAAGTTGTAAATAACGTTCAGTTTGTTGCAAACTGAACTCAAATTGACGGCAGCCATGACATGAGCCGCACTCGACACTGAAAAGTGCAACCGAAAGCGCACACATCATTTAAATGATCATATCGCATTTTAGACTTATGATTACAAGCATTTGATGTTTTTTCTTTCATAGCGAACACACAGTGTTGAGCATGAAAATAAATGTTTACTGGGTCAGTAGAACTACTCTAGCCTGTACAACACTGAATTTAAGAGGGAATCTGATAATGACAAATGTCTCATTTTATCAGTGAAAAAAAAGTCTAATAGTGTTGTCAATGATAAATGACAAGCATATGTCTCAAACATAATAAATCAACTTTATAATTATGGTGGCTTGAAAAGCCAGCATACTGTTATCTATCTTAAACTTCTTCTTCTTCTTCTTCTTCTTCTTCTTCTTCTGAGACTAATTTCTAAGTGTATCTCCTCCTAGGCCTTTCAAGCTACAAACTTCAAACTTTCGTCAAACCTTCAAACTGGTCTGACTCGGGTTGCTATATCTTTTCTAACTGATCCGACCTTGGGTTTTCCGAAAAACGACCCAGAAAAAACCCAAAAGTCCCATTGACTTAACATTGGGTCAAACTTTGTGAGCTCATAACTCTGCATCAGACTGTCCTACAGACTTCTAACTGGACTCATTTAACTCAGTCTAGCCAGCAGCCAATAACTGATGACTTTTTAACTTACTAGCCACTCCCTAGCAACCACTTACAGCACCCTAGCAACTGTCCCATAGACTTCCATTGTTAAAGACTCCCATTGACTTAACATTGGATCAACCTTTGTGAGCTCATAACTCTGCATCAGACTGTCCTACAGACTAGAGTCTGGCCTCATTCAACTCAGTCTAGCCAGCAGCCAATCACTGATTACCTTTAAACTTACTAGCCACTCCCTAGCAACCAATTTCAGCACCCTAGCAACTGTCCCAGAGACTGTGACTAGCTTTTCTAACACACGCTAACAGTTTTAACATCCTACTGACATGCTAATCTTGCTAGAAAGGTGCTAGCAACACGATAGTGACATGCTAGTCATGCTAGTAACATGCTAATTCATGCTAGAATCATGCTAGTAACATGCTAATTCATGCTAGAATCATGCTAATAACATGCTAATTCATGCTAGAATCATGCTAGTAACATGCTAATTCATGCTAGAATCATGCTAGTAACATGCTAATTCATGCTAGAAACATGCTAGTAACATGCTAATTCATGCTAGAAACATGCTAACAACATGCTAATTCATGCTAGAAACATGCTAGTAACATGCCAATCCATGCTAGAATCATGCTAGTAACATGCTAATTCATGCTAGAATCATGCTAGTAAAATGCTAATTCATGCTAGAATCATGCTAGTAACATGCTAATTCATGCTAGAATCATGCTAGTAACATGCTAATTCATGCTAGAAACATGCTAGTAACATGCTAATTCATGCTAGAATCATGCTAATTCATGCTAGAATCATGCTAATAACATGCTAATTCATGCTAGAATCATGCTAATAACATGCTAATTCATGCTAGAAACATGCTAGTAACATGCTAATTAATGCTAGAATCATGCTAGTAACATGCTAATTCATGCTAGAAACATGCTAGTAACATGCTAATTCATGCTAGAATCATGCTAGTAACATGCTAATTCATGCTAGAATCGTGCTAATAACATGCTAATTCATGCTAGAAACATGCTAGTAACATGCTAATTCATGCTAGAATCATGCTAGTAACATGCTAATTCATGCTAGAATCATGCTAGTAACATGCTAATTCATGCTAGAATCATGCTAGTAACATGCTAATTCATGCTAGAATCATGCTAATAACATGCTAATTCATGCTAGAATCATGCTAGTAACATGCTAATTCATGCTAGAATCATGCTAGTAACATGCTAATTCATGCTAGAAACATGCTAATTCATGCTAGAATCATGCTAGTAACATGCTAATTCATGCTAGAATCATGCTAATAACATGCTAATTCATGCTAGAAACATGCTAATTCATGCTAGAATCATGCTAATAACATGCTAAATCATGCTAGAAACATGCTAGTAACATGCCAATTCGTGCTAGAAACATGCTAGTAACATGCTAATTCATGCTAGAATCATGCTAGTAACATGCTAATTCATGCTAGAATCATGCTAGTAACATGCTAATTCATGCTAGAATCATGCTAATAACATGCTAATTTATGTTAGAAACATGCTAATTCATGCTAGAATCATGCTAATAATATGCTAGTAACATGCTAATTCATGCTAGAAACATGCTAGTAACATGCTAATTCATGCTAGAATCATGCTAGTAACATGCTAATTCATGCTAGAAACATGCTAGTAACATGCTAACTCATGCTAGAAACATGCTAGTAACATGCTAATTCATGCTAGAAACATGCTAGTAACATGCTAATTCATACTAGAATCATGCTAGTTACATGCTAATTTATGTTAGAATCATGCTAGTTACTTGCTAATTCATGCTAGTAACATGCTAATTCAGACTCGGCTTTTCAAGCCACCATAAAGTTTGTCCTCAAACTTTAATATCTAGTTATGAATACTGTAGTTGTATTCTGATGTCATCACTTTACTGTGAATTAACAACCAGGACATATTTAAAGTATGTTCAAGTCCACCGTTCCAAGTCAATACAAAATTTATCATTTTAACCAACAGTAGACCTGTTATAGGTCTAATATTTTTATTGTTGTTTTACCATATGTTTGAGAATAACAATAATAATAGCCTACTAATTAACCTTTATTTTACATCTACAGAATTGTGAGAAAATCCCAATCTTATTTTAAACACAAAAATTGTGATTCTCATTTTAGCCAGAATTGTCCAGTCCTACTTGAGACATAAAACATCCAACAAAACATATTTCCAGAGTGACATTACCACATTAACTCTTTAAATCACTTTAATACTCAGAGGTAAGACAAGGCAAGTTTATTTAGCACATTTCATACACAATGGTAATTCTATAAAAAAATATATCAATTCAATAAACAATAGATCACTTATAATATTATATTTGCAGAAATGTACTGTAGCCAGTCAGATATCTCTAATCAAAAAGAATAAGTTGGTTCATTTTGTGATGATTTGTGAGGAAATATTACTATAAGTCGAAGAGAGCAAGAAGAAAAAAGTCCTCTGAGCTGGAAATGGATAGAGTGAGCGGAAGAGCAAGTAAGCGAGAGGGAAACAGAGGAAGAAAGGGAAGTGAGGTACAGTAGGGAATTGTCTTCCGCAAATCGATGCACATAGTGAGAAACAAGCAGATATGAAAGAAAGCTGTATAGACGGAAGAGCATCTCTGACCCGACACCATTTCACACACATCCTCAGGATGTTCCGTATGTGCCCACAGACTGTTACATACAGTTGAATCATTAGCCCCCTGCATTATTAGCCCCCCCCTGTTTTTTTCCACAATTTCTTCTCTCTTATGGAGAGAAGACTTTTTCAACACATTTCTAAACATAATAGTTTTAATAACTCATCTTTAATAACTGATTTATTTTATCTTTGCAATGATGACAGTAAATAATATTTGACTAGATATTTTAAGACACTTCTATACAGCTTAAAGTGACATTTAAAGGCTTAATTAAGTTAATCAGGTTAACTAGGCAGGTTAGGGTAATTAGGCAAGTTATTGTAAAATGATGGTTTGTTCTGTAGACTATCGAATAAAAAATATAGCTTAAAGTGGCTAATATTTTTAACCTTAAAATGGTTAATAAAAAATTAAAAACCGCTTTTATTCTAGGCGAAATAAAACCAATAAGACTTTCTCCAGAAGAAAAAATATTATCAGACATACTGTGAAAATTTCCTTGCTCTGTTAAACATCATTTGGGAAATATTTAACAAAGAAGAAAAAATTCAAAGGGGGGCTAATAATTCTGACTTCAACTGTACACTCAGCACCCCTGTGAAAAAGCATATCTCACAGTCAGGGAACGCTTTCATAAGAATCATCTGTGCAGTAATAAGATCCTTTCAACAACAGCTGCGCTAACTGCCACACACAGTATTATTGGTCACAAGGAGCAAGAGAATGTATCAGGGCCAGAGACTGCCCATCATGGAGTAAAATTAGCCTTGTGTACAAGAAGTTAAAGAAAGACAAAAGGAGAAGGAGGGGGGCTGGGAGACAGACTTAAAGGAACACTACAATTTTTTTTGAAACAGTTCTCCTATAGAGTTTTGAATACAATGATCATGTGCAGTGCTGCTACCTAGCTGGGGACAGTTTTCTGGTATCATTGTCCCTGCTGCAGCCATGGTACAACAGCAAAGTTCCTTCATTATTACACAGAAATAAACAGTTTTGGGCAAAGTTACTTTTGAAAGTAGTGCATTACAATATTGAGTTACTCTCCAAAAAAGTAACTAACTGCGTTACTTAGTTACTTTCTATTGAAAGTAATGTGTTATATTACTTTTGCGTTATTTTTCCTTACCTCTTTCAGAACTTGCAGGTGTTTTTTCACCTTTTTTATAGAGAAGCTCTGCATTTAACAGCCACCTATATAACATACACCTTCATTTTGCTTTAAAATGTAGAATAAAATTATATTTTGAGAACTTTTCAACCCAGGCTCATTCTGAAAACGTAGTCCTATGGACGTTTCTGGAGACCGCGAAATACGTTCTGGAAGGTACTTATTTTTGCAGTTTTTGTTTTCTCGAATCCACGAGAGGCTGCTGTGTGTGCTTTTTCGCATCTCAAACATCTCTCGCCGAGTGCCATTCACGCCTGCACTGTTCTCGCATAAACCCACCAGAGGCTGCTGTCGAACGACCGTTTGTCTGTCTGACTGACTGAATGATTGACTGGGCGACCCACCCTCCTCCTTCCCTAAACCCAACCAGTTTTACTGATCATTGATCCGCCCGCCCGCTTACTTCCCTAAACCCAACCAACAATTTACAAAAGCCGTCCAGATAAAGAAAAGCCCTCGTCTGATTTCTTTACCAGGTTTTCGGATTTTGCCACATTCTCACCCTGTTATGAACTTGTTCACTTTATTTTTTATATTCTGTTTTTGTCTTACCTGATTTCTGGAACGGCTCTTCCGCAGACTTGAACCCGGTCGTACACGACGAGCTAACCGGACAAACTGGTTGCGGCGGGAAAGCCCTCCACACAGAGGTAAGCGGTCAGCTGGTAAGCGCGAAAAGCAACACCGTCATACTGCCCGTATCGTTCGCTTAAAAAATGAAATGCTGCTGGAGTTGTGGTGCGGGTGTAGTGTAAAACTTTGCATCCAGTTTTGTTTGAGTTTTTTTCGATGTCATGCTTCTTGCAGTTGTTAAGAGTTTTACTTACACATCATCTACACTTAACGACATTCCACTACTTTTCTTTGATGAATTCAAAATAACAAGAATCCATTGCAAAAAAGTCTCTGGCCTGCCATTGTTTCTGTTTCTGACTGTCTGTAGTGATGACAGGCGATTCGCTAATGAATCGTTTGTTTTAACCAGATCTTCTAAGTGAATCGGTCGAAACAGTTCATTAAATTGAGTTGTCGTGAAATGATTTGCATCTTCAGTACTAATATACATGAAACCCCCTCTGACTCAAAATAAACCAATATCCTGAGTTATTCAGTTATAAGAACAGTACATGACTGATCTGCTGTGAACAAAGAGACCTGATGATAATGATGAGTGTGAGTCGACTGTTACCTCGCAGCACGCTCTCTCATTGAATGTGTGATTCAACCTGATTAAGGTCATTTTTATTGCGCAATATATTTCTAAAAAGCCAATTGAGCAAGGTAAAAAGTAACATTTTTACAGCATTACAGTAACATAACATTTTTTAAAAAGTAACTCAAATAATATTACTTGTTTTTTAAAGTAATGCGTTATATTACTCCTTACTTTGGAAAAGTAATATTAATACATAACGAGCGTTAATTATAACTTGTTACCCCTAAACACTGGAAATGAGAATATAGTTTTCCAAGAAAATAGTAACTTTTCATTTTCCATCCGTCGTAGTATGGAACTAAAGAATTGTCAAGCTTTAAATAGGAAAATGATCAAAACTCTTTTTGACATTTTTGAGCGAGATGCTTATGGTCTAATCTTATTCAATGATCTATGCTAAGCTAAGCTAAAAGTGCTCCTGTAAGACTTAGGGGGACTTGTAAAATTTTTTGCCTATTATCAAAAAACGTGGAGTGTTCCTTCAAAGCCGTGGGACACATCAAGCCAACTTTTTTTGCAACCCCTCATTTGAATTTAAATGTGTTATCTATACTATTCCTATTCAAACTCTCATTTCAACTAATATAACTATTTGATAAAACTGTTTAGTTTAAACGCACCCAATATTATTCTCTATGTTCACTGAGAAATGGAGGTGTGCCCATTTATGCTGAGCACTGTATGTGTGCAGCACTAGTTCTGGTTTCCCTTTGTGAAATGATAATCCAGACTACTGTCACCTGCTGGTATGTAAACATACATCCTCTCACACATGGACACAATGTACATTCAAGTTTCAGTTGGCCTTTGTCCTTGTGGTGTGTTTATTTCTTTCTTTCATCGAGAACCAGAAACAGCAGACATGAGGCATCAGTTTTCATTCCCACTATAGTTTTTTGACGTCGGCTTGGTGAGTCTCAGCCTTAAGACAGGAAGCCATGTGTTGTGGAATGTGAGTGTATTATGTATTTGTGAGTGTAAAGTAAACATCCACAGGACAGTGAAACTAAAATGCCAGACGTCAATGCAAAAGGGCAAAAGGTTATTCAGTGGCCTACTGGGACACAGAGAAAACACAACAACTGATATTGAGGGCAACAGTGAGAAGTAGTAGAGCAGCTTAAATAAATATGATTAATGCTTTAATCCATTGGTTGAGGTTATTAAAAATTGACTTATAATTTGAAATGATCTCAGCTGCCAAAGAAATTGAGTCAGACAGAGTCCATCGGGTTTTGTGTGTAGCGTCTTTAACCATCCTAATCTATCCCTTATTAGCTTGTGATTTCCCATTTGTACAATATTTGTTTCTCATTGGAAGGGATGTTTTTTTTTCCCAAGCAAACAAAATCTTGATTCCTATCTGAGGCGTGTTGACCTCGTTTCTGAAGTTTGTTTCCTTCCTCGCCATATACAGCGCATCTAAAACTGTTTCTTTTACCATCTAGTTACGTTCTGACCGGTCCTGATGTAAGAGAGGTTTAGTATCGCATGTCACTTTGCAATATCTGTGTAATGCCAATGAATTCTGAGAGAAATGTACAGCTAGCATTTCTGCCCTCAGGAGGGGCTGTGCATTGAGGCAGGAAATGAGCAACGTGGTTTGGAAGTTGACCACATACCACAACAAGAGCACCATGAGATATTTCAAATCTTCCCTATTTTATCACAGATGAAAAGGAAACAGTTCCCCAGTGGCAATATATTATTGTAAACCGTGGCATATCCAAGTACACAAATCTCTATACTATATAGGACCCATTGTGTTTGATGGCCATACAGTATATCCCAATCTAAATAACATTCATTCATTCTGTTTATCTTTGTTGATGTTTGTTCAGTTTTACTCTCAGTACCCACAAATCTTTCAATTACAACAACAAACACTTTATGAATCACTGACATCTCTGTACAGAAACAGTTGAGCTAAAAGCACCAGATAATATAGTGTAGAGCTGAAAGCCCAAGCTGATAATGGTGATGTTCAATCAGTGGATTTACTAAAAGGCTTTTGGAAGTATTGATTTTTGCATTGTTGCAACAAGCCCAGCAACAACTCTGCAGCTACTATAGATGATTGATAGCCCAACAGTGATTAAAACCAGACAGTCAGCAGGCGGCATCCTGCAAGAAAGGCCCATTCAGAACTGAATTTAAAATGTAAAAAAGCAAAACATGGAACAGATTCACACCTTTCAATTTCTGAATTACAGACTTTGTTTAAATGTAAACAGAAGCTGAGAAATATTTTTCCCCACAATGATGCCTCTTGTACATTGTCTACTGTTGTTTGGGAGAAGCCTGTGTCATTTCTGTTAAAAGAATAAATAATAATAGTAAAATTTGCTGGTTTAATAAAAGTCACTTTAAAACATGAAATTTGAAGGTTTATTAGTCTTAAGCCCCAGTCAGATCACATGAATTTGTCACGATTTCGGCACAATTTCCTTGACATAGGGTGTCGTGGGGATTCGTAAACGACAAACGATCCCATGCCTGTGATGCCTCACGACACCATCGCAGAAAGTCTAGCATATTTAATGTTTTTCTCGTTCTTCACAACGAGTTCCGTCACGTGGGTGCCACTTAATGTACTGGTCAGGTAATCAAAAAGTAGGGTGCTTATTTACTTATGGGTGGGTCACGAGTGGATAAGATCAATCATTGGTCATGCAAACTTTAACTACTTTTTCTAAAATATTAAGGTGTTTTAAGTTATTTTATCTGACAGACATTTTATGTCAATTCTCACAAGTTTCTGAGTTCTCTTGTCCTTCAAACAGAGTTTTTCTGAGGTAATCTAGGAACATGTTTAGTGCTGTGAATACATTATAAAAGCATGTCCTGCTTATTCAAATTTGTCATTAATAGTGAAAACGGTTTAATATAGGCTTCTCGGAAACTGTGAATTTTTAACTTTAATTTTATTTAGGCTAGATTATTATTTTATTTAACAAACCAACATATGGGGTACCTATATATACTGGGCACATACGGAGTACTTCAGCTCTTCACCTCAATTGTTAATCTTTTTTTTTTTTTTGTAGATAACTGCTTAACAAAAGATACATTAAAATTAAGATAAAAATTATAGCAAATGAAGTGTGTTTAAAAAAGAAAAGACTTTTTTTTTCCAAGAAAAATATACAAATTATATTTTTGTTTATGTCCCTCTACTAAACTATATGGGTAGATGATTTGTTTCACTCTGTGGAAAATAAAGATTTAATGAATGCTTCACTGTGATTGTTGTATCACAAACCTCTTTCATATATTTGCTAATTTCTTAATATGCCATTATTTTAAAGATTATGTCTTGAACATCTGATTTTTCCTTGCTGCTGCAGGTGTGCTTTCATTTTCTCCGTATCACTCGTGGCAAGTTCAGGCGGGGGAGTGTTTAATAAGCCACCCATGGCAGGAAAATATACATTCTGGGAAATGGCGCTCCTCGTAGACATCACGGGATGACTGATCGTGAAGGAATGTGTAGTCTGGCACATTTGGTACCCACGACAAGTCAAGATTTTATCAAGAAAAATATCACATAATTTGACCTAGTGACTTTCGTAACCAACAATAAAAATCGTGTGATCTGACCGGGGCTTAAGTTTCAGAAATCAAGCACATCACTGACTGGATTTCTGATGCATATGCCACACAAAACTGGACTTTGCCATTTGATTGGATCAATTGTACAGAAATTGCCTCATATGGATGATGTTTGACAATTAATGCTTATGATCAACTAAACCTCGAGTTTTCACTTAAAAGGTATATTTATTTTGCAGCTGGATGAAAAGAAATCTTATTGGGTTGCTTGATAGTTTGACGGCCTCTTGTCATTGGTAAAAGAAAGCCGCAAAAGAGTGCCCATTTTATCTGCTTATTGATAGAGGCACATCATTCTAAGCAGCTGACCAGAGATCAGTTTCCAAGAAGACGTTAAGGTTGAGGATAAAAAGGTTAAAAGCCTATCCAAGATCATCCTGATGACTATATAAGTCTTGTCGCCCATTACGTTGTTTTAAATTTAAACTTCTCCCACAACTATTTAAATCTGCCATCATTTATTAATTTGCATGTCTTTCATTCATTTGCATGTCAATGATTTTTTCTTGGAGCACACAAGAAGATATTATAAAGAATGCTTACAATCAGTTCCAATTTATTTCCACGGCTTGCAATGCAAAAGAATTCAAAGGCAAACAACATTGTTCAGTTACAAATATTCCTTTTAAATGACACAAGGGTGAATAAAAGAGGACAGACTTTTCATTTTGGGGAAACTATCCCTTTAAATGAGCCACACTGCGCTCATTTAAAGCAGATTTATTATGAAAGTGATTTAACACCTTGCAGATTAAGTTTTATTTATAGTAGCTGATAATACCTTAATCTTTTAGAGCAGTGTGGTGGTGAACCAAGACCCATTACTGGGCTCATGTGTATAATAAAAATCTGACATTAAACACACACATAAAAAAATCTGCTAAAACCTAGTGGAGACAGTGGTTATTCTAGTACAGACCCTTTCCATAGTGTAACAACTAAACCCAAACTATCACGCTTTAATAAAAGAGTCCATACAAATCAGCTCTATATGCTGCATTTAATGCCGTCACTTTATAAAGGCTGTCTTGCCTGACCTTGAGCCTTTTCTAGTTTACCTATGAACTATAAAGTGTGAGTAGGACTGTGCAATATGACGATATATATTGTATGGACAAAATAAAAAGTCTATCATTTAATATTATGTTTTATTATTTATTTTGTGGTCACAATATATATTAAAGTAATATATTTTCATAATTTATGTGAGCGCAATATTACACGCTATTACAGGCATGCAGAAAGAAACATGAACAACAGAAAGTTGTCATCTTAAAAGTTCAATGTTTACATATTGCATTTTATTTACTTATTTAGCGATCTTTTTTATTTTTGTGTCAGACCTTTAATCATTAGCTTTTGAAAAGTGTTTTGTAATTTTAAATAATATACATATTTTTATATTTCTACATTTGATATCAAACATTTCGAAATAAAGTGAAAAATATGATCACATATGAATGAGTAAGTGTCTGAGCATATAGTTTAAAATGTAAAAAACTAAATCTTTTATATGTGGTCAATATATATTAACTATTGATTCATTGAATTTACAGAAATGGTACCATACTGTGATATACAGCTGGAGTCAAAATTATTAGCCCTCCTGTCAAATTGTTTTTATATTTAAAATAATTTCCCTTGTGATGTTTAACAGATGAAGGACATTTTCACAGTATTTCCTATAATATTTTTTCCTTTTAGGAAAGTCATTTTGTTTTTTAGTTTGGCTAAAATAAAAGTACTTTTAAATAAATTAAGGTCAATATTATAAGCCTTTTTTCCGATTGGCTACAGAACAAACCACTGTTATCCAATAACTAGCCTTTTTTCCTTAACTTGCCTTGTTAACCCAATTAACCTAGTTAGGTATTTAAATGTCATTTTAAGCTGAATACTAGTATATTGCAAATTAAGAAGAAAAATATTATTCAAAATGAATGCATACCTTGGCTCTAGGTGAATGGGTACCTTGGCTCTAGGGTCAAGCAACAAAAAAATAAGGTCAAGAATCTTGGAGTGATTCTGGAGTCAGATATGAGTTTCAGTAGTCATGTCAAGGCAGTAACTAAATCAGTGTGCTATCATCTCAAAAACATTGCAAGAATGAGATGTTTTGTTTCCTTAGGACTTAGGACTTAGAGAAACTTGTTCATGCTTTTATCATCAGCAGGGTGGATTACTGTAATGGATTCCTCACTGGCCTTCCCAAAAAGACAGTCGGCAGATGTAGCTCACCCAGAATGCTGCTGCCAGGATTCTGTCCAGAACCAGAAAATCAGAGCACATCACACCTGTCCTCAGGTCTTTACACTAGCTCCCAGTTACATTCAGAATAGATTTGAAAGTATTACTGCTTGTCTATAAATCACTAAATAAACTAGAAATTCTAAGAGTTCATTCAAAGCAGGATGAATCTGCCAGAAATGATCAGATGTGCTCCAACATTAGACACATTCAAATCACGACTGAAAACACATCTGTTTAGCTGTGCCGTTAATGAATGAGCACTGTGTTACGTCCAACAGATCACACTATATTATGTCTTTCTTTTATTTTTCATTCTTTTAAAACCTGTTTTAACACGTTTTTTAATCATTTTAAATCTGTTTTTATTCTCCTATACTCGTTTTTTTCTTGTTTATGTGAAGCACTTAGAATTACCATTGTGTATGAAATGTGCTATATAAATAAACTTGTCTTGCCACTGTCACCATGGCAAAAGAAATTAGTCATTAGAAATTTGTATTATGGTTAATAATGTGTTGCAAAAACTCTCCATTAAACAACACTTGGGAATTAGTTCTAAAAGAATTCAAATGTAACATGAGGGCTTATAAATTTGACCTCAACTGTATATTGTTATCAGGATATGAGATTAATTATATGGTGATTTAGGAATTCTGTCATATCGCCCAGCTCTAGTTTGGAGAATAACATGCGCAGACTGAAATTGCAACAGACAGCCTGTGCTTCCCCACGTGGACCTTAGCAACTGCTGCTACACAGATAGCAGGAGTCAGATCGATGGAGCTGGAGGCTGACGCCGCTTAACTGTTCGTACGAGGAAAATCCATTTCCACCAGCACAGCCATAAATCTAAAGGAAAGGTTCAGTGATGATGCAAGCAGGGAATTGTAGCTCATTTATTTCACAGGTACTGACAGATGCCTGAGCACTAGATCATGAAGTGGTGCCGCTTCACTGAGGGGAGCATAAAGGAGGAGAGATCTGAAATTAAGGGTTTGCGAAATTAGAGAACAGGTCAAAGTTTTGCAACAAGGGCATAAATCATGTTTTAATAAAAATACTGATATAAATGTTGTCACATACCTGGGCAGCAACATCATATAATGCAATTCTGTATTTCAATAAAGAGAACGCAATCATCTGTTGAAAAGTTCAACAATGTTTTTTTTTTCTTTTGTGTGTGTGTGAAGTTCACATGCGTGTCTCTACAGCTCACACTACAAGTCTGGAATTATAACATCTAAAGTTTGGGAAATAATTTAACCCAGTTATAGAGCTTGTACAATAAATAGTGTAAATATTAACAGATGGTCACATATAGTAAGAGCTGTTGGGTCGTAAGGTCTAAATCAGGACAGAATTAGGACTGAATGCTTTTCGTCTTTCGTTTCTAGTCCAAATATGTAAAAAGTCTTAAAACAAGAAACATTTTCTAGAAATTATTTTCATGTTTTAAGAAATAATATGACAAAATTAATTGAGCTTCTTCTTTAAACAAGTAAAATAACCTACCAATGGGTAAGCAAAGTAATCTTCTTTTCCTCAAATCAAACAAAAAGTGCTCAGGGGTAGCTTAAATAATGTGTCGGTGCTCTTTGGGTAAGAGATTCATCAGAAAAAACAGCAGGTACTCGGAAAATGTAGAAAAAAATATTAAAAAACCTTTATTGACATGGCTATTTCTTAAAACAGTGCCTCTTGCTTTTCGTTTTGACATAAGATTTTTTTGCTTACCTCATTGGCAGGTTGTTTTAATGAAAAACTCACTTAATTTTGTCATGTTTCTTAAAACAAACAAATTTTGCTTGTCTAGAAAATCCTTCAAGATTTATGTTTAGTTATTTGGACTAGAAACAAGACAAAAAATCTAAGTAAGAAAGAATATTTTGCAGTGAACATCAACTGACTTTTCTGTTTGATCTATACTAGTGGTGCCAAAAGTTTTTCTTATAAAGGGCCAAAAACCAAACCTGATTGAGGGCTGCGGGCCGAAGTTAAATATACCAAACCATATTACATTAAACTTTGCCATGGATAATTTCCTAATTTACTTGCTTTTTTTAAAATAACTAAAATATGTTGCTTTAAACATATTAATTAATGATGCAGTATCATGTTTAATATTTTACCATAATGGAGTTCAATGCTGAATACACTAGTCTAGCTGCTCCTGCTTTTGCCCTGATTTGCTCCCCAATGTCTTGTGCATTGTCCTCTATCAAGTGACAGTCTTTACATTTTAAAAGTTTGATTCATTTACAACATTTACAACAACTTTGGGCACCTTTGGTCAATATGTTTCATAAGCAAGATCCAGCTCTTAAACTTGAACAATATTTTACTGCCATTCACACAGCAAATGATGCAAGCTGTACAAAAAAGACAATTAAGCACGTTCAAACTATTTGGCCAGTTTGTGTCACATGTCATATGTGACCCTGGACCACAATACCAGTCGTAAATGTATTGTTTTATTTTTTAAAAGTGAAATTTGTACATCTAGATGAATTAAAAAAACTTTCCATTTGTTCAGTTTTCACACCTGTGCAGTGAATGTTTCTGCCATTACAGCCCAATGTGCTTGCTGTAGATCTGTGTAATGTCTTATTCACACTAGCAGTGACTTTGTAGGTACCTGTCGATCTGGGTGGCGATTGAAGCCGCTAGTGGGCGTTCCCACGTTGAGGTTGCTTAGGTAATGTTCATGATGATATTCACTGAGAGCGAATGAGTTTACGTGCCACTGAAAGTAAATACTGTTCAGAGAAATCACTAAATATAAATGGAATCAGGACATAAAATGTTTAATTACAAAGATGATCGAGAAAAAAGTGTGTTGTTTGTCATCGCAGCTATTTATCTCCTACAAACTTGGGTCTGTGTAGGTCTATAGCAGTGTCCAAACTCAGCCCTGGAGGGCCGGTGTCCTGCAGATTTTAGCTACAACTTGCCTTAACACACCTGCAAGGATGTTTCTAGAAAGCCTAAAAAGAGCTTGATTAGCTAGTCCAGGTGCATCTGATTGGGGTCGGAACTAAACTTTGCAGGACACTGGCCCTCCAGGACCAAGTTTGGACACCCCTGGTCTATAGCAGGGAGAATACAACTGCCCTCTGCTGGAGCTGAGAGATGATCATTTGAGCTCTACTGATGCTCCTATTGGCTGACACTCAAGAAAGTCGCTGTTTATTTGCATCAAGTTGAAGGATTCTTAACTTTGCCATGTCGTTTTGTCATGCCCACATCTGGTCGTCAATAATCGCTTTCGCTCACATAGACGGAGGTTGCTAGAAATCGCCTGCCTTCCATTGAAATGAATGGTCGCTTGTTGCTTTGCCGCTGTGAGTCACTCATAGTATGAATACATCTTAACAGCGACGATGTACAGATAGGATGTACAGTGCATCCGGAAAGTATTCATAGTGCTTCAGTTTTTCCACATTTCTTTATGTTACAGCCTTATTCCAAAATGGATTATATTCATATATTTCCTCAAAATTCTACACACAATACCACATAATGACGATGTGAAAAAGGTTTTCTGAAATTGTTGCAAATTTATTAAAAATAAAAAACCTGAATGAAAACCTGCTTCAGAGTGCTCATGACCTAACACTAGGATAACGGTTCATCTTCCATTAGGACAATGACCCAAAGCACACCGCAACTTGGTGAATGTCCTTGAGTGGCCAAGCCAGAGCCCAGACCTGATTCCTATTGAACATCTCTGGAGAGATCTGAAAATGGCTGTACATCATCACTTCCCATCCAACCTGATAGATCTTGAGAGGTACTGCAAAGAGGAATAGGCAAAAATTCCCAAAGACAGGTGTGCCAAGCTTGTGGCATCATATTCAAAAAGACTTGAGGCTGTAATTGCTGCCAAAGGTGCATCAACAAAGTATTGAGCAAATGCTGTGAATACTGATGTACATGTGCTTTTTCAGGTTTTTTATTTTTAATAAATTTGCAACAATTTCAAAAAACCTTTTTTCACATTGTCATTATGGGGATTTTGATTAAACGAAAGAATTTAATCCATTTGGAATAAGGCTGTAACAAAAAAAATGTGGAAAAAGTGAAGCGCTATGAATACCTTCCGGATGCACTGTACATTTGAACATTATTCATAGCAAAGATAATGTTTAGGTTAAATGTGAATGACCAAAGAGAACCATTGCCCCCAGCTGAAATCTCAAGGTTCACCAAGGATTTATTTGCTTTATATCAGCCACTGGACACCAAAATATCAGGTCTAAATAATCAGATTCCACTATTACAAGTTGACCACCGGTCCCAACCCCCCTTCCTCTGTTATTTTCTGCAGGGAAAGGCAAAAGCTAAAGTTAAAAAGCATGCCTAAAAAGGTGCTAATAAAAAGTCTCCTAAATCTCTTTTATCCCCAACATTAAAATCCACTGACAGTGCTGAAAAAGCGGTGCCGAGCAGAAAATGAGCAATAAATTGGAAAATGAACATCCAGACAGGCCACACATCATCTTCCTCAGAGTACCAGGAGGACGAGGCCTCCTCTTCAGCTGGATCTGATAAACTAAGCGTCCCACACTTCAACTATTATATTTCTGGAGGCCGGCCAGATGGTTCCCGTCAAACTGTGCTAAAGATGAACATCGTATAGTACGTTATCTCATCCGTGATGATTGAAGCCTTTGAAAGGCAGCAGCAGTAAATTATGAGCTATTCTCTAGAGGGTGGAGGTGTGCCAGTTTGTTATACTGATGCTAAAATAACCCTCCTGCGGTTCCGTTCACTCCTCCGTCCAAAACGACCAACGTGAGGCTCCATTCAATTACATGGACAAGTGGCTCCATTGGCTTTATCAGCAGGCAGTGAGAAGGTTAGGTCATCACATAAACACCTGCATTATACAGGCCAGCAAGCACTCGCCCAGCTGAAAAAAGGCACTCGTTCTATCACAACATAAAACTTTATGATTAGAAAGAAGAAAAGGGAAGTGAAATCACAACGAGTTGTTTGTCCTCAGTTTGAAAAGGTTTTGTTTTTCTTGGGTTTCCATCAAGATGGAAAGAGGACGACTAGGCATTGCCAGAACCGTGAAACTGCTCGCACTGCTTTCGCATCCAAATTCAGATCCTCCCCCTGACACCATGAAGAAATACTTATGAGCCCAGGGAGACAGCAGCCAGGTTCAGTTTAGGTTAAGCTAACTGCTTGTTAGTTC
Source organism: Danio aesculapii (assembly GCF_903798145.1). NCBI lineage: Eukaryota > Metazoa > Chordata > Actinopteri > Cypriniformes > Danionidae > Danio > Danio aesculapii. The sequence continues at coordinate 40,881,149 of NC_079439.1, read as the reverse complement.
TGCTATCGTACAAAATTATATATGATAGCAAAACCAACAAAATCAAATTATGACCCTGAATCACAAAATATAGATGGTATGGGTCAAAATGATGATGATCATGGCAAAAATCATTAGACTATTAAGTACAGTTCATGTTGAATGAAGATATTTTGTACATTTCTTACCATAAATAAGAGAAAACTATTTTTAAATGTGTAATATGCATTGCTAAGAGCTTAATTTGGAATACTTTAAAGGTGGATTTTCTCAATATTTTGATATTTCTGAACTGTAAGATTGCAGATTTTCAAATAATTGTATCGTGGCCACATATTATCCTTAACTAGCAAACCATTCATTAACATGATGATTATTTATTCAGCTTTTAGATTATGTATAATGCCAAAAAAGACACTTATAACTGTTTTTGTGGTTCAGGGTCACAATTTTGAATAATGGTGAAATGTGATAAACACATAATAGTAATAACTTTATTACACTGTAATATTCTACTAGGACTGGGCTATATTGCAAAAACAATATCACACAGCAAAATCCTCAGAGTAAAATTTACTCAGTTTAGATAGTATTTGGTCCCTCTCTAAATTGAGTTAAATTTACTCAAGTTAATGAGACAATGAAAGGATTAATTAGGTGATTGAGAACTGACGATGAAGACCTGCTGTAAATAAGCAGAGGTCATTAAGCAACTCTACAAACAGCAGCATTATTTATAACCAACCTGTTTGCCCTTATTTAAAGAGGGACCAAATATTCTCTGAACTGAGTAAAATTTACTCAGAGGATTTTGCTGTGCACGATATGTTTCATATCATTCTATATCAATAATTATTGAATATTTTAAACAATACATTTAGGAATATTAGGATTTTTTTTTTTTAACCACTTTATTTTATTTACCAACATTAAGGCAAATAGTTTTAATAGTCAAAAACAAAAATATTTCAACAAAATATCTCATCTCTTTATCTCATCTCTTAATTAAGTGTTAAAGAGACTCTTAGACTTGATAAAACAAATTATGATAATCAAATCTGAGCTTTCAAGTAAAGAAACTAACCATCATTATTCAAATAAATACTGCAACATTATAAATTGTGAAGTTGAATGACTATATTACCCACTATACTAAAAATTCTTTCATATGGGGAGCTAGTGGCTGGGATGCACAAAAAAGAAACCAAAAAGCCACACTGGCGACATCATTTATTATTTACAATCTCCTCACTGCTGCTATAGGTCACTCATTTTCGCATGTATTTGCATCAAGCATTTTCTCAGAAGATGACAAATGGACATCCATTGCTGCAGCTCTGATACAAGTTTATGGAGAAAAGTAAAAAGCACTGCAGTGTTTGGGTGCGCTGTGTTTGTCTGAGGTAATCAGTCTACCATTATTACTAAAATGTGTATATTCCATACAATGTATGAAGCAGATTGGTTAGTTCTACTTGCATGAATCGCGGTGCAGTTACGGCATTCGGAAAAGTTCAAATGTTTTCAACTAGGAGCACCTGGAAAATGCGCGCTTGTCACTTTTGCGCCGCTTGCACAACATGTGCGTGTCGCCCTCATGTGCGTGTCCTGCAAGTTGAGTAATTGGTAATAACAAACTTACACCCTAAGCTTATCGGCACTGCTTCCAAGGCGCGCGTTCAGCAGCCACATTTTAATAAGACTATAGCGCTTTATAGCAAAACTACATACAAACCTTGTTGTTTTTTGATATTGACAATGATGCTCAGTCAATAAATATCAATACCGATTTTATTCTACCATAGGTGGCACTTAAAGAAATGCAAAAGTATCCGGATTAAGGCTCGTTCACAACAAGAGCAATTGCTTAGTCAAAACTTTTAGCTTATTATAATAGCAGGGATTCTGTGGCAAGTAATCTGACAAATCTTATTGGTTGGCCAGTTTTCTTTCCATTCTGTATGGAACAGTTTAAGTTCTGACATTGCAGACTCAACAGATTCAGCAGGTCTTATCTTAGAGAAATGAGGCTCATTTTGGAAATCATAACATCTAGAATGCCTGAGCAGGGCAGGGAAGACTGGACAGGTAATAAAATAAGGGGCCAGGGTGAGAGACGGCGGCCTCCTCTAACACTCTGAATACTGGGAGGTGTTTTCCAAAGGAAACTGGCTCGAGTCAAGACATTTTGGCTGGTTCCTGCGCACAGACTGTCCATTCAACCCTGTTCCTGACTGCACCAGAGCTCAGGCCAGGAACGATAGAAGCTGCACTGAGGCGTGGGTGAACAACTACAATACCCTCTTTCACTACCAGCCTATGCCCTCCTCCCAATACCCCACCCAGCTTGGAGGGCACGAAAAGTGCCAGAGTTTTGCAGATACAGGACCTAGTCATGAAAAAGCTACACTGGGTCTTCTTGAAAGCCAGAATATATCCGATCGTGTTGAGAAATGGGTTGTTTGCTAAGAAGTAAAGCATACGGTAGTGGGTAAATATGTAACTTGCTCCACTTCTTGACCTAAACCAACAAAAACAAACTGGCGCAAACATTTCCCCGTTGCTATGAACAGATAATTTCTGATCTGCTGTTTACTCACCACTGTTATTTTGGTTCTGTTTATTTTGCTCCTGATACAAAAGTATGAAGTTCATATTTACATGCTCACCTAAACGCTACCTTTATGGGTGTGCAATGACAAAATGTTTACTAACAGTACATCACTGTTCAGGTCAGTTGAACTAGGGCTGGACGATATGGCAAAAAAAATTATCACAATATTTTTTTCATATCAGTCAATATTGATAATTATCACGATAAATGTCAAATCTTTATATCTATTAAATTTATAGGATTTTTAGCATGCCAATCCCTTCGTGCAGCTGATTTAACACATTTTGTGAAATGTTTTAGCTGTCTGAAAATATAAATAACAATACTATAAATAATAAACAAAAGAACAATCTTAATTCAGCATTTACTGTTTAAGTTTTCAACAACCAAAGACATTACCCTACAAGTTATTGGATATTATTGTTCAATATCAAAAAAATAAATAAATAAAACAAAATAAAACAAGTTTGGAACAAGTAAAAGGTGAGTTAATGGTCACAGAATTTTCAGTTTTGGATGAACTGTCTTTTTAATGGTGAACATGATGAATTTAGGGTGAAATATCCTTTAATATGTAATTTATTTAGCGATGCTAACGATTACTTGATGATCGATTAATTGTCAATAACCCTTTAATCGATAGACCTTATCGATGACTGATTAAGCATGGACATTTAAAGGTCAAGTTATGCTTTGCGCTGTGAGACACGTCCATGCACTACATCATCAAGTGTGTGCAGTTTACCTTGCATGTGGATTCACTCTCTTGACATTTCATATTGCGGGACGCATAAAAACTTGTTATGCGCAGATCTCCGTTATAACCGTGGGTGTTTTAATTTGACCTCACAGACTGGCATGAATGGGCCTATGCAGACTCTCATTTTATAAATCGCGCATCACAGCGAGACATGCAGGGAGCCTCTCCATTCACTATACGGGTTTCTAAGCTCTCTCATCCTTCAGACTGCGTTTATTCTTCCGAGGTAACCTAAGAATACTATCAGTGCTGCGAATAGCTTGTAAAGACTGTCCAGCTTATGCTGCTCAAACCATGCTTCGTTAAGGAATTAAAATGAAACCTTGAAAACAGTTTAATGAATTGTTTTGGCGCTAAAGCAGATACTATAGCGGACTTGCTTTAAAGCACTTCAGATAAACCTCAGATGTTATCCATTCTTCTTATACATTAGAATTAACTTACACATTATACACAACAAAATTCGTTGCAAAAAGATACATTTTCAAAGAAAAATATATATAGGGTATATATTTTTTGTTGGTGCCCACCTTAAACAACTGCGGGTGGATGATGCTTCGCTCCGTGGAAAATAAGGATTTAACTAATGACCCTCTACTGTTTTAAGCATCTGTCATTTATTTGCTGCACTTTTATTATGTCATTATTTTAAAGATTATGTCTTGAGCATTTCTCCTATTAGATTATGTCCTTCATAAAGGCTGGTTCTTTTACGGTCGATGAGGGACAATAGTGCTATTAAAATTTTTAAAGAAAATATCTTATAAAAAAGGATACATAACCTTGACAACAAAATATCCTATCAATGTCGTAACATGCCCCTAAATAATGCAGCTTGTAGTTTACAGCAAGCGTCTGCGCATTTTGCAGTGAACATTGCTCTGTTTTGTGTCAGATTGCAAAAAACTAGCTCCAGACTACTTATGTTTAGTGACGTTTCTTGTCAACAATGTCTGTGACTGTGACATTTTTTACTTAATTTTGTTCACTGTATGGCTGTACACTTTGTACACTTGTACTGCATGCGGCATCCGGAAGGGTAGGCTGCAAAATGCCTGTGCAGTATTACACATAGTGCGGAAATATTATCGAACACTTATCTAACTGTCATTATCGTTTTATTGAAAAAATATAAATCGTGATAATTATCGATATCGAATTATCGCCCATCCCTGAACTTAAATTCGGTATCTGGTATTTTGAATCATTAAGCAAAGAATCAAAAAGAACTTTGTTGTGAGTATATAAAGGACTTTTAAAACTCCCAAAGACCCCTTGACAATGCTACTTAAATACCTCTCCAGCTGAACCAACAATACGACTAGGAGACTGTGCTTTTACTATGCTTGAATGGTCAAACAACACAATAAATGGTTCTGGCATGTGCATATTGATGACCTCTGACCTTACGAACCCTAAAGAGAGTCACGTTTGGTTGGTGCTCACCATTTAAGTTCACTCATCTCAGAAAAAGACTAAGGCTACCTCTACACTTGTGGTTTTTGTTTGGACTTGTTTCAAAATGTTCATAATAGATCTCCATCCTCACTCAAAGTTCAAAAGACCTGCAGGACATCATGGGTGGAGGCCAGAGTTATGAAGTCGTTCATAAAAAATTAGAAGAAACAATAGTAAATAGTCTCTTGTTGGCCTGTTTAGCAGAGCCCACCATTTTTCAAGCCTTGAAAAATTATAAAGGAACACATATTAGGCAGACACTTGGTATTTAATGATACAGGGTATTTGCACAGCTAGTGTTTCTTTCCAGGCGCACGCTGCACCTCCATTTGGAAACAACGAACTTGTGCGAAATCTAGAAAAGATGCGATATGCGAATGGTCCCTAAAAGGCCGCCATCATTTGCGATCTCCATCAGTTGATCTTCCACAGCCATGGTGCATTCACCTGATTGTTGACAAACTTGGTTGGGGATCTATTCCTTGGCAGTTTGTGGGTTGTTAACTGGGCCTTTTCCCCTTAGTAAAGAAACTTTCCAAAGACGGCTGTTTCTTACTCATTTTGCTGCTTGTGGGTTCAATTTGTAACTGAGAGAATGTGGTCATTTTTCAAAAATAATGATTGTTGACGTTCAGATAATTGTGCGGCCCGGTACCAATTGATCCACGGACTGGTAATGGTCCGCAGCCTGGTGGTTGAGGAGCACTGGTGTAATGTAATTAAAATATAATCAGTTAAATAGACTTCGGCATTCATTTAGTTGTTCAAACATAAACAGAGATTAAAAGTTGTTTACATGCACGATACTGTCAGGATCAACAGACTAGCGCTGAAACTCCATGGAAAATACTGGGGTAAAATAAATGTTAATATTTTAAAGACAAGGCAGGAAAATGTTTAATGCAGCGCTTCTTGTACATGCTGAGACCCACTTTTTATCGTACATCAATCAGGCAGTGAAAATCGTAGATTTTTAAAGAAAACAGACCTTAAACGTGCACGTTTTGTAATGACATACAGTTTACCGGAAGCGTTTGACCAAGGTTATTGAAAAATTAAAAGTCCTTCTGCATACTTCTGCGTATACCCTATTAGATGATAAGCTAAGAACATTTATGCAAGGTTATACTTTCAATTCAAAGTTGCAATCTTTTTGTCCCTAGCATGTGTCGTTTTGAATGATTTGTATTGGTTCAACTGTTTCGAAGCTTTGTAAAACTTTGTTTCTCTCATCACTACTTCCAGCATCTTAATGATCAAATACAATATGGAATCAGGAATTAATCAGGGAAGGATCCAGTAGACTTATTCAGGGAGCAAAAACGGAGAACCAAACTAAACTGAAATGCATTCAACATTTCTAAAAGCCTCTGTAGTAATGTGGAAAGCCAGGCATTATAGCATAAAAAAACGTATTAGTTAAAACATAGCCTACACTAAGCTCAGCCTTCCAAAGTCAAATCTGATATTTCTACTAGATGTCTGATGAAAGAAATGGGTGGTGCAGTGACATTTCATAAACCACATTATTAAATTACCAACATGTTGTGAGGTAGAAACAAACATGAAGATCCTTCTAGCACTAGGCCAAACATGACACCTGTACCTGCTGGACTGTGGAGATTATCTGAGGTGGATTGAGGTCACACTGTGGTTTCAGGTGAGGTGAGAGGTCTGCCCTTTCCCAAGCATTTTATCAAGCTTCTGGCTGGAGTTCAAAGACCTGCAGGACATCATGGGAGGAGGCCAGGGTTATGAGGTCCTTTTTTTCCTTGTTACTAGCACAATGCAGTCCTTCCAGGGTCAGTTATTTGCTTGACACACCATGAGAAACTAACACGAGCAGCAGGCATCAGTCCTGCTGGGCTAGATATACAAAAGCCACACTGATCCACCTAAGGGCAGAAACCCTGGTAAACACACGACTGAAAGAGTTCAGAGAGACCTCTGTATCCGATGCAGATTCATGTAAACAAGCTGTGCGAGTGGAAAGAGAAATCCCTCAATCTGTGTAACTTGTTCAGTTGATGCTATTGACTCTGAACAGCGAAACCGAAGAGACACAACTATCACATTGTTGCTCTATTATCATTATGTCCTTGAACACGTTCATCATCTGGAGTTTGAGCGCAATGAATTTCTTTGATAAAACAATCAAATTGTTATATTGTGAATTACTTAGTAAGTATTTTTTATTAAATATAAATATTTTTATTCAGATTTGTTTTAAACTATGTTATGCAAATGATTGCAAAATTTTCAATTCGGCAGTCATTTCACCGGTCACATGATCCTTCAGAAATCCTTTGAATATGCTGATTTTTCTTCTTATTAGCAATGTTGAAAACCGCTTAATGTTTTTGTGATAACTGTAAATACTTAAGAATAATGCCATTTATTAGACAGAAAGTATTTGTAACATTAAGCGATTTACTGTATCTTCTGGTCAATTTAACACACCCTGAAATTTGCAACAATTTATTTGAAGAAAAAAATAAGTTTTCTAATGCAGTTGGTAAGAGATTTTTCTCCTTTCTGACTGATGTAATTCATATTTCCAGGAAAAATTGTTACAGTTAAGTATTTTCCATGGTGATATTATTTTGATACACGGATGCTAATATCGCTATATAGACAATAGTTTATTATACTATTTGTTTGAATGATAAAAGTCCACTGCTGTAGAGGGTAAGTTAGTAAAATAAAGATGGTGGCATCACGGAAAGGTCAATACAAAAATTAATGACAGGTTGGAATGAAATCCCAGGTCGCACAGCAGCAATTCTAAAGACATATAAAGAAACTGAGAAATATTTCTGTTTAGTTAACACTGACAAGTTTTCTATTGAGGATGTAATTTCAAGTTGGATAAGGCAATACATTGCAATATAACAAAGAATATCACAATATAAAATCATCAGCCACTTTATTAGGTACACCTAACTAGTACCGGGTTGAACCCCATTTTGCCTTCAGAACTGCCTTAAGCGTGGGGGAGATATACGTTTCTGACATATAAGTGGACATATATGGGACATCTATGTGTTTTACATGTAAGGACATGTTTTCAGCATACATGGGAGATATATGTATTATACATGTATACCTTTCTGGCATATATGTGGAAATAGATGTTTGTCATATTTGGGACATATATGTCCCCTACATGTATAGCACTTATATGTTTCTGGCATTTTTGTGGACATGCAGTGCATCCGGAAAAAGTGTTCATAGCGCTTCACTTTTTCCACATTTTTTTGTTACAGCCTTATTCCAAAATGGATTTCATTTTTATATGTGTTCACATTCAGAGATGCTCTTCTTCATACCTTGGTTGTAACGGGTGGTTATTTGAGTTACTGTTGCCTTTCTGTCAGCTTGAACCAGTCTGGCCATTCTCCTCTGACTTCTGGCATCAACAAGGCATTTGCACCCACAGAACTGCCGCTCACTGGATATTTTCTCTTTTTCAGACCATTGTCTGTAAACCCTAGAGATGGTTGTGCTTGAAAGATCAGCAGCTTCTGAAATACTCAGACCAGCACATCTGGCACCAACAACCACGCCATGTTCAAAGTCACTTAATTTACCTTTCTTCCCCATTCTGATGCTCGGTTTAAACTGCAGCAGATCGTCTTGAGCATGTCTACATGCCTAATTGCATTGAGTTGCTGCCATGTGTTTAGCGGATTAGAAATTTGTGTTAACAAGCAGTTGGATGGGTGTACCTAATAAAGTGGCCGGTGAGTGTATTTAAAAAAAAAAAAAAAAAAAAAAAAAAAAAAAAAAAAATCACAAAAATATTGTATCATGATAATGCCATATCATGGGGATCCTAATATTTTCCCTATTGATAAGAAAATAAAATACCAGATTGAACAAAAAAATAATACTAGTTACAGTCTCCCAATATAAAACTTCACAATGCCAGAAATGTAGGGGAAAAAAAATCCATGATCCTACTGGTTGAGCCAGTGTTACCGTTTTCAGACTATAGCTCAAACCAATATTTTGGGCAAAAATCTACCTCCAACTACTTTATTTTTGTATTAATTTCTGCATCTTTGGTCCTCTGCATAAAGTTTGTTTAACTTAAGAATACACATCAGCGGCAGATGTAAGCAAGCTAAATATAAAGAAAGTGTCCAAATGACCAACCACTTCTCTTGGGACTGGAGATCAAGAGCAAACCACAACCTGAGGGAGCAATCACGCCTCACAAAAAAAGGCATTTCCCCATCTAGACACGCTATTGTGTGTCCGGTAAGGCACTGTGGGTCAAGCAGAGATGACATCACACCGTCCCATCACTCTCAATAAGCTCAGCTATTTCCTGTTCCCATCACCCGTCACTACAAACCGGCTATGAATCACAGCTCTGCAGCAACAAAAGGCTGTGACGACACCAAGAAAGTGTGCTGCTGGTTTTCAGGAGACACACAGACACATCGTAAAGGAAGGACACAGGGAGGAATGCTCACGTAGTGCCAAGAATGTGGCTGCCTTGATTCTGAAATGGACTTGTTAAAACTTGAAAAGGCTGGAAGTGAGTGCTAGCGCTAACACTAGTCCACAGTCGTTCAGAAAACCACAGGTTCCTGTCTCCACAGCAATGGAGAATATATCAGCCCCTTGTGCAAACTATGGTTAAGCATAGTCATTTAACATTTTATCCAGACAGCCCAGAGAGATTTTACTGTCAATTTAATCTTTAAATCAACAATGGGGTGCATAACCTCTTGCTGGCATCCGAAACGCTGTTTAGAGGTTTTGAAAATTATATGTGAAGTATCATTTTTAAAAATTAAATACTACTACTATGCTTTTTTATATAGACCTGCACAATATATTGTTTCAGCATCAATATTACAATGAACATTCACTATAGTCTCCATCTAGGCATGGGATGATAACCGGTTTCAAGGTTTACCGTGGTTTGGAAAAGTCAAGATTTTAATACCGCTAATACTGTTTTTTTAATGTATTTTTTATGTGTTGTAAAGAAATCTGTGTTTTTGAAACTAATGAAGACAACAGAAGTCAATGATTCATTTTGATTATTTAGCCTGACAACATGTGATAAATGTTTCTTAAAATAAAATATAAAAACAAAGTTTGTTTTTTTTACCCAGACATTTAAAAATAACTTAGAGCAGTAATCACAATACCGTGATATTTTCATCCAAGGTTATCATACCGTCAGAAACCTATACCGGTCTATGCCTAGTCACATCACTGGATAATGCAATGTGGAGTCTGAATTCTAGCTTATCAGTTGCATGTGTTTTCGAAGCCTGTGACGAGAATTTTAAAAGGATTCAGGCATCAGAAATTGTAACGTCTGTAAATTTATAAACAATTCAATAAAATCTATAGTTATTACAATGAAGGCTTGTGTTATTTTACATTTGATTATTCAATTACTGTATAACTGAATACTGCTAGACTCCTCAGAAAACAATAAAACTGTTTAGTGCATTGGTATATTTTTCTTTATTGTATTTATCTATTGTTTTAGATTGTTTATTATATTTTTATTCCCCTACAGAATCATCCCAATTATACTAAAAGTTTAAATTATATTCAAATAGAGATATTCAAGTCACCTGGTAAAATGTTATTCATATATATATATATATATATATATATATATATATATATATATATACTATGTTAGATTTTTCCAATATCGTGCAGGGGAGCATTTGCGAGAACCATTGTTGGCCAACTAAGCCCGCTAGTTCCATCGCTACATAGTTTGTTGATTTAGTGTTTCCCAAATCTGTCGTTCTAACGAACATTCGCAAACTGCATCGCAAACTTGTACGCTTGTAACTACACCTTTCTAAGCTGTGGTTAAGCTGAAGTTAAGCATAGTTCCTGGTTGTGTGTTGTAAAAGTAGACTTAAAAATAAATAAATAAACAATATCCTACTTAATAATAATAAAACAATGATAACGATGATGATAATAATGATAATTATTACTATTATTACTTTTCTTAATAAATGGCCTACTGTAAATTACAACCATAAGCAATTTATATAATTTATATAAGAGGTTTGAGTGTTAGCTAAGTAGTTTTACGTTTTAGCATAGAATATGGCATATTGTCAGAAATATTTGTAAAGGAAACATAGGCCCTATATGTGATGTTTACATATATTTTAGTTAATATAAAAAACAAGTGCATGTTTTTACTAAAACTAATATTGGAATTTTTTAAAGTATGTGTTTGTGTAAAACACTCTAATTTTATACAAAAAAAATGATGGTTATTTTCTCAAAAAAGAAGTTGTTACTCCGCCCCGTTTAGAGCATCACTATGGAGGTTTTACGTTATAACTTACGTGGTTCAAACGATGGAACTGCAACAGAGAAACTACAGTTTAGGGAAAACATTGGTCACTACATCGTTCATTTCCCAAACGATGCATCGTACAATGATAGTTTAGCCACTAGTTATGTCGTTGTTTGGGAAACGCACCCCTGATCACTTTTATTTTAAAATTAGATATGTGCCTTTTGACTCCTGTGGAATAACCAACACAATCTAACTGCAATTCATACCTATGGTCGTACCTATCGTACGATTTAGTAAGATTTGCATATCACCCAATGACGGTTGGGTTTAGGGGCGGGGTTGGGTGCCATGCCCCCTTTTTAAAATCGTACACTTTTATACGACTGAACTTGTACGTATTCATACGAATTAGCCACTAAACTGACAAAACGTAAAATAGTTACGTTTCCTCGCTGGAATAACAGAATATTTCTCAAGTCGAATATTTTGCACACTTTACATTTGCAAGTTTAGACTCAGTAAAAAAAATGTTGTTTTTGAAAGAAAGCTGCATTTGCTCCATTAAAAATACAATTAAAACAGTAATATTTCTAAATACTATAACATAATGAAAAAAAGATTTTCATCAATTTATTCATCTGATGTGATTATTCTCAATGCTACTTAATGCTATGGAGATTATGAAACTTTAAAACAATTTAACTATAAAACTATAAATGTGTTTGGGTTGCTTTTAATCAACTTCATAATAGTTTGTAATTATTAATTTTTGCTGAATAAATTAATAAAGTTAATTTCTTGTTTTTTAGCCGTTACTGTCATGGTCTCATTATACAACCAATTGAACTCAGTTTTACAACTTATGTCATGCCACCATAACTCATGACAAAATGATAAATGAAATATTTAAAATTAAATTTAAACAGACCTGCAATTATTGTGTTTTCAAGATCAATCTTTACTGTCACATCAAGTTCTACAAACCTAATTTACGAGGAATCCAGCCTGTCCACAGCATGCAAATTCTGCTAGGGTTGCAATGGGCAGATTTGTTTTTGCAAAATCATACAAAGAGTCCATTTTACACACAAAGATCACATGAGTGATTAAATCTGAACACCGAGACTCTTTCAAATCGACATGGGCTTGATGCTAATTGACTTCCGAGAACTGGAGATTGCCAGCCTTGAGACGAATGACCATGAAGTATTTAAATGCTGCAGGAATTTATGAAGAAGTCCTTCAGCTCAAAGAAGGCGCCACCATGTCCTTTTGTTATCTCAGGCTTCAATTTTAGGGTCACATTGCAGGAATAGTGAGCACGTAATCCGGCTGCTGGGTGAGGAGAGCTGGCACCCTGGAGGAGTGAGGTGTAATCTCAGCATGGGACTGGACAAGAGCACAGTTTGGTCAGCCACACCAGACCACAGTGGAGAAACGGGGGTCTGAAACGTGTCATTCACCGAGATACTGAGCGTTTCTAACACACAACAGCTGCAGGACACAAAGACGCCTACTTCATTTCACAACCAAAGGGGGTTTGTAAAAAAAGACAAAGTATGGCATATGATATGTACTTTGATACTTATCGTATCGTTTATCATGTGCCCCCTGCTTTCTAGTTGTAAATTACAGAAATGTATACTAGTGGCAAGGACAGACATCTTTAAAGGGATAGCTCACCCAAAAAATGTAATTACCACATGATTTACTGACCCTCAAGCTATCCAAGGTTTATATGACTTTTATTCCATTAGATTAATACGATCCAAGTCTATAAGCTTTATAAAAGGCAAAGAATGACATTTTTGAAAATTTCAAAGCCTCAAAAAGTGTGTATGAGTGATAAAAAAGCAATGCGTTTGTAAAAGAAAAAAAATACCTTGCTGGATCTTGCTAAATCTCAAATGAAGGAAACTCTTTGAACAAAACATGATATAAAAAAATGGCATTCAAATTGTGACAGGGCATATAAAGGGCATTATTAGTTTTTGGCTGAAAGACCTTGTTGTTAAAAGCTGATAATGTATGAATAAAGTGAAAAATAAAAAAGGCCTCAAAAATGCAGAATGCTAGAGCAATTGGTTCAAACAGAGAGCAAAATATCAACTGGGTGTACAGTGCATCCGGAAAGTATATCGCTTCACTTTTTCCACTTTTTTATGTTACAGCCTTATTCCAAAAATTGATTAAATTTGGTGAATGTACTGGAGTGGCCCAGCCAGAGGCCAGATCTAAATCCTGTTGAACATCTTTGGAGAGATCTGACAATGGCTGGACACTGTTGCTTCCCATCCAACCTGATAGAGATAGAAAGGTTCTGCAAAGAGGAATGAGCAAAAATTCGCAAAGACAGATGTGCCAAGCTTGTGGCATCATATTCAAAAAGACTTGAGGCTGTGATTGCTGCCAAAGGTGCATCAACAAAGTATTGAGCAAATGCTGTGAATACTTATGTACATGTGCTTTTTCAGGTTTTTTATTTTTAATAAATTTGCAACAATTTTAAAAAATCTTTTTTCACATTGTCATTATGGGGTATTGTGTGTAGAATTCTGATGAAATAAATTAATTTAATCAATTTTGGAATAAGGCTTTAACATAAAAAAAATGTTGAAAAAGTGAAGCGCTATGAATACTTTCTGGATGCACTGTATGTATTCATCTTTTGGGCAGCATTATGGGTTGTAACTTTACCAAACAGTAGTAAACCATATTAGATCACATATTTAAATCAGGAGTTCGCATTTCAAACAAGCAAATAGTACATATATGACATATACTAAAATAATAATCATAGACTGGAATTACAAGCTGCTTTGTTAAAGCCATAGGACATCAGGGATTCAATTAAGCTACAAAGATGATGTTTTTTTTCATAATCTGAAATTGCTAAAAAGCTCAACCAAATTTAAACAGAATCTCAAGTCTAGTGGGTGGGAAAAGCATGTAGGTAGACAATGAGTACAGATCAATTATATGAAAGAACATATTTTTACAAATCATGAAATAAAAATATAGAGATTCAACCTGTAACTTATAATAACGACATTATTCAATTTTGGCTAAAAGATGTAGTAGTCAAACGAGTGAAAAGCCCTGAAAAGGCATTGAGAATTGCAATTACAGCATGAAAGCCCTTGGATTTGACTAATCGCTCAGATTGACATCTCTTACAGTTACCATTCATGATTGTATAAAAGACTACAACTGGATGATCAACAATCATTAACCACCTCAATTCTTTACGTTACCTATACAATGACCTTTTTCTTTCTCACAAAGGAGTCTTTCCACATAATTTTAGATTTTTAAAATCTTTTTAGTGCCATACTGCTCTTATATAGCCATCAACCTCTGCCTGCTAGCAAATCAGCATGAAGGGTATCTGACTTTGCCATTTAGCACTGATGTCTCAAAGCTTGCAAGAAGAAAGGGGATTGTTTCCACACTCATAGCTTCACTTAAAACTAAGATATCATTATGTTCGCTCTGATAAGACCAGCAACTGTTTCCAAAGATAAGGCTCTGTGGAGGCATTCTGCAAAACCGCTTACGTTAATTTGTTGTTCTTTTCTTACTGGTACTTATGTATCCAGGCACGGAACCACACATTCAGTTCCAACAACACACACATTCACCCCAGGAGACTTTGTCTTTCAGCACTGCAGCTGCAGAGTAGGACCGCTGAAGAAAAAGGGCTGCAGTTTCTCTGTTTTAAGCATTACTGCCAAGACTAAACACACTAAACTGACATGAACAGTTCAAGACATTGTACATCAAGCTCACTGTACGAGCAGCTGAAACAGGGACATGTACTGTATACAGCACTCGCGGAGTTTAGACACACAGCTGAAAAGTGGCAGAACAAGGCAACATAAGAGATCTCTCACACCTCATTGTATAATATATTGAATTAGATCATTAAGACTATCTTGACTTTAGGAAGCTTTCAGTTTCATAGCAGAGAAATGCCACTTGATTTTTGTGGCTTTCCTTGAAAAGTGTTTCTATTAAACCTGATATGGAAATACTTGTTTTAAACCTTAAAAATATGATCTGTTTGTAGATTAAAATACTGCCAACCCCTTGCAATTGATTAACCAATGTCTTTTTGTAATAAAAGTGTAGTAACCTTTTTGTTTTTGGTGTACTGATAACCATTTGTATAACCAGTTTTGCTACAAATATGGTAATACTATGGTTAGTGTAGATTGTAGTATATTCAACCGCGGTTTATTTTAGAATGGAACAACGTGAAATCCAACTTTAGATGTTCAGAAGCGCTATAAAGTAAATCAAAAGAGACGAACAGATTAAGGCAGGCTATGAAAACAGCTTTACCTTTAAACTCAGGGCAATCTGACGAATGTATATCATATTGAGATCCTCCAAAATGCGAAGTTTCTCCTCCATGTCTGCGAGTCTGTCTATGGGCATCCTTCACCAGAGATATCAGTTGCTGATTTAAAGTTCAGTCTCCCACTGCTCCTCAGACTATTAATCTGTCTTGAGAGTTGAGAAACATTATCGGAAGAAGTTGACGAGTAAATGAATCACACGATCCAAGCGCATCCAAATCCAAGAAAATCACATCACAGACCAGTTCCATATGTCCGAAAACAACAGTCCACGAAGAACACGTTTATAACAACAAATCTAAATCAAAACAACGAAAAAGAAAGACAGATGGGTGTAAAAAAAAGCTCTGTCCGCAAACTCCTCCAGCTGCTGTACAAGAGCGCCGCGCGCGCGCACGTCTGATTTGCCTTCACAACAATAGCGAGTGACTCCAGTAAATGAACGCGCTCTGCTGCTCAGACAAACGGAGTTTTTTGACACCCTCAAATCGTGCTCTCGTTATCCTGTCAGTATAATGGGCCGTTTACACACATCGCTCTGCAGCGCTGATGTGAGTGTGTCTGTGTTCTCCGGCTGGACTTTACCCACAGAAGGGCATCAGAGCCCGCGTGGACTGTATTTTTCTGCCTCATTCACGATTCAGCTCACACGACACTATACAACCACTCAACTACAACCACTGCCGACAGAAACTACACGCCCTCCATAAACAAAACACATCAAGATGAGTTCTCGCTGTTCTAGAGGATGATGACTGCGGTATAATGCATAAATAAATAAAAATTATATATATATATATATATATATATATATATATATATATATATATATATATATATATATATATGTGTGTGTGTAAATATTAGCCTTCTTTCTTGTAAACACTTAGGTTTGGAAATCTCATGATTAAGTGGTTCATTACCTGCCAAAGATTAACATATCGGCTGTTTATTAGTACTTGTAAAGTACATATTCTGCATGATCGTATACAGTGCTCAGCATATATACACCTCTCACAAATCTCTCTTTTAAATTCATACTTTTAATAGGAAGCTATACAATATTATATTTGTGCTTATACATTAGATAAGTCAGTACTAAAGCCAAATCTGGAGCTGATATAACAAAATAACTTACAAAAACTGTCAAAAAACTAGTACACCCAAATTTATAGTGTTATAGAAAAATATTAAATACAAATTTAAAACAGAGGAAAAATCAAGTGAAGCTAAAAATTGAAAAAGTTTAGTTGATATTTTGCAGGTTGTAATTTATTTTTGCAACATTTTGCTTGAATTTAATTGTATTCTCTTTCAATTTCTAAATATGTTTGGTGAGTAAAATATTATTTTAATAAATATATTTGTTTAATAAATCTGTTTTGTTTAAACGCACCAAAATACATTGCCTATATTCACTGCGAAATGGATACAAATATTCATTTTCAAAATGGGGTGTACTCAATCATGCTGAGCACTGTATATATCCCTAACTCTTTCCAATACTCAAACCCCAAAACTATCCTAATAACTTGTATTAAGCATCAAATTAGGAGTTTGAGCTAAAGGTCAACTGTTTGACTTGTAGAGAGAATTGTACCCTAAAATAAAGTGCAACTCTTTTAAGTTATTATACATGTTTTATATCATTTGTTTTCTTTGTAATGGTATATGTCAAAATTTCCATGACTGTAAATGTCATGACTATACCCTTCTTTTTGCTAAATTCCCCAAACTAAGCCTTTTGACTGCTCAGGGAGAATTAGTCTGCATGCTGCCTCAGCTGGAATACACGAACATTAACTATAGGAAACAAAGGCTCCATCTGTCCTCTACAATGAGAACAGTGCTCTCAGTAACTGCAGTCTCCATAAAACTTACTCTCCACATAATGATGGCATCCAGCTTCATAAATCCAAGACAGTTAGTCATCTCGATTGTCATGCAGCGTAGTATCGACCATTTCACCTGTCGGGTAATAATTTATTCTAAGAGATATACATTTTATTTTCCATAGAGAGTCACTACTATTGAAATATATATTTCATAAAGCAGCTTCTGCGTGTTAGCAGGGTATCAATCTTTAATCTATGCTAAATTATTTAAAAAGCCACAGTTCAATTTGAGAGTGCCCAAAAGATTTCTCTCACTGAAGCGAGTAGTTCAAATCAATGAATCGGAGCAAACAGGATGTTTATTGTTGATATTGTGTTCAATTACTTGACTATTTGTTTACGAATTGAATAGGGCTAACATTGACAGATATAAACAAATCGGTTTCCTTTTCAATTTGAACAAGCGAATCATTTGGTTTCTTTTCACATAAGCCGTTCTCTTTCATGATTTAGGATCATATCAATTTTAGATTCGCCATTAGTTTCTTTCACACACACACACACAGAGCAAACCGCAGTGTTATTGATTTGTGGAAAGAAAATGCTCCTTAGTTGTAACATGGCATATTTTCAGAGACCACCTCAAAGTTAATATCAGTATTCTAGATTGAGCAAAATGTTTATTTGTATTTGCATTTTCAAAACTACAGATAATGTTCCTTCAAAATTTAAAAAAGTATTTAAACGTATTTATTTGCAGCAAAAAAAGTGACAGACCTTAAATTTTGTAGAAAAATATGCAAGTGCAAAACACACTTAAAAATATTTTTGCTGCTTGTTCAAACTACATATTTTAAATGAGCTGAAAGAGCACAGTTCTGGAGTTTTTTTAAGGACAACCTAATTTTTTTATTTTCAATCAACTTTAAATGGTAAAAACCATTAAGTTAACTTAATTGATTTGCTTTGAGACGAGATGAACAGATTGTGTGGAACCTAACATTGTTTTACAGTGTATTTATTTTTACTTTATTATTATTATTATTATTATCATTATCATCATCATCATCATTATTAGCTTTGAAAACATGGATTTAATTATATCGACTCTATTGTTTTTTTTTTTGGACATAAATACTCCAAATGCTAATATTCTTATCAGAAATTCCTAAGACAGTTCAGATAAGGGTTTAATGTGGTCTTTTCCTTTTTTCAGAGCTGTTTATGCTTTATAAGCTACATTTACATGACTATGATGAGTCCCTACTTTAAAATGTGAATAAAAGACTATTTAATTAACAATGAGTAATATTATATTAAACTTGGCTGATAAAAGAACACGCAACAGGAAACAAAGGCATGCGAGTCATTATTTTCCTAAAGTCTTGGGAGATGTAAAGAAAAATAGACTGCAAAATGTGGGCTCCAAGAGAGTGGTTTTGTGTTTGTGAAAACAGACAAGACACAGGGGTCTCGACCGTGAAACTCAATCTACCTTATGTTCATGGAGGTTTCTGCATTCCTGTTTTTAAAGACTGTGGAATCATGCTTGTATTATAGTAGGGAAACAACAGACAGCAGGGATTTTCACACCTGGGCAATTCAAATGATGATGAAATAATACTATTATAATTTACAGTGTGCTTTGCTAATCACAGTGTATTGTTATGTGTATTTATATAGCACATTTATCATGTTTGGTCATACTCTTTTCTACACCATGACCAGAGTGCAGAATCCACTTGGATGATGCGACAGCAGCCACAGGACAACAGCGCCAATGCGCTCACCACACACCAGCTATTGGTGGAGTGAAGAGACAGTGATCGAGCCAATTCGGTGGATGGAGATGATTGGGAGGTAAGAATGATAAAGGCAGATAAAGGCAAATTTGGCCAGGACACCAGGGTTACACTCCTACTTACAAGAAGTGCCATACGATGTTTATTGACTACAGAGAGTCAGGACCTCATCCAAAAGATGGTGCTTACTGACAGTATAGTGTCCCCTTTACTATACTGGGGCATTAGGACACAGACTGCAGGTTGAGTGCTCCCTGCTGGCCTCACTTACACCACTTCCAACAGCAACCTTTCCCATGTGGTCTCATGTCCAGGTACTGACCAGGTTCAGCCCTGCTTAGCTTCAGTGAGTAACCGGTCTTGGGCTGCAGGGTGATTTGGCTGTGGTTGTGACTGTGGGTTAACATCTATTTGCAGATTTTCACTGCCAATATCATTGATCGGAAAATTATTCATCCTCATTATATATTGCTAACTGGTCTAATCTAATTTAAACTGTCCTTTATAATTATACATGTAAACACTGACATAAAACAACTGTCATGTTTTATGTCAGTGTTGGATATTTTCCCATCCTCAGTGTTTCGGTTACTGTTGAAAGTATGTGATCATGAGGCACATGTTAAAAGTTAAAGTTTAGACAGGGTTAAAAACAAGGTTTAGACAAGTATATAAAGCATTAATGTGTTCTAACTAACAAGAGGTTCACTACTTCAACTACTGTAAGAAACAAAGATATTCAAAAAGGGGATTTTCATAGCAATATCATAAAAAATATCATTCACAGCGATATCATAGAAAATATAGAAAATTTTAAGTACACATTTATCAAAATAACTCTTTTCTTTCTTAGAGTGCCAAATATTTTGACACTGAATAACTTTTTCCCCATTATAAAGAAGCTTTTGTAAAGTAGAAGGGGTTTATGGAACCATAAATGCTGTTTTTTTTTTAATTGTTTAAAAGTAATTTGTGCAAAAGTTCCTTCATTGGCATCAAACATCTAATGAAACATTTTAATTCCACAAAGGTTCGTTCTTTATAGGAAAAGTAGTTCTAAAATATTTTTAAAAAAGTATTTTCAAGAACAGATAACTGAAAATATCCCAAATGGTTTGTGTATGGCACTGCTTTTATAAAAGAAGTTGAAATTTGTGTCATCTTGCTCCATATTCTTTGTCGTTTACTCCCGGTTATCAATTAATCTGAGATATATACATTAATCAGTGTTTCACACACTGTACATCATTAAATCCTGGGTTAAAATACTTCTTTGCATAAACATCAATGAGCATATTATAGTCATATTAAACTGCCAAATGCTTTCAACATTTCTTTCTGAATGGTCTATTTTGTCAGATACTATGAAAACAGATCAATTTTCCTGACGATTACAAAAAAATGTAATTCTATTCTAAGTAAAGCAAGATTTTAAGACAATATAACCTGAGCTTAGGTTAAAAGTGAAATGTTTCTGGGTGGGTGTGTGTGTGTGTCTGTGTGTGTGTGTGTGTGTGTGTGTGTGTGTGTGTGTGTGTGTGTGTCTGTGTTGTTTGTCTGCAGTTATAAACTCAACTAAAGACTATCAGACTTTAAAACTTGAATGTAAGAAACAAGCAAGCAAACCATTCCTGCCTTTAGGGGATGTGCATGCAGGATCTGTCCTGGTTGTTGAATGAATCAGCATGTATACAGCACTGTTGTATGAGCTTCCAGATGCAGAACAAAACACATCTAAACAGAGATCAACACAACAAAGCTTGGAAAACCCAACAAACCTAGATGTCGACCCTTGAGGGCATGGTGACAACTCAAAACAGCTAAAGTGTGTGAGAGACGGTCTCATCAGTCCAAGTTCTCACATACGTTGCTCACACTTCCATTATATCTGTACTGAATGAGAAAATTAGCTTATATAACTTCACAAGTGCACAACAAGGCAAAAGCCAAATGTGGCCATGAAAAGCAAACAAAAATGCATTTAAAAGGACAGTTCACCAAAAAAATGAAAATTATCCTCCCTCATGTTGTTTTAAACGTTTATGAGTTTCTTTTGTCTGTTAAACACAAAAGAAGATCTTTTGAAGAATGCTGGTTGCTGGAAGCCATCGATGTCCAGAGCAGAAAACAAAAATACTAAGAAAATTAGGGCTGCACAAAATTGGAAAAATTACACATTGGGAATTTGTTTCTGTGATATATATTGTGATATGAATACAATTTCACTAGATGAGTTGAATAAATGTTTGTAAAGAATATATAAATTTAGATTGATTGGGAAGATTCTATGGAAGTGAATTACATACTGTACAATAAACAATCTATAAGCATAAATTCTGTTTTATTGTTTATTGTTTTTCCGAACAGTTGAAATGTATTCCGGTATACAGTAATTGAATAATCAAATGTAAAATAATACTGCATAGTCTTTGTTTTATAAACGATTCAATAAAATGAATTGTTATTATTTTTAAGTTACAAACGGTAAATTTTCTAATGCCTGATTGCTTTTAAAACCTTCACACAGCTCAAAAAACTTGTAAAATGATAAATTATAGTCCAGACTCAACATTGCATATACTTGCGATGTGACTATTTTGAATGATCGCATTGTGATATCAATGCTGAAACAATATATTGTGCAGCCCTAAAGGAAATCAAGGTTGTTGCTAGATCGAATATGGTTGCGACCGGAAGTTAACGAGAATTATTTATATTACTTAAATTTCCCTTTTATTGCATTTTATTAGCGTTGACCCCCGCCCCAACTGTCACAGTAATGTAAAAACAGTAGTTGTACAGAGTATTATTTATGCTATCTATTAAAATTACCCAATAAATTGTGTTTCTTAACGTCTACCCACACCCCAACCATCACAGTACTGTAAAAATATTAATTATTGTTAAACAGTGTCAAAGAAAAATGCTGCTATATTGATGTGCATATCACACTTCCAGTTGGCGGCGTATCTGATCTGACTTTACCGGAAATCAATGGGTTCTAGTATTTAAAAATATTTTCATTTGTGTTTAACAAAAGAAAGAATCTCAAACAGGTTTTGAACAAGTGAAGGGTGAGTAAATGACAGAATTTTCATTTTTGACCATAAAGTGAATGAGAGCTCTGGACCTCAAAAAAATGCTTTGGATAATAGCAACCATCACTGTTTTTCTCCAGTTAAGCTGCTAATCCTCAGAAATTTTAGCATATTGACTGAGTTACATAACATGACATCAAAATGTTTTAGGTCGGGATGGATTGATGCAAATGCAACTGTATTAAATAGGGTGCGAAGTGAAAAGGAACCTCTGACAGGCCTTTTGTTCCTCAACGGATGTGCTGCAGCATATATAAAGATACTTCCCGTTTCCAATCACGAATAGGAGATTAGAAGTGGCTTCTTGTCTAGGCAGCCAGTGTGATAAAACTGGAGCTGCTTAGGTGGCAAGCAGGAGGAATTTTACTGGGTGGAGTGAGGAAATGCCATGCTGAAGTTACCACAACACTTCAGGTTTGCTGTACACTTAAATCTAGCCAAAGGAAGTACTGTGACAGGCGGAAAAGGCTTGTTTTTTAAAACAACATGTACCTAAATTGGTCTTGGTTTGTATAGACTCATTTTCTGCAGCATATTCTAAAATGTTGTGCTTTATTTGAGTGCTCTCATATGATTACATGCAGAACGCTTTTGGATTTGTTGTTTGTTTTACAGTATATATTCATATATGCATTATGAATAATTCTACACTGTAAAACCCAAGAAGTTAAGGTAGCTCAAATCATTTGAGGCAACTGGTTGCAACAAACTATTTAAGTTCAAAAACTAATCCTACTGTGAAATTAATCCATTTGACTAAAAGAAGCAATTTGAGCACAGTAAAACTCAAATGAAGAAAACTCAAACCAAGTGAGTACTGTAAAACCCAATAAGTTAAGGCAACTCAAATCATTTGAGGAAACTCATGCAACAAACCATTTGAGTTATGAGTACTAATCTATATGAGTACTGTGAACTTACTCCATTTAAGTTGAAGTAATGAGGTATTTAATTAACTCATTATCTTCAACACTGAGTTCAAAACTCTTTTCAAATGAGTAAAAATAACATTCAGTCAATTTTCATTTGATGAAGTTGACTGTTGGGTTTTACAGTGTACACTCCCAGAAATAAAGTTATCGGAGCACACAAAGGTACCTAGCAAATATGTACGTTTTAAAAGGATACTGCCCAAGTGACAGCTCCGGTATCTTAATTTTCTGAGAGTGTATGTGTGAATTCCAGACATATAAAAGGACTTTTACACCCTTCAAATGATAAGCGTAAAAATACCAGCTAATTCAAAGCATGACTTGTGTTTTAAATTCAAATGGGTTGAAGTTCAGTCAGGGCACATCTGTGAAACAAACAGAGGGAAGGGCAAATCCTCTGAAGGGCTGCTAACCACTACAAAGAGCCTCAGCTGCTGCCCAGCCCCATCTCAAACACTGACTACAACCCACAAGAAAAAGAAAGAAGAGGCCCACACACCGTAAACACACTCACACACAACCGTTTCAGAAGGCTAATTGTGCATTTGTCAGATATAAAACAACAAAAAGTTCAGAAATAGCAAAAGTTCTAAAATTAAGTTTTTTTTCTGTGTACTCACTTTCTCTTATCCACGCTTTCATAGACAAATTCATTCATTTACTCTACTGGAGGTTAAAAAAAATACACAGTTTGATAAGGCCCAACAAATAAAGGAATATAAAATGTGTTCCAATCCCTAAAAGTATAATCACTTTAGTCCCGAATTCTGGTTCGTCAATACAGTCATGCATACTATTATTCAGCTGGTCTATAAATTACAGAATTTCAAAGAAATAGGCCTTAAGCACCATATTTTATTTATAAAATTAGATATATATTTAAAATGGAATAAATTAAATCAAACTTTTGGATATGAAAGTAAAAGCACCAATATGTGGCCGAAAGTCATTGACTGCGTTTACATGGACATCAATAATCTAATTATTTGCCTTAATCTGAATAAGACAATAATATGATTAAGGTGTTTAGATGAGTTGGTTTTTAAATGTTCCTTTCATGATCCCGTTTTATATGTTATAGCACATAATTAGATTAACATCTGTAGCGGCTTTCCAATTGCCACTATTGTTGGTAGAGCAAGCAAGTTTTTTTAACACGTAAAGTCAGAGTCCGTAGCCAATTAGATGCAAATAAAAACGTCTTTATTTTCCAATCAACAGAAATTCTTCATCAATTTTCCTTACTCTATAATGTACACTTCTCTGTTACCTACGTTCAGTTACGGTCAAGAACTGTGTGCTGTCGGCGCCAGTGGTGTAGTGATAAGTGCGTCGACACATGCACTCCGGTGCTCACAGCAACCTGAGTTCGATTCCGCCTCGCGGTCCTATGCCGATCCCTCTGCTATCTCTGCTCCCCATGCTTTCATGTCAATGTTCTCTACTGTCCTGTCTAATAAAGGTGAAAACCCCGAAAAAATAATTATAAAAAAAAAACTGTGTGATTTCTATAACGCTCTCTCTTCCTCCATTTAGTGAAGCCACAGTTATATAGTCTGGTACTGACCCCTGGTGGCCAATTGCCAATTTGCAATGTATGGCTTCTACAACGTCATTGCGTTAAACGATATCCAGCGTTTGCTCTGGAGTTTCATGAAATTTCAGGTGTTTCATTTTTTATTAGTTGACTTTAACTGCAGTTTTGCACTGTTATTTTCATTCAGGAACATTTCATACAAGCCCCCATGACAAACTAAGATATTGGATGAGAGTATGAACTGCTGGGAGAGAGTTGTTTTAATGGAATTTGATACCGCATGCTGTACGGGAAAAAAAAACTCCGCATTTGGTATTGCAGGTGTCTGTGGTCCTTCACGGACTCGATAGGAACAGAAAATAGTATCAAACAAGCTGTGTGTGTATATAGACTATACTGTCGCAAAATGCGTCAAAATCCTCAACAACGGTAATAGTTTGTGGATTTATGTGAGAAGAGCAGATGAGAATGACTTTTGCGAGATATTTGAGATCTCAAAATGCGTACACGGCGCCCTCTGGTAGATTCGCGAAAACAAACCAAAACTGCAAAAAAAGTAGCTCCTTAAACGTATTAGGTGCTCTCCAGAAATGTATATAGGGGTACATAATTAGAATGAACATGAGTTGCAGAAAAGGCCATATCCTGAGTGTAAAATATAAGCACTTAATATTAAGTTCATGTTTATTAAACAGCTGCATTATACTGATGTTTGTGAAAACAACACTTTTTTGTTTGTATTGATTATCAATATTCCTATGTTTTAATATGGAGATGGTAAAAACATACAATATTGTGAG
Source organism: Danio aesculapii (assembly GCF_903798145.1). Lineage (NCBI taxonomy): Eukaryota > Metazoa > Chordata > Actinopteri > Cypriniformes > Danionidae > Danio > Danio aesculapii. The sequence goes on along the minus strand of NC_079439.1, from coordinate 40,855,669 downwards.
GGAAACCTTACCTTAACCCCTCATTTAACTGAATGATGATTAAAAAATAAGCCTCTAAAAAAAGAACAATGTACATTCAGACAAGAACTAGATATAAATCTATATTCTGTTATAAATACAACAAACAGGGGACATTTGACGCATCGCTCGTCTTTTTAATTCATTTAGCTGGTATTTTTGCCACAGGCCCTGGTAATTTCAGATCAAAAGCAAAACATACCACAACCACTCTGATCTTAGTACTTTAATTTAAACAAATCTACTCATCAGCCCCAAATCTCAACAACCAATTATTTCAAAGGGTTTGTGTGCATTAACTAAAAAACAACAAAAACCCACAACACAAATAAAAGAGTGCGATACAAAATCACATTTAAACATCTCAGAATCTAACAATAGAGAACGCATTCTTGGTTTTCACCCCAAAAGACAAATATAGATTCACTTTTGAACCCATCTTTCTTTTCTAAAGTTTGTGTCGTGCTGTCTCCAGCACATCCTGTCTGCACTGAGCAGTGTGTGACCATGCTAACATGCTCCACATGTCCACTGGCAGCGAGTTTCTCTAGGCTCATCAGCTCCCTGGAGATGCTTCATTTCTAAAGTCAGCTGCAGCCCGTGTGATCTGGCCCCCGTCCCAGGACCCCTCCACTGCCTACAAATCAAGCAGCTCTCTCTCTCATACACACACACAAAAATATAATATAAAATCAACACACACACACACTACACAGAAAGCTCATTAAACACATTTGAAAAATCATTTGACACTCCAATTCAATTTAAACTGTACTTTCATTGATGCTTATTTATTGAACAGGGAGATTTTCAATTAGACCACATATCAATAACACTAACTCTCTTCTCGTTATTGTTCATTAATGATATGGTAGAAATACAACATGTCAGAAAGAATAATCAATGTATTGATACTTCAAGCTGGTAAGCTATTGACTAATAATATCTTCAAAAAAAGAGCAATGTCTCCCCCTAATGGTCAACTGTCAAACGCTATTCACTACACTGGCTAAACGTTAAAACGTAAATACAGAAACAAAACTAATATATCTCTGCTTCCTAATGCATGAGCTAACCGAATAAGCAACAAACCACAACATTTTACAGTAATAAAAGGTCAAATAAAGCGTTAACGTCGAGCCAGAGCAGCAGCAAACAGGGCGCCAGCTAGTTTAGTGAGGTTTTCTTTCCAGTGAGGGAAAAAACAGCTGTCCAGAAAAGAGAAACTGAAACACCACACAGACACTTGTGACTGTCGCATGTGAAAACATTCGTCTGAAAATAAGTAAACTATATTTACTATATATACTATAAGTTCAGGCATTATTAGCGGCTGTATTATGCTAATTGCTATTTGCTACTTTTCTTACAGTTTTTCTCAGTGGCTTAGGTGCATTTCTCACAACACTACATTTGCAAAACCGTTAACGCATTTCTCAAAACAATTAGTCATTTGTGCACATTATAGTAGCAGTTTCTCATTCTTTCCAAGAAATTGCAAATGCTTTTGGACATACAACTGCTGTTTTTAACATCATCATTTGCTTATGTCATGTCACTCAAAATTAACTAAACTTGTGAATCCCAATTAGTCATTTCATATAAATCTAATAGTCCTCATTTCATTACTTCAGTCATTACATACAAAAATGTTGAACTAGTTGTCAAAATCTGTCAAGCAAATTATATATAAAAATAATAATAAAAAATTTAAAAAAGTAAATCTTTTTTTTCCTGAAAATGTCTTCTAAATTGAACAATTTCATGAATGATTTACAGACCCATGCATGTTGTGCGTTCAGTTCCAATTTGTACTGCACTATTGTTTACAGTTGTGCACAGCTCTACCCAAAGGAAGTTTATGTTTGTTGTAAATAAGGCTGTATTTATTCTTTTGCACAGTGCTGTGAATAAATTAGAATTGCAAAGAGCATATGCAGCAAAAATGTGAAACATATTTCTTGTACTCAGATACCTCACTAAATGCAGTGATGTTATGGTAGCTTTCAAATGGCTGTGCAAATAGTATATAGTGCTGTCTTGAGCATTTTCAGGAAGTGTCACCAAAATCTGACTCTTTTGCATTGGAAAAAATGTAAACTGTCATAATGAAAACATGACAAAGCATTGACTATCATGAGGATAAACAATGGTGTCAGGACTTTTCATCTTGATGACACTGACACTTTCATTGACATGAATACATGCTTTTGAGGAATGAGCTCTCCAATTGACACACTTTTGCAGGTTATAAACTAGATTTTGTAGTTTGTTCTAATTGTTTTGAGAAATGCATTAACTGTTGTGCAAATGTAAATAGTGTTGTGAGAAATGCACCAAAGCGACTGAGAAAAACTGTAAATAAATAAGTACATTAAATAAGCATATCTAAGCATCCTGGTGGTTGTTCTAGAGCAGCTTTAGCATTGGATCCACCTTATTTATTTGTGTTTGACGTTTATATCCTTTAGCAGCATACAACTATTTCCTTGGCACACTGTAATAGGTTATATAAATGTTATATAATAGGTGAGCTAAAATTAATACCTAAACAAAAGAGAAGTGACTATAAAAACATTGGGATAGCCTACCTAGAATTTAAGAAGTTGTGTTGTAACTGCATATGAAAATGTGATTATATAGCAGTCGTCAAGTATCATTACATAGTGAATGGGATAGTGAAACCTAAATGAAAACAACATGTCACATATGTGAATACACATGCACTTGACTGTTTGCTGAGGTTGCAGACAAAAATGTTCCAATAAAATAATGTTCAGTTTCTTGTTCAGACTAAATGTTTTGCATCAGAAAGCCATTATAAATATTGACTATTGTTTTCTCTGTATGTAGCCATATGTTTTGCATTTTCTGTATATAAATGTGGAGTAGCCTATTAGTAGCTGTTGACTTGCAATTTATGAGTTACCAAGGACTTGGTGTTTTTGGTAAAGGTAATTTTTTTTTAATCTTAAAAAAAGTTCAATTTTCTACTGAAGAAAAAAAAAAAAAGTCGCCTAACAGTGAGTAAATTAAAAGACATTTTCATTTTTGGTTAACTATCCTTTTAACAGATCTGAACAGCCAGAAAATCTGTTACTCAACAGTACAATAAAGGCCCAAGATGAGTCAACTGGATGAGAATAGTAAAGTCACAGTCAGTTCTCACACTTTGCACTCTACATTACATAATTCAGCTTCCTTAGAAAGACTCTCATACACGTGATGTGAACAATAAGGAAAATTCTTGTCTTTCCGATGGAAGCAAGATAAGAGTAATTGAACAATAAGTTAAGTTGGCCAAGCCGCAGTATTATGCAATCATTCTGCCAAAACCATCACCTTATCAGAGTAAATTTAGTGCTCATAAGAGAGCATTTAATAGCTCATGAGAAAGAGAGCTCTTAAAATAAACCAAGAAGTGTGTTAATGACATAGATAAAAATACTCTGAAGAGGACAACGGAATTGGGGTGAACCTTATTTATTTATCTTAAGTGACTTTTTACAGTTGCTAAAAGGAATGGGTTTAGTGTTTATTTTGGTTTATTTCATGGTCACTCTTGTTGAAATACTGGGATCTGAGCTCTAAACATCAAGAACAATTACTGATATAATGAAACAGACCAACATTATCAGGGATATAACTGACTCAAATGTTGCAAATGATGGATGGATAGATAGATATCACATCATTGTAAATTACCATGTTAATTCCAATACTTTGGATGGATGGATATAGACAGACAGACAGACAGTTCTGCCATCACATCATTGTAAACTACTATGTAAATTCCAATACTTTGGATGGATGGATGGGTTTTGAGGTAGGATGGATGGGTGTGTTTGTAGGATGGAGGAATGGATGGATGGGTTTTTGGGTAGGATGGATGGGTAGGATGGATAGACAGACTCCAATACTTCGCATTTTTAAATTGAAATAACATATATTAAAATCCAAAAATGGGGACAATTTTAAACTGTTAAAGCTTAAACGCTTTTATTTTCTTTCTCTTTTTTACATACAAAACTGAAAGTATTGATGCATTAGCCTATAAAACAACATACATTTCTGTGACACTAAACCTTACTAAACACCTAACCTTGTGACCCAAAAATACTTGTAGCAGAAAATGCTTTCATATTTATTCTGAAGACACTATATAAAGTAACTTCCAAATAAGGAAAAATAGACTATTTGAGAGTGACCTGTGGACACAGTGCTCATGCATACTCCTAGTTAATAAATGTTAACAAATACCAGACATTCTTAAAGTGTGTGAGCAAACAAACCAACCCCCTGCGGACTCTTTAAAGTGATTAGGCTGTGAATAAATTACGAGTTAACTCTCACTATCACACCACAGTCTAGAAATGACCCAGGTCAACTACAGCAGTGCACTGAAAACAACTGTTACAAAACAGAGACATTTAATCTCATCATCGTGGAATAAAAATACTCACATACTGGTTTAGGAGTACAGACAGCATTAAAGCAAAGCAGATCAGGGTGGGTAATATGGGGATTAATGCTGTTTTTAGCTTCTGAAGGCATTGTGTGTGAAGCGTCAGAAGTTCATTGGTGTCAGTTTGATGTCTGAAGTCACACTGCTAGACAACATGACCAACATGTTCATATGACATCGGTGTGCTACATACTTAAGTCTGACGTCACGCATCACAGTTTCAGTTTTCTTCAGACTAATAACTCAGTCATCCGGCTGCTCTGAATTTTCTTGACCATCACTGAATATGCTCACATTCATATTTATATGATTAGTCTTGTTACTTGTTAGTCTTTTTGACACTATCTTGTGATTGAATAACAGATTGGTTTGTGTAGGCACCTTTCAGCTGTTTTTCATTTCTGTCAGCTATGCATTTAATTAAATAATTAATAATTGACATTGAATCAGAACAATGTTTTGTGTCTAAGATTTATATTTTGTGGCAAGTAACTGTATAATAACCAAAATAAAGTACATCCAGGCAGTTGCTTTTTGCAGGAAAAAAAGTCCTTTAGAAACAGAAGACTGCTGAATAAGACTTGATTCTGCGAAAACACCCTGCTGTAAAAAATAAATTAATTAATTAAAAAAAAAAAAAAAAAAACACACAGCCTAAACTGGTTGGCTGGTTTTAGAGGGGGTTTGGCCATTCCCAGGCTGGTTTCCAGCCATTTCCAGCTTGGTCTAAGCTAGTCAGGCTGGAAAATGACCAGATAAAACCAACTTGACCAGCCTGGTTTAAGCTGGACATAACTGGTTTTGGCTGGGCTCCTAGCCTGGCCAAGCTGGTCATCTCCCAGCCTTAACAGCTAAGACCTGGCTGGAAATGGCTAGAAACCAGCCTGGAATAGCCAAAACCCCTCTAAAACCAAGCTGGTCGCCTAGCTAAAACCAGCCAACTGACATAGGCTGGTTTAAGCAGTGTTTTTCAGCTGGGTTGAATCCTGCATGTACTTTATCCAGCTTATTTCACAACTACATGCTACAAAAAATAAAAATTAGACAAAACATGTTCTGAGCCATACTAGTTTATTAATTCTTTAATTAAATGCTAAGCTAACAGAAACAAAAAAGGCTGGTGAAATATGTGCTAACTTTAATATGTTTAGTCACAGGATGGTGCCAAATGGTCAAAAACACAAAGCTCACATAAACAAAACCAGATGAACAGAGAATAGACTAACCTGTGTATTATTCATTCAAAAGATGCTGCCAAACAGTCAAAATAATGAGACGTTACAAACAAGCAGATACAGTATATATGAACGTACATGGACTTGAATTCACTGATGGTCAAGGTGATTCAAAGATCCTGGATGACCCTGTGTTACTTATGCCAAGTTCAAACTGCAGGGTTTTTAAAGTAGTTGTATCACAGATGTTTTCACACTGCATGACTATCTGGGCTAGCGTTCTGTCGCTGCTTTGTTTACACGGCAAGAAGAATCGACGACAGGGGGTTTCACACTGCATGACTTTACAATAGAAAGAATCGCCGACAACTTTGTCCAAACTTCATCTCACGAGCAAAAACACGTAGTGTGTCTTTTGTTATCAACTACATAATGAGAGAGAAGCCTTTACTGGGGTAGAAAATAGGGGTGACCCAGTGGTGATATTGCTCAGATGCTCCTGCCAAATTTACACTAGTTTTTCCTCCATTTCTTGGGTCCAAATAAACTGAAAATGAGCACTATTAACTTCTCCCCCAACGTCCTACTGGCCTGCAGATACCCACGCTAGTGGATGCTGCTCTCTCATTGGCCGTAGGTGATTTTTCAGTCAAAACTCATTTCACACAGCACGATTTGAATCGCAGACAGTTCCAGATATTTAGCATGCCAAAAATCTCACGGACTCATCAGCGATTCTCTCAGATCGCATCTTTGACTGATCACATTGTGCGATTGCTACTCGCGTGTGATTTCAGCCATTTGTCGGTGATTTCTCAAAACCTGTCGGTGAGTCAAAATCTGGGCTGAAGTCATGCAGTCTGAACTCTGCATTAACAGTTGTAATCTCAGAATAACATACCTTGGAATATCACGACTGACCAATCAGAATTGAGAATGAGACAGCTGTGTAATAATCTGCAATAACAACTTGCTTAAAATATGGCTGCATAGAAAACAGTGATTTTGCAGAAGATTCATTGTAACGTATGATGACAACACAGTGATCATAACAGCTGTTGATCCCCACTTACTGAGAAACTTCCATACGCCACAACCCCACAAGCGTGAGTCTCACAATAGTTGGTGTATAGGAGTTGTTTCAGAACAAACTGAGTGTGTCAGATCTGCACATACAGGTATGTAATGGCTTGGATCATGTCCAGTGGTGACGTAAAGGTTATGTCTGTGTGAGAGAGCTTTGGTCAGTCGTCATCGCTTTCAGAAAACAACCCTGTGTGAACAATGCTGTGCTGAAGCACATAGTGGGACAGAGTTTCATGGATGAATAGAAGAGCAGATTCCATCAAGTCCACTGGGTAAAACACAACAAGAACCTCACAGCGTTTACAACTCAACTGTTTACTTGAAACATTTCCTTGATTCACAGACCCATGAACACTTCAGTGCTGGGAAGAAACCAACTAAATGTGACAGCAATGTTTACTACTCTCCCAGTAAGCTGACAGTACTTCAACGGTTTTCAAAACAAGGCCATTTCACAAAAAAATACCTACTACTACTACTATTACTAGCAAAATGCAACACTGCTGTTTTTGTGTCAGACATTATTAGCTCTCTGAGCGATACATGCACAGGGATCCAGGTCAATTTACAAGAGTTTAATCAGTGTTGCCAGATTGGAAATGTCAAATTATCGTACCAGAACCTTAAAATTATTGTATTTGGAGGAAAATTTTCATATACGAGTAAAACGGAGAGTATACAGCTATTATCTAGCGTTTTGACATAACGTGCAAATTACCACAAAAAAACACACACACACACACACACACACACACACACACACACACACACGCACACACACACAACTAGGCATACCTTAGTGGGAACTGTAAAACTGTTACACTGTAAAAATGTTTCTTACTTTTGTCTCATTTCTAGTTTAATTATATACAAATTCTATATTTCTAGACAAAAATACTGTCTTGTCTTTTTACAATGTAGTGCCCTGAAACAAACATTTTGAAAAATGGGAGAAAAAAAAAAACAACAAAAAAAGCCCCAACACATTTGCATAGCTACAGTACGTGGATTGGCAAACACCACAAAACTGCATACTTATGTGGAAAGGCAAAATGCCACTTTTGGAAACAATGTCAGTACCACGTGACCAACAGATGACTGAAGAAACCCACATGTAACAGCCAGAAACAATAATTGATTTCAGAGCTGTGTTTGCACTGCAGGCTTTATGTAATATAGCCAAATGACATCAAATTAATAAAATATACAGCAAATGAGAAATAAAAATAACAGAAAAAAGGAATAAAAATAGACAAGGCAAATGCGTTGATACACCATTACTAATGGTGTACCAACACAATCTCACAGCAATTCCTAACTTTTTGATTTAGTGGCTAATTCGTACAAATCTAATTCATACAATTTAGTACGATTTGCTCATCCCCCAAAGACGGTTGGATTTAGGGGTGGGGTTAGGTGCCACGCCTCCTTTTTAAAAATTGTACAATTTCGTACGACTGAACTTGTACGATTTAGCCACTAAACTGACAAAACGTAAAATACTTACGTTTTCTCGTGAGATCTGGCTAGGTGTTCCTATATTTTGAAGCCATTTTAGACCAGTCATTTCATCCTCTCTGATTATATAGTAATGTTTTTCGAGTCGTTTAGATTTAATTAATTATTTTATGTTTCTCACTCACGACTGTGTGCACATTCAGCTGCAAAGTCAAGCAAAAATAAGCTTAAGTAAAAAGATTAATGCAAAAACGCATATGATTAGCGAAAGCTGAATCCTGTACATTTTAGGAGATTTAGACCCGACTGTGCCAAAAAGGCATGCGAGACTGTCTGTGGGAGTTGACAGATCTCGCACACACTGAACGAAACTCGGTAAATGAGGTAAGTAAGGTAAATGAGAGAAGATTTTCCACTACTTGATCGCGGATGTTTGGTTATATTAGGCGGATACAAAAGTGTAAAAAGATGTTAATAATAGTAAAAAAAATTAATGAATGCATCACTAAATATACTTGGGTGCCAATTAATATACCTGGGAGGCCTATTTGTGGGAAAGACTAATATTACATCATTTTTAATCTAGATTTCCCGTTTCCACCTCAATTTCCTGAAAATATTAATGCATGAATTAAAAACCATTTAAAAAAATAAGCAAAACAATTTTTTTTTTTTTAAATAAGTCTTAATGTCAGTCACACAATGAGGACAAGGAAGGTTTATTCAAACAAGCAGTGGATTAACAAACAGGAGAAGCAGGTAAGTGATAGTCTTGCAGATGAGCAGATGGAATATTGTTTACTACATAAACAATGAGCTTCAGTCAGACAGAGCATAAAGTCACTTCCCTTAATGATAGCTTGTTCATCCACAGGTTTGGGAGAAACGTCCACAGGAGAAACATTCACTGGAGAGGGGAAACATCCACGCAAGAAGACAAGTCAGGGAGTGAACTATATGGCATCTGACAACGATTCCAGTCACTGACTGACTGGAATCGCTGTGGTTATATGGGGATCCGGTGATTTCTGGTGCAGGTGTGTCCTGTTAGTTTTCAGGTGAATGTGCTCAGGTGTGAAGAGAGATGGCAGGAGATGGGGAGCAATGATTGGTGCTGAGGGAACGTGATGGTGAAAGAGAATGGTAAATGGAGCAGCAGGAACGAGCCAGGGATGTGACATTCAAGTTCATCATGGCTGCATTTACATATTTTAAAATGCAGTTTATTCACAGGATACAAAGCTGCTTTATTACACAATTCTTCAGTGTCACAATCCTTTAAATATCATTCTAATATGCTTATTTGATGCTCAGGAAACATTTATTATGATTATAATAATGGCAAATAAACACTGTTTGTAAACAAATACAGTAAGTACCAGACTAAAACCTTTGCAAACATTAACTTTGCAACAATAAAGGCATAGTTTACTCAAAAAAATAAAAATCATCCTTCATCTGATCCCAAACCATTTTACTGTCTTCTCAAAAGAAGACATTTTAAGATATTTTAAAAGCCTGTAACCATTGATTTCCATAGCATTTTTATACAATGGAAGTCAATGGTAACATGTTTTCAGATTTGTTCAAAATGTCTTATTTTGTGTTATAAAGTTAAAGGTTTATAAGCACTTGAGGAAGAGTAAATAATGAGTAAATTTGAAATGATGACTTTAACTTGAAGAAGGTGCAGTTTCCAAGAAATATCTGAAGATCCCACATAAACACAAGTAAGCACAGCTAGTATGATGACAGTGGTTGTTGTTACAGCAGTGATTTGTTCAGGACTGTGTATGGACATGCCACTGCCAAAATACACAGTGTGTGACTCACATCCTGCCTTCTTTCTACACAGACAGGTACACATGAATGAAATGAATCCCCTTCAGCTGAACTCAAGTGATTTAGTTAATGACGTTAACAAAAATCTGCGTCTCGACTTTTTCTCATCCTTCTATGTCTGAAAGACGTTCCTTCCAGCTACAAGACAACCACACTCACGCTCCCGAATAGAGCAAGGTTAACGATTGTGGAATGACAGCGTGGTTTAGCTAATGAGTCTGTGCCTTCGGGGAAGAAAAGATATCTTTTAATTTAACCTAAAAAAGCAGATATTCAAGTTCTCGGTCTGAATTAGGTTCTGGTTTTGTTTTGTTATTTTGACTGCAGCAACCAGTGAAGAGGTCAATGAAAAGTGAGGTATGCCAATGATCTCAGCATTAGTCAGCACACACTTTACTGAAATGCTGTCAGTACATGTTTGAAAGGATGAGGTAAATGAAATCTGTCAAGCAAAAAGGTGTCACATAAGTTTCATTATTAACAAACAGTGTTTTCAGTGGCTGTGAATGAAATGATAATGTAAATAATGTTTCCAATAATATAGCTCTATTGTTTTCAATTTGAAGGGTCAAATTGGGCCCCTCATGGGTTCAAGTCTCCCTCAGAATTTTTTCAAAAAGTGCTCCAAGAAGGGCATGGAGCGCTGTGAGCAGAGGGAGGAGTGAGCGTGACCAGCAGAACAGGGAAAAAAGAGGGGAGTGAACAACTGTTGTCAATTGGCTCACAAAATGAGACCCAAACCGTGAGGAGACCCATGATTTTATAGTTTACAGTTAAAATGCAAAGAAAGAAACAGTAAGTAATTTAATGTCCTGCTACATTTGTTATTTGTAATTTCATATATACATAACCACAATTTGTTATGTCATTTATAAAGATAATCATGTTTATATAAACACAATAAATAAGGAAGACTTCTCTCCTCCTCAATCCCCGGGTCTGAATGCAGTCACAGTGGATAGCAGTGCAGCAGGTCTCTTGCCCTGTCTGTTTCAACCATTAGCCCTGCTGGTAATCTGGAGGATTTAAAAATAGGTGACCACAACAGCATGGATATAGGCGATGTGTCTGAATGTTAACAATCTCAACTTATAAAAGACAAAGTCCGCCATTCTACAATTCTCGTACAGCTCTCTCAACAAAAATGCTTGCTGCAAACAAACAGCTTCGCTGTATCGGCCAGGACAGAATTGCGGAGAAAAACGTGCAACAAACCTCGTGGATCATTGAAACATACACATGTGACACTTTATGAACAGCTAAATACTGCGTGCTGTGTGTGAACGCGGCCTCACCCAGTCATTGGGTCTCACAGCTTGGCAGGTCTGCCTTGCCTTCAGAAAGCACTTGCTCTCATGAATAATTAAGAAGCAGGGTCTTCTCATAGGATAAGAAAACTCAGGTATGAATAATAATGAAAAAACCAATGCGTCATCACTCCACTAGCAGATTCATGCTACGTCACCGATTTTGATACCGCCCCAAAAATTATTTTAAACCCGGAAGATGAAATTAGCTGACAAAAGCTTAAAATTATCCAGTTTTCACCACAATTAAAGCTGACAGGTGCTAACGTTGTCTTAAATGATGCTCAACACACACAAATCTGTTACGATTTTAAAAAGTACTCCAGGGTGTCTTCAACCTTTAATAAGAGTATTAATATTTAATAAGTTATCTGTGTTAATTCTATTTTGCCTGTTTTGTTTTTGTTGGTTTGTTTGTGAGACTCAGAGACGGTATTCATTGTTTTCCGTTTTAAGAATCATCAAAGAAGCACTACAGATATTAAACTAAACTGATGACACACCACTGCAAGAGACTAAGAATGAAATTGGCTTGTAGTCATGATGCAAGCCGGGGGATACTAATAACCTGCCTTCATCATCCTAACAAGGAAAAACATCACATGACATGTCCAACTGTAAAAATAATGTGCCTGTCAGCTCTGCACAAATGAGATAAGATAAGAGTGGACTGGACATCTTGATGTCCTTGAGCACAAGATCCTGACTTGAGTCCTCAAACTCATTGACATCCTGCTATTGTGAACATCTGAGCCTTCATTTTTAGGACGAAAACACGCCAATACTGAAGGGTTTATCAGCAAAGTCAATGTTAGCTAAACACTCGGACTGTTTCCAATATCTAACGTGTGGTTAAAAAACCTTTTAACATGCACCTTAGGAATTGTATTTATTCTTGACCAATGTCTGTGTTCCTGACATAATTCTAAGCAACTTTTTAAAATAACTGCATATGTTATCCTGTCACCCGTTCATGCCTTTGTGTCATATTAAATCACTCAATTTCCTTTGGCTTAATCCCTGATTTATGAGGGGTCGCCACAGCGGAATGAACCACCAATTACATGCCTGAAAATAAAAATACGTAATGTTATGTAAAATGTAATGTGTGTATTTATATAGTGCATTTATTGTGTTTGGCCATACACCCAAAGCGCTTCACAATCATGAGAGGGATCTCTCCACACACCCACCAGTGTGCAGCATCCACTTGGATGATGCGATGGCAGCCACAGGACAACAGCTCCAGTGCGCTCACCACACACCAGCTATTGGTGAAATGGAGAGACAGTGATACAGCCAATTTGGTAGATGGGGATGGTTGGTAGGCCATGATGGGTAAGGGCCAATGAAGGGAGTTTGGCCAGGACACCGGGATTCCACCCCTACTCTTTACAAGAAGTGCCATGGGATTTTTAATGACCACAGAAAGTCAGGACCTCACTGACAGATAGTGTTCCCTTCACTCTACTAGGGCATCAGACTCACACAGGTTGAGCGCCCCCTGCTGGCCTCACTAACACCACTTCCAACAGCAACCGAGTTTTCCTATGTGGTCTCCCACCAATGTACTGATCAGACTCAGCACTGCCTAGCTTCAGCGAGTAACCGGTTTTAGGCTGCAGGGTGATATGGCTGTAGCCTAAATAAAAATATTCCTGTATTCAAGAGATACAAGGTAAGACGATGTATGTCAGAAATGCACAAAAACAAAATACACATTTTTTTATACATTTATATATTCACTGATATGTGCATTGTAGAAATGTGACTAACACAGAAAAATAACGCTACAAATCCTGTTTTATTATTATCAACCAAATTTTCACTGGAATGTCTTACAACACTCCCTCTTAAGGTCTTTACACAATCACAGGATGTCGTTCTCATTAATAGAGGTTTCTGCCAATATGTTTCTTGGTTTCTGGCTTTAAAAAAAAACTTCTCCGCAAAACAAACAAGGAAGACTTAAAAAAGAAAAATCAATGAAGCGGAAAAAAAGCGGTCGTCACTGAAACTCAAACATCCTCTCTCCTTTATATACAGATTTCAAACAAGGCTCAATACACCTCTTCCCAGCTCTCACAGTTCAAGAGTGCCTGGCATGCTAACTAAAAAGAGCGAGGCTCGTATGACATCAGAGCGTGGACGATTATCCTCCTCTCCGGTTCCTTTTAACAGGGCTTTCTGCCAGGGACCAAGAGAAGCCTTCGTTAAATCCGAAAGCATGTGCTCCTGTTTGGGCCCCAGCGTTGAAAGATCTCCCATTGTTCTCTAGAGCCTGGCGTTTCTGCTAACATGCTGAAGGGGAAGTTTTTGCATTTCTTCGTGATATCAACTCCTTTCTACCTTACGGCATGAGCTGCTTCATTCTGAACACAGTGAAAGGCAATGAGAGCAATGTGTGTCTTTATGAGTCTCAGGGGATTGAAATATATGTGTGGAATTACTTTAAACCTTGAGTTAAAGATACAAGTATAAGAATAATCTGTGAATCTGATAATAATCTGAGAAATTCTTTATCATAAAATAGCAGGTACACAACTGTGAGTTTGTTTTGAAAGGCATCTGATCCTTTTCTGACCAACACTGCATTGTTTTAATCAAAATAGTAAGAGTAATATTATGCTATAATATTATGATTCAAAATAAATGTAGTTATTTCTTGTCATGCCAAATTAAATGATCTGAATAATTGCCCCAGTCTCCAGTATATGATGGCTGAGAAAGCTTAACAAGCTGCAATTTAAGAAAACACATGCAATTACATAAACACCAGCAAATTGAGAAAAGATCTTCATCCATTCGACAGCACACATGCTGCAAATCCTCACAATGCAAAACATTTTTAAAAAAATGCGCTGCATTTTCTCACAACACTTCTAAGAAGAACAGAACACAAGGAAATGTTTGAAGGGGACCCAAAAACGTGAGAGAAGCTGCTGTGCCGTAACTATAGCTGTGTCCGAAATTGCTTCCATATTATATAGTACACTAAAAACAGTGTGCAAGCCGAGTAGTCCGAATCCATAGAATTCGAAAAACAGTGGCTGTTTCTCAATATGTGTTCTTCAGTGATCTTGCGTCCTCATGTTCTCGTGTAACGTCATCATCAACTGCCAAAGTTCAGTAGGGCTGCAACACAAATTGATTAAATCGATAAAAATCGATAACCAAAAGCGTTGGCAACGAATTTCATAATGGATTCATTGTGTCGCCCGACACGGAGATGTTTGATTATTTAAAAAATGCTTTAGTTCAGTGCGGAGCAGACTGAACACAGTCTCTCTCGTGCACTGATGCAGAGTTCGGCACCTCATAGACATGGTTGAGGAGGAAGGGAGTTTAACAGTAGAGTAAATCACTACAGAATCCTACCTTTGTTTCGTTTTGAAGTGAGGACCATAAAGTCCCTGGTGCTGGTGTTTAATTTGTTATACAGCTTGACAAGCATGGAAGTTAGCGTTAGCTCGTTTACCGAGCGACAACTGAAACATTCTAACTGAGCATTGGCGCGTTGTCTGCCACTGAGCCAGAGAAAGACTTGTCATTTTATCACAATTTTGCAGCGTTTTAACCGCCTAATGCTTGTTTTATGTTTTAGACATGTAAATACACACAAGTGCTAGTGAAACAATACATTTAGAGTTTGTAAAACACAAAAGGAAGTCTAGCAGTCAAACACAAATGATGACAAAATGGTGAGTTCCATTCATACTTTTACTATTTACAATGCACTTTTCTAATGGTCGCATAATACGTTTAAAATCACATGCAGTACCAGTACCTACTGAGTAGTAGGCCATTTCGGACACAGCCTATTGCTCAGTGAAGTTGTAGGTGAGTTTTTTGTTTGTTTCAAGAGTTCACACTTAGCTGATGATTGATTATAAGCAAGATTGGCATGCTGTCCTGGGAGAGGTCAAAAAGTCCTTGAGCCCCGGGCTCGTCCCCTGTTTGTAGGGCGAGAGGGGAGCTTTGAGCTCAGGTAGATTTGACAACTCCCCCTTTTTGATAAGAGCTGATGACTTAATTGATTGCTATGAAGAGATATGCTGCTTCATGAGAGTTTGACTGTAGTGCTAAATTTAGATTGATCAATACACTTGTAGTGCATGTTTTTGGAATGTGGGAGGAAACCGGAGAACCCGGGGAAACCCACGCAAGCATGGGAAGAACATGCAAACTTCGCACAGAAACGACACCCGGCCTGTTAAAGGACTAGAACCGGCGATGTTCTTGCTGTGAGGCAACAGTGCTAACTACTGGGCCACCATGCTGCCCTATGAAGGGAAAGGTGGAGGAGTAGGGGTGGATTCTTCAAATCGCAGATGACTGTAGTGAGAAACCCTGGCTCTTTATAGTTGGTTAGGGATCGTCTGATTGGTGGATCATACATAGTTAATGCAGAACCAGCCGTGTTCAATCATAATCATGTGATCCTCTCGAAAAATTGTTTATAAATAAACTTCATTTATTTTAACATCCTTGCATCCTTAACATCCTTCTTTGATTTCCTTGTCTTTTCTATTTTATTAGCCTAAATAACCATAACCTAAATAGCCGGGTCCGTCATGTTTTAGGGTCTCCTTGAAACATTTCCGTTGTGTTCTGTGCTATCTGAAATTGTTCGTAATTTTCGTAAATTGTTTGTGTTGTGTGAAAATATAGCACTTTTTTTTTTTAAATGCAGCACGTGTTCTGCCAAACTGATGAAGATCTTTTCTCAATTTGCTGGAGTTTTTTGTAATTGCATGTGTTTTCTTAAATTGCAGCACGTTAAGCTCTCCTGGCCACCGTACCAGTAGCTATGTTTCCATCCAGTACTTTTGAATAGCACATAAAATTGCTTAATGTAAAGACAAGATGTGCATGGATTTTGAAAACAAGCATATGCATGCAACTGAGAAGGATAAATGTTTTATCCAATAAAAAATAGAATGGAAACACATTTATCAAATATTGATTTTGTTTTAATAGATTATGTGATCATTTGTCAAATGTTTTATGCAAAATTCCAGATTTTCCCACAAATGTAGTTCTCATCTTTTGATGGAAACATAACTAGTGTTACATAATTCTTCATAAATCAAAATATGCTCATTTGCTGCCTTGAAAATTTGTCAATGTTGAAAACAGTTGTGCCACTTAATGTTTTTTAACTGTAATGCTTTCCCCCCGAATGATTATTTGACCAACATAATGTTTAAAAAAACATCAATTATTTTAAATAGACATATTGTGTTGACATTATAATATCTACTTTCACTTATCAATTTAATGGGTCCTTGCTGAATAAAAACATTAAAAATTTTACTGACCCCAAACCTTCAAACTGTAGTGCATGTCTACAATGCATATCTTCCCTTCCCTGAGGGACTGGTAGTGTGCATATGGCCAAATACTCAAAACATACACAAGAGAGCCTGTCAATGGAGAAAACATCACCAAAAAACATCAGTCTGGAAAACTAGCAACTGTAAAAACAAGCACATTGGCTGCTGGAGTAACTGTACATAAGCAGATGTGCACAGCAACAAAGTACATATTATTGCATGTAAATACTTTTTTCAGATATTTTAACTTTTACAGGTGAGAATATTTTTGTTGACTTAAATTTTTTAGCGTTTGTCTAGATCAGTGTTCTTCAACCACGTTCCTGGAGGACCACCAGCACTCCAAGAATGTGGTTTGGAAACACTGGTCTAGATGCTTTCCTTACTGTCTGCAAGTGTAAAGAAAGAAAAACACAAAAAATTAACCAAAAAAACAATTGAATGAATCTTTCCCTTTGAACTTATAAACATGAAAATAGAAAATAGATTTAAATTATTCTACAAAACTATTAACTGAACTTAACAGAAATCTTGAGAAGCTCACCCGAACAACACGGTATTATTTATTTAATTACACATCATAAACACTGTTAAGTTCTATTTTTAATGATGTTGTGCAAAGAATTGGATGAATGTAATCCTATACTAATTAATATGGCTCTTTAAAATATCATTATTGTGAAAAGGAACAAATGTTGGCATCACACTGACAGGTAGCTTTCATTTTACCTAGAAACTGCAGTGAAAAATGCTATTTCACAAAAATGTATGAAGCATGTTGCATGTAAGAACCCCATTTTCAAAGCATTTGCCTCAGATGTGTGTACATTTACATGATTTATGAAGATTCTTCCTATTGTAAAGGCATGCACTAGCGTGAAACCCCCGTCACCAATCCATCCTACAGTGTAAGCGGAGCAGCAACAGAATGCTAGCCGAGATGTGTGAAAACATTCGTAATACAACTACTTTGAAAATCGTGCAGTCTGAACTCGGCGGGTTCATTACATCAGTTGTTCTAATGACAAAATTCATGTCACACACACACTAAACGCAAACCCGTATGTATGTTTAAAAACTGAACTATACTTTGGGCTTATGGGAACCATATTTGTTTGTTTATTAATTGCCACATCTGCAACTGTGATTGCAGATTTCATGGCATGATTAATACAGATAAAAACATATTACATAATAATAATAACAAATTCATAATTCAATAAGAGAAGATGGATGGATGGATGGATGGATGAACGGATAGACGGATGGATAAATATAACATTAAATACACTAGATATGATTTTTAGTTCGATATGTCATAACTTAAAATGTTTCCTGGAGAGATACAGTACATGTCTAAAAACATCTATCAAAGGGCTTTAAGTATAGAAATCTTGTCTATTATATTCATTCATTCATTTTCTTTTCAGCTTAGTCCCTTTATTAATCGGGGGTCACCGCAGCGGAATGAACCGCCTACTTATCCAGCATATGTTTTACGCAGTGGATGCCCTTCCAGCTGCAACCCATCTCTGGGAAACATCCATACACACTCACTCACACACTACAGACAATTTAGCCCTCCCAATTCACCTGTCCTGCATGTCTTTGGACTGTGGGGGAAACCAGAGCACCCAGAGGAAACCCACACGAACTCAGGAAGAACATGCAAACTCCACACAGAAACGACAACTGACCCAGCCGAGGCTCGAACCAGCGACCTTCTTGCTGTGAGGCGACAGCACTACCTACTGCGCCACTGCATCGGCTTGTCTATTATTATTCATCATTTCATGATGAAAGAGGCTTGACCGTAGTTACAGTACGTGTTGGTGGTGCTTCAACGTTCAATAAATACAAATGATTTAACACAGAATGACTAAAGTGGCATCTGGTGTAAACACTTTTGTCATGCATGGTCTCAAAAATTAAATTAGTTTTATGGAAACTAAATGTAGGTAAAACATTTTTTTACACCAGAATCAATAATGAGCAAAGGTCTTGAAGAATCCAGAATGAATGAAGCAGAATTCCGCTAGAAGAAGCAGTTGATGTGGGTGGATGGGTGTGTCTGCTGGTGTTTAACCTACATCACTTATAACTTCCTTCAAGGAAATCTATATGTGGCTGAATCCCTCAGCGGGCAAACACTGTGGTTTTAATGGACCATGTTGTAAGCACACCAAAAAGGAAAAGGCTAACTAGACAAATCTAAAAATGACAGTGTGATTTAGATGACATCCCAAGAAAAAAAAAAATATTATACAGCAATAACTTCAGTTTGCAATTAAAGTAAAAGTGCACTGTAAAGGTTTAACTCTAGTTGCAGACTTGGCATTAAACAAAGGCATTACACAAGATCTGTGAGCCAATTTTTCCATTACTGCTTTAAAGACTTAACTGATCCCACAATCTTCCTTCCCTTGATCGCTCAATTTAATTGCTTCACCTGAACCTTCACACACACACACACACACACTGCAACAGTACAACACTGCAAACTGGGCCACTATATTATTGTAAAGTCCAGTCAGCTCACCTGTCTCTGCATGCATGCAAAGGTAAAGAGATCTCATTAAAAAGACTTTCATTAGGCCATATTGATTTCCAATCAGGAGCTACGGTGAAGACATCAAACAGCAGAATACTTCTCCCCCAGTCTAAGGGGTGATATAATGTCAGTGGGGAACTGCACGTCTTAAAGGCTTTTCACCAAGCACACAAAGACCTGAGCGAAATCCCATGCATCTTGAATGAGGGACTGAATTAGAAACATGCTTAAATGATACTGATAGCGGCTAGCAGACAAATCTTATTGATGATGGAGAAATGCAAACTCTCATTACAGCAGTGCAAGAATTAAACAGATGTGTGTCTAATATAAAAGTATATATATTTATTCTATTTTTATTTTTTCCCTTTTAATTAGCGATCATTTGATGCGCTTTGCTCCACTCTCTCTCTGCCTGTCTGCCTGTTTGGCTTTCAACCATAGTAGTAACGGACTGAACACGGAGACTGGACAGCCTAATTTAACCCAATGTATGAAGTTGTCGACGTGCATCACAGGAGATTTTTATGGACACTTTTCACTTTTCTGGGTATCTCAGCGTCGAAAGTCACCATAAAACTGAAACATTTTTTAATTGTTTAGTTACATCAAATTAAATTCGCTTCATGTATAGGCATCAGGAATATATCTTCTTGCCATAGATCTTATTGGTGTGGTTTTACTTTTTTTTAAAGCTCTTCATGGACTCTCTAATGATTAAAATACCCTCGTATTAATTGCTGAAAGAACCGCCAACTTATCCAGCATATGTTTTACACAGCGGATGCCCTTCCAGCTGCAACCCATCACTGGGAAACATCCATACACACTCATTCACACACATACACTATGGACAATTTAGCTTACTTTATTACAATTTAGCTTACATACCTGAGCTTTAAAGGTATAATTTATACTTCTAGATATTTATTGGGGCCCCCAGATTTCCTGGGGCCCTAAGCTGCCGCTTACCTCGCTTATTGGTTAAATCCGCCCCTGGTGGTAATTTTTTGTGTGTGTTGCAAAGATAATATATAAAAACTATAACATAGATATTAAAATCTTTCAAGAAATTAAGATACTGATAACCATCTGAACCACTCAATGCCAACTCCATGCCCACTCCGTTCTCCACAACATCCTATCCGTAGGTTTGTTTTCAAAACATATTGTAGTTTGTGACCACACTTGGCATATTTTTATGATATATATTTTGCAACAGTACTTCCAGCACATTAGACGCAATGCTTGGTTAAATGTGCTTGTTGTGCATATGCATACACTCACAGAAATACACTCTCAGGTACACAAGCTGTCACTGGGGTGGTACATTTTCAAAAGGTACACATTTGTACTTAAAGGGTCCATATTGGTACATTAAAAGTATATATTAGTACCTAATTTTAAGAGAAACACTTTTGTACTTTTTAGGTACTAATATTTACCCTTAAGGTACTAATTTGTACCTTTTGAAAAGGTACCACCGCAGTGACAGCTCTATTTCTGAGAGCATACAATGGTATTTAATCATTTAAGAGTCCATGAAAAGCTTATAAAATCAAAAACCACACCAATAAGGCAAGACGATATATTTCTGATGCCTATACAACCGTGACAATATTGTGTTTCCATCACCCAGTGCATTGTAAAGTATGAAAAATGAGTGAAGAACATTTTTTTAATCCTTTAATTTGCAAAAAACACTTTTACACTCACTTGAGGTCATTTTGGATTGTGCGAAAAAGGGTTCATGCGAATTAACAACTTCTTTACAGTTGTTTATTACCAATACTAGTCAGCTGCTCTAATGACTTAATGGAATACTTAATGGATACTTTCTCATTTTTAAACCATAAGATTCACGTTAGGATGGAAACCTAGCTTATGATGGAAAAAGGGAGCATGTCTGATCATTTTGTAATTTGCATATTTGCATCTAAAGACATCCCATCCTGCTTTTTGTTCATTTAGATGTCTTTGGTCCGTGATGTAGTCAGAATTCTTATTCTTTAATAAGAATTATTCTTTCAGCCTAGACATCAAAACTGTGGTTTGGTGTGAGAGGATGCTGGTGCAACCTGGCTGCCGCTTCTCTGCCAGATTATGCAGATTAATAAGAATAATAATTCTTATTATTATTAGAATTCACTAAAACTTAAAAAGTTCATTTGGAAATTGACCGATTACATTTTCAAACTATCTATCCTTTGGTACACACCAAAATTAAGATGGCAGCAGTCATGTTTATTCAAATGAAAAGCAGTAAAAGAGCAATAGCAAGTCTTTTTTTAAGTAACCAAACATTCTAAGTGCAAACACAGTCTTAATCAAATGAACCACTAGCTGTGACACAGTCTTCTGTTGTTGAATCAGAACAAAATCAGTCTATAATTTAAGATGCTGCTCTGAAAGGCAACTCTACTTCCTTCTCAACATGGAAATAAATCCTTGAGCTCAACTAAAGTGTAAACATATAGTCTCCACATCAGACTGAAGACCGTGATTCCAAGCCAAACAAGGAATCCAGGCTCCGCCACTGGGATTCTCCGCATCCAACAGCCACACTCTGAACCAACCGTGCTTCTTTCCATCTCACCGCAGCAGGCTACGTATAAAAATAATTAGGGGTTAGGCAGAGTTCTCTTTTAACTCAACCTACTCTGGGATAATCATATACAGATGCCATAGAGTGCTTTTCCCCTAAAAGAATGCAAATGATCTACTGCAGTGTCTGATAAGATCATGTACACTGGGGGTCAATAACAAACACGCATGTGTGTACAGAGGGTCAATGACAAAAAAATGCAAGTGAGAAATCATATAAAGTAGAGATATGTAGTATCAAACACCCAAGTCTTTGAAGCAGGCGTCACAGTGGTGCAGTGGGTAGCACAATCGCCTCACAGCAAGAAGGTTGTTAGTTCGAGGCTAGGTCAGTTGGCATTTCTATGTGAAGTTCTCCCCATGTTGGCATGGGTTTCCTCCGGGTGCTCCAGTTTCCCCCACAGTCCAAAAACATGTGGTATAGGTGAATTGAATAAGCTAAATTGGCTGTAGTGTATGTGTATGAATGCAAGAGTGTATGGGTGTTTCCCAGTGTTGGGTTGTGGCTGGAAGGTCATTCGCTGTGTAAAAAAAACATATGCTGGATAAGTTGGTGGTTCATTCTGCTGTGGCGACCCCAGGGACAAATTAATAAATTAAATGAATGAATAAATTATGAGGCAGAGTAACCATTAAGTGAGATGTAAGCCAACATAATCTCACGGCAATGCGTCGTTTTGATTTAGTGGCTAATTGGTATGAATTTGTACGATCTCATTTGTACAAATTAGTACGCTTTGCTCATCCCCCAATGATGGTTGGGTTAAGGGGCGGGGTTGGGTGCCACGCCTCCTTTTTAAAATCTTACATTTTCGTACGACTGAACTTTCGTACCACTGAACGCGCTGGGCAATAAACATTCACATTCAGAACCTATAATTGATCATTTCTAGGTCATTTTTTTCAATTACTTTCTCTACTGTGTGTGGAGTCACATGACCCCGCGTTATTAAGGTGGATTTATACTTCTGCGTCGAGCGCACATATGGACCACAGCCTTTTCGTAGTCGCATACCTGCTCACCTCTCAAAAAATATAACTACACGTTGATGAAAAACATTGAAAAGAAATAATTTTGTTTACAAAAGTGCAAGTTATTTATTTTTACTTTTATAGGTAAAAAGTGACTGTTGGTTTTAGGCAATGTGTGTTTTAATATCAGTTGTTCAGCGTAGCTGTTCAATAAATAATGACATTTATTATCATTTCCTTTTTAAAATCAAGTAATGCACCCTTCATTCAGAAATCTCTTACTTGTAATATGTCAGCATATTTACTCTACAAAACTTGTCAATAAACTGTGAGGCCAAAAGAAATGTAAAAAAATAAATAAAATAATCATTTATTAATTGTAATTGAGTTAAATTATTCATTTAATCAAGATTTAGATTTTAGGCCAAATTGCCCAGCCATATTTGCCACTAAACTGACAAATCATAAAGAAGTTGCGTTTCCTTTTGAGATCAGGCTGCGTAACCATATAATTATCACACAACTTTAATACAAGTGACTATGTGTCATATTTTTTTCATAAGTTTTCATAAAGATCATTAATGTAAAACAGGATCTATGATATATACATAATTTACGTACATACAATACATGTATGAGACAGTCAAAGACTCTTTCAAGCATCAAAAAAGATGAATAAAGGCTTTATTTATTTATTTTTTATATTTTCTGAGCAAATTGTGCCATGATTAAAAAAAAAAACATTAAAATGACATTCAGAGTAAGAATATAAAACAGTGTCAAGCTTATTTAGAAGTCATTTGATGAAACATTAAAACACTATTAAGGATCTAGACCCATGACATCGCCATGCTTTACCACAATCCTTTAAACAGACAGGCTTTACAAATTTTCAGCAGTGTTTTACATTATTCCACCCACGTTCAGACACTTTAATTCCACAAAATCTTTTGAAACATTAGAGCAGGCATTTTTCTTGCTTTTAAATATCTTTATAAAATTACTTTTGTAAGCTTCATCTCTTTGACCAAAAATATATTAGATTTATATGTAATTATTGGATCTTTAATTATTCATACAAGTATATATGTATTTTAAACAATAAATAGTTAAAACTTTTAAGAAATGCATTTACAAAGATTTGCCAAACTACTAGTTTCAAGTGATTTTCAGCCGCTTAAAGCCTACAATAAACCTTGTAAACACAAAGCATCACGTCATTCAAGCATTACAGCATTTATTCTGTTTGAAAGAAACACGTCCCGTTACCTTGTATAAACTACTCCTATGTCAACGCCCACAACTATATATATATATATATATATATATATATATATATATATATATATATATATATATATATATATATATATATATATATATGTGTGTGTGTGTGTGTGTGTGTGTGTGTGTGTGTGTTCTTTTTCAGATTAATTAATGCATCCTCATCGACTACTGCCCTTGGTAAATTGCACTATTGCTTATAGTTTATTGTAGGCCAAAAAAAATTACTTTAAAATAGACATATAAGACGAACCCTTCCACTGTTAAGTTACAGCGTAAACTTACAATGTAAACATAGGATACGACCGACTTTCACCCAAACACATGTACGAAGTCCAGCAGAGCCTCTGGACAGTGCTCAGATCAGAAGGGGGTTTCATTTACCTGCGGGGTCTCCATGAAAACACTCTGTCTGAACTTCCCCCGGCGGATCTCCATCTCCAGCGCGGAGCCTCGAGCTACGGTCGCCCTCGATGTCTGATTTCGGCAAAACATCCGTGACTTTTGCGTTGACCCTTCACTCCAAAACAGCGTTGATCCTCCTCGCAGACCAGAGACCGATGCGCAGTTCGGTTTGGAGACGCTCCACGTTGCAGCGGATCACAGCCACAGTCACGTTCATATAAGTCAAATGATGTCCACCCGGTTACTGTCGCTTAAAAACTACAACGGATGGTCGCAAACAGCACACTTTATGTGCTGCTCTCACTACTGTAATCTCTCATCAACAAAAGCGTGTGATTGAATCCCCAGAGCAGATGAGAGTCTGGGGTACTTTCTGAGATTGTGTGTCAGGTAAAAGAGCGTCCTCTGGCGGCAGAGAAGTGGTATAATAACAAAACAAAAACTCGGGTTTGTGTACGGTTCGGCAGTCAGTCAAAGTGCCTTCTGGGAGATTTGAAGGGAGATAAAGCTGGGAATAATTCATATCTCACATGTGTACAGTGTTAGGGAGTAGCGGTAGCTATATAAATAGCTCAGCTAGCTTAGCTACATTTTTTCAGTAATTTGACAGCAGCACAGCTACTTATGATACAATGTAACTTTTCCAGTAGCTACATTTAAGAGGATTAACTTGACAACAGTTACATTCCATTCAGCGATCCTGCAACAGCACAAGAGTAGGCCTACATACAGTATTAATACAACCGTCTATTGGAAAATCACACTTCTCATTGTTTTACATTTATTTGTTTGTTTGTTTGTTTGTTACTAATGTTTCATTTATTCATTCATTTTCCTTCGTCCCTATACTTTCCTTCGTCCTTTAGTCCCTATCAGGGGCGTCGCTAGACCCAATTCACTGGGGCACGTGCCCCAGTGAAAATCTCCAGTGCCCCAGTAAATGCATTGAGATATGATTTACTTCATATGCAAGTGTATTTATTAAGAGTGGTAATTCCGAAATAAAGACGTTATTCTCTAAGTGCAACCGAACCAACGCTGGTGAAAGCAATGTGTTTAACCAAAAAGCAAACTGACGCATCTCCGCGTGTGCGCAAAGAACAGGCGCGCCTCTTGCAGGCGCTGCTCTGAGAGTCCCCTATATTCATCAGGGGTCGCCACAACGGAATAAACTGCCAATTTACCCAGCATATGTTTTACACAGCGGATGCCCTTCCAGCTGCAACCCAGTACTGGGAAACACCCATACACTCTCACATTCACACTCATACACTACAACATGTCTTTGGACTGTGTGGGAAACCGGAACACCCGGAGGAAATCCACAACACAGGGAGAACATGCAAACTCCACACAGAATGCCAACTGACCCAGCCGAGGCTCGAACCAGCGACCTTCTTGCTGTGAGGCAACAGTGCTAGCCACTGAGCTACCGTGTCTGCCTAATGTTTTGTAAATGATATTTTTCAAGTAACAACGGATGAAATTCAATCCATAAAGTCACGATAGGTTTAGTTAATGCTAATGTAGTTATTTGCCAACATGAACTAACAATAAACAATACTTGTACAGCATTCATTAACATTTACTAATGCTTTATTAAAATCCAAATCCATGCTTGTTAGTTGTTAATGCACCGTGAGTTAGCATGAACTACGAACAACCTTATTTCCGTTAACTAATGTAAACAAAGATGAATAAATACTTCAATAAACTTATTGTAAATTTTTTTAATGTTGGTAAATACATTGACTGATACAGTGTTGTTAAAGTGTTACCAAGTATTGAGGTCTTTAATCAAATCACAAAGCTACCTTTGTTGCAGTTTTGTTCTTTGACTACTTAAAACTGACATTTATATTTTTGTAATATGCCTTTAGCTTCAATGTAACTACATTTTTAGTAATGTAGTAAAGCTAGCTAATTTTTTAGAAGTGTAGTTTGTCAATAATTTAGCTACTTTTCCTGATGAGTAGCTTGTAGCTTAGCTTATGAAGCTACAGTTTATCGCTTGCTAATACAGGGCCTGGATTAACAGTTAACACCAGTCAAGCTAATCGGGATGGTTTGGTATCCCAGCCAATAGTCATAGCTGATTTTGAAGGGGGTGTGACCACTTTTTTTAACTGTTCATGCTGGTGAGAGACCAGGTAAAAAAATCTGAACACCAGCTTGACTAATTTAGACAATCTGACTCTGAGAGATCAGTTGAAACCAGCTGAACTAGTTTAACCAGGCTGTGAGACCAGCTAAACCAGTCTGATCAGCTACTTCTTTAAACTTTTTTTATTCATTTATTAAGTTTATTTTTTTAATGAATACGAGAAAAATAACATCACTGCATTGTACAGAAAATACAATAACAAAAAATTAGGAAAGAAGAGAAAAAAAACTTTCCAAAGCCTCAATCATTAAGAAAAAAAATAATCATAAGCTTTAAGAAACTTACTTGTCTTATTATTAATAAGCTTAAGAGATTGAATATTGAACAAAATTTCAGCAAGAAAAGTATTAAATGTAGGTATTGTTTTTAGGAACTTATTTTTGTGTGTAAAACAATTTACAGTGTAAGACAAAAAATTAACAATAAGATTGAGAGCATGATCATTACCAGAGAAATACAGAAATATATCTTTTATAGACACATTTAAATCATATTTAAATAAGGACGATAAATAAAAAATAATGTTCCAAAGAAGTTTTACCTGAATGCAACTACAGAATTAGTGAAATAAAGTTTCTTTGTGTATACTGCAGAAGGTACACAAATTAGATATATCAAAATAATTAGCAATTTGGAAATTTGTAGGAGATACATTATGCAAAATCTTAAAATGTATCTCTTTATTTTGTTGGATATGCTGAACTTTTCAGGTAATAACCATGTTCTCTTTCATTTGCTGTCAGTAAAATTGGTCCAGAAAAATGAACATCTTGAGGAGGTATACAGAGTAATGTAACAATCATCTGACATGTCTGTTGTCACATTTTTTTATCAAAAAAGATCCCAAAAAAGTTTAGGCATAATTGTTTTCCTCTCATTAAAGTAAAGAAACATTTGAAATAAATGCACATAACTTGGTGACAAACTCTTTATAACACAATTGAAGGTTTGGCTGGCAGAGGGAAATTACACAATGTCATCAATTCCTCATATTCCAGAATATTGCCATCATTTTTAAATAAGTCCAAAACAAAAACAATTCCTCTGCTATAACCAACTTAAAATTCTTGAAGGAATGATGTCAGAAATTAAAGCACAATATCTTAAATTGTAATTAAGATGTACCATTTCTCCATAAATCAGGAGAAACTAAATCAGACAGTTTGCTGTTTACTCAAAAAGAAAATACATATAAATGTGCCAAGTCATTTATTTATTATGTATTTTCTGATTTGAGACAATAGCTTGCTCAGAAATCTGGGATAGTTTTAGTGTTTACAAAACAAACTTATCTGCAGAAACACTACATTGTTTTAGCAAACTGCAATGGCAAAACTACAGTCCTTTTGTTGTATTCATCAGTTAGGTTACAAAATGTAGGCAGTTGTTTCTTAACTCAATATAGCAAAAGTCAAAACATGTTATGTCAAGCAGCAGAAATAACTAAAATTAAAACAGCTCATGCAGATCCTAAAACACTTCATAAACATTTTTAAAAAGTTAAATTTTATTTTCAGTAATTTATAATAGTAAAAACACAAACAAAAGCAGTTCACCAGATTTCAGGAACTGTTTTAAATATTGATTTACAACAGAACTTATTAGGGGCGACGCAGTGGCGCAGTTGGTAGCGCTGTCGCCTCATAGCAAGAAGGTCGCTGGTTCGAGCCTCGGCTGGGTCAGTTGGCGTTTCTGTGTGGAGTTCGCATGTTCTCCCCATGTTTACGTGGGTTTCCTCCGGGTGCTCTGGTCTCCCCCACAGTCCAAAGACATGCAGTATAGGTGACTTGGGTAGGCTAAATTGTGTGTTGTTTATGTGTGTGTGAATAAGTGTGTATGTGTTTCCCAGTGATGGGTTGCAGCTGGAAGGGCATCCGCTGCATAAAACAAATGCTGGATAAGTTGGCAGTTCATTCCGCTGTGGCAAATCCAGACTAATAAAGGGACTAAGCCGAATAGAAAATGAATGAACAAACTTTATTTCTGCAATTAAGCCCATTAAAACAGAAGTAATTAAATGTAATGTCAGCAATAAAAATTTCTCAACCCTTTTTTTTTAGGTGAATAATGTATTTTTGACTGTCCCGTTAAACATGCCATACAAATTGGAAAGCATGTAAAGTGAGATGACAAAGACAGCTTTATATAGAAAATATTCTTAATAGATTTGTCTAAATTCTGTAACCGATTTTTTGACAGCTTCAACACTTCTGGAAGGATTTTCACAAGGTTCAGGAATTAATCTAATTAAATTTTGCATTTGTGGGGTCGGACACTGATGTTTCTACTCTAAATTATCCCAGAGTTGTTCAGTCGGGTTGAATTCAGGACTCTGTGCGGGCCAATTCCTAAATAGTTGGGGGCATGAAATTGTCCAAAGAGCTTGGTTGACGCATTAGGAATTTCTTTCACTGGAAGCTAAGGATCCAAGACCAAAAAATCCCACCCCAAATTCCCCATTTCCCTTTACAATCCCATATATAATCCCTATACATTTAGCTCAATACAGTCAGGCAGGTAGGCAACCATTTTCCTGACAACTGCCAAACCAAAACTTAGGAATATTTAGTAGTGAGAAAATTACATGAATGGATTTATTACACGGGTGGTACTGGCAACCTATCATGGTAGCACGTTTGAGTTCACTGAGCTCCTGAAAGTGTCCCATTAGTTCAGAAATGTTTGTAGATCCAGTCTGCATGCCTATAGGTAGACATGGGTAGCTCGACACCGAGCATCGACACACATTTCAGGTTTTTGACACACTTATGCACACTTACTTTAAAACAAGTGTTTCTGAGCATTGTTGGAAATGAGTGTCACATGTTGAAATGAAACTTCATCACCTCACTGAAAGGCATTGATTGTGTCTTGTGCTTGCAATCCATTTACTGCTAATTACTTACAATATTTATATTTGTATGTCATGGCCATATGTACGTAGAATTCTTTTTTAAGTTGTGCAGTATTGTTAATCAATATTAAAATGAAAAACAATAATGTTTGAATGTTTATGTTTGTGATCGTTTATAAGAAACACAAAAACAGTGCAATAAATCAGTATCAAAAGCCAAATGGGCAGTGCATCAACACATAGCGTGACTCGCTGTGTGGGTGTTCAGAATTTGTGGAATCTTTGTCGATCGTCTCACGCTACACCTTCTCTCTACTACTGTTCAATTTTTTTTAAAAGAATATAAACTGTACATCGGTACAAATGATGAACAGAAAATCTTTTTATGTTGTGAAAAAATATGAAATTTTAAATAAAAAATAAAACAATAAAACACACACATGCCGCCATCTTGTTAAACATGTACACTACCGGCCAGTTTGGGGTCAGTTTTATTTAATTTTTTTCATGTTTTTTTTTTTAAAGAAAATTATTCTGTTCATCAAGACGACATTTATTAAATGTTAAAAAAATGTTGTTAAATTGTTAAAATATTTATTACAATTTTAAAAAACTGCTTTCTTATTGTTTGTACTTTCAAATTAAATGATCAATAAAATCATTATCATTATTGCTTTTATCACTATTACCATTAATAATAATAATAATAATAATAATAATAATAATAATAATAATAATAATAATAATAATAGAGTGATTTCTGAAGGATCATGACCAAACTCTGAAGACTGGAATAATTAAGAATTCATCTTTAAAATCACTAGAATAAATGATCAAATTAAATTATAAACTACTATTGAACAGATATTTTATAATGCAATAACATTTCACAATTTTAAAATTTGTACTGTATTTTTGATGAAATAAATGCAGCCTTGGTGAGAAAGAGAAGCTTATTTGAAAACATTTAAAAATACTTATGACCCCAAAACTTTTGACTGGTAGTGTATATGTTTATAAAATACACAAATAAACCTTACAATGACATAACATTGAACAAAACATCTTGAAACAGTGGGTGAAGAAAGGTTTACTGACCACCAGAAGGCGAAGTTGAGCACGATGTCAGAAGCTTCGAAGCATCAACGCAGTTTGTGGGGAGGATGTTGTAAAAGCCTCAGGGCGTCAGAAGCATCGTTCGGCACACTCCCTACAGATTCTGGATTTTATACATATGTGACCATGAAAGTCATTAGAACACTTGAGATTAATGATTTGGTGTGGTGCCCCAAAAACATTTGGCAATATGTAATTCATTCCCATGGTTACAAAAGTTCAATGACTTGCATGCTTGAAGTCAACGCCTCATCTTTGCCGTCCCACCTTATTGTGGCTAGATACTCCATCCTATCTAGCCACGTACTTGAGTAAAATTTAGTTTTAATTTAGAAAACTTTTAAACAACAACAAGATTGAGAAACAACAGATAACATTATACTCAACGACTATAAGTACTTTGTTACACTGTCACCTGGTATTCAAAAATAAACTAGTGTGGCTATGACAGGCTTGAAGCCAAGTTCTTATTTTATTTTAAATATTCCATGAGTGCGTTTCCCAAAGCGACTATTGAACTCGCGGCTGAACTATCATAGTACGATGCATCGTTTGGGAAAAGACCAAGACCGATGTAGTGACAAAATCCCAAAACCCATAGCTTCTCTGTCGCAGATCCATCGTTTGAACCACATTAGTTATAAAGTAAAACGCCTATAATGATGCTCTAAACAGGGTGGAATAACAACTTCTTTAGAGAAGAACCACATCATTTATTTGTGCAAATGATATTGTTTTACATGCACATGCATTTAAAAAAAATCCAATATTATTTTTTGTAAAAACATGCACTCGTTTTTCATATTAATTGAAATATATGTGAATGGCAGATATAGGGCCAATGTTTCCCTTACAGATATTATTGAGAACATTACATGTTCTATTCTAAAACATAAAATCACTTACAAAAGCTAACACGTATTCTAATCTCATATATAAATCATATAAATAAATAAATAAATAAATAATAAGGTTTTTTTAAGAAATGAAATTTAATATTTATTATTTATTAGGAAATAAAAAATATATACTTTAATAATAATATTGATATTAATGATGACGATTATTATTATTATTAAGTAGGATATTGTTTATTTATTAAAAAAAAATTAAAGTCTACTTTTACAATTTGACATATGCAAACCACTGCAGAAATGTTCTAACCAAAAGGCCCATGCCATATACAGTACTGATATACCTACCTACTATAAATTAAAAGCATTAACGTATACTATGTTTTTTTGTTTTCACAAGCTTTATGTAACATAAATTCTGCTTTTAAATAATAGGTCACCTTTAGATTTCGTCACGACACACGGCTGTGTTCAAAATGAAATCAATGTTTTCAAAGTGCACTGCGAAGGAAACAATTGTAAACATGAAGATCGTTAAAACTGAACTGTAAAAATACTTTGAACGCAAATTACATCTAAGAGAGATGACTTTAATGCTTTTTAAAAAAGAACTAAGTTTAAATGTTAGAATGTTCTAAACGAATAGGGCATAGGGGGATAACTGGGAACAGAACACAGCCAGGAACTCTTTCTAACTACAGCTCCAGAGGTGTAGTTGCAAGCATACAAGTTTGCGACACAGTTTGCGAATGTTCGTTGGAACAATGAATTTTGGAAACACCAAATCAATAAACTATGTTTGTTACGAAGGAACTTGTGACCTTAGTTGGCTAACCATGGTTTTCGGAAAAGCACCCCAGGTTGGCAGTTTATTACGCTGTGGCAATCCCTGATAAATAAGCAACTAAATTGAAGGAAAATCTAGTATTATGTTATCATTATAATATATATAACATATTATTGTTAAATTTAATGGCTAATTTAATAATTTTATTATGGTTTAAAAGGTATGGTTCAAAGTTATATTCATGGCCTTTAAAAACTTTTTAACATAGATTTGAACATTTCCAACAAGAAGATAACTTTGTGATGACTATTATCGAATATAAGTGAAAAAAAAAATGTAAGTGATTTTGGCTAGACATTTGTGGCCAAAAAATGTAATTTACAAATCTTATATAAGACATATACATTTTAAATAATATATAATATATATATAATAAAAAAACGTGACAATGTGTCAGAAAAGTACATCACTCTAGATGTCAACCATCACGTATATCTCACTGTAAAACCCAAAAAGTTAAGGTAACTCAAACTATTTGAGAAAACCGATTGCAAAAAACAATTTAATTCAAAAACTAATCCTAATGAGTACTGTGAACTTAATCCATCTGAGTAAACGAAGCAATTTGAGCACAGTAAAACTCAATAAATGAAGAGAACTCAAACCAACGGAGTACTGTAAAACTTATAAGTTAAGGCAACTCAAACCATTTGAGGAAACTAAACCTTTTGAGTTAAAAAATTATCTATATGAGTACGGTGAACTTACTCCATTTAAGTTTAAGTAATGAGGTGTTTACTTATCTCATTACCTTCAACACTGAGTTCAAAACACTTTTTAAATGAGTAGAATTAACTTTCAGTCAATTTTGAGTTAATAAAACTAATTTCATTAGATTAAGTTGACTGTTGGGTCTTACAGTGCACCTATGTACCTACAATTTTGAAGATTTGAAACAAAAATATATATCCTTGACTTGCATATATCCTTAACTTCATGGTTATAGTTTAGCTAGAACTGGCACTGCACAGGCTCTACTGCTGAAAGCTGATAAACAGGTGACATAATGAAGGAATGCACTGAAAACCAAAACAGCACTGATTAACCAGTCATTCATGTTTAACTCAAAGGCGATAATAATAAAAAACTTCCGCTTTGTAATTTCCTTATGAGAAATGATCAATAGTGCAGTCAGTTTAATTAATTAATTCCTTAACTCTTTCCCAGCCAGCACTTTTTTAAAGCTGCCATTCACCAGCAACATTGTTCTTTATTTTGATATACACTATCGGTCAAAAGTTTGGGATCAGTTTTATTTAATTTTTTTCATGTTTTTTTTTTTAAGAAAATTATTCTGTTCATCAAGGTGGCATTTTTTTAATGTAAATGTTATAATGTTAAATATTTATTACAATTTAAAAAAACTGCTTTCTTATATGTAGTTTCAAATGAAACTATTACTCCAGTCATTATTGCTTTAATTACTATAATCACCATTCATAATAATAATAATAATTATTATTATTAATATTAGAGTGATTTCTGAAAGATCATGACCAGACTCTGAAGACTGGAATAATGAAGAATTCATCTTTAAAATAACTGAAATAAATGATTAAATTAAATTATAAACTACTACTGAGCAGATATTTTATAATGCAATAACATTTCACAATTTGTACTGTATTTTTAATTAAATAAATGCAGCTTTGGGAGGCAGAAGAAGCTTATTTTAAAACATTAAAAAATCATACTGACCCCCAAACTTTTGACTGGTAGTGTATATGTTTATAAAATACACAATTAAACCTTACAATGACATAACATTGAATTGGTCAATGGAACATTGGTCCCCACCAGTGACGACAGCCACATCGCACTGCTACGAGTGTGGTATACAAGAGTTCAACGGCATAATCGTGTATATAAAAAAGAAAATCAAACACCGAGGCTAAAAATCCTTTTGTATGAGGAACTACTTTCTTCCACCATTCATTTCAATCTGCAGCTGATGTCAGCAGTTACTTCTTCACCAACGTCACTTTAGAGCTAGTATTTGAATGATTCTCTAGTGTAATGTCTAAAGTGACTACAAAACAGGTGATTTTGCTGACACTTCAAGATTATAATGCTGAACGGCATAAAATGCCATCAATCTACAGAGATTTCCCAGTATTTCTGTTGCAATCGGGATTTCATAATTAACTCCGAAAAAGCCAGAGCAAATCAAACATTACCAGTTTCTGTGGTGTAAACCGAGCAATACGGAATACAAAAGAGAGAGATCGACTTAGAATGTCACTTACCTGATTTATAATGATTTGTTCTACTGTAGACTGGAATTTACACTGAGAAAATGCTGTTTTTCTCTCCTAAGGACTTATTATGCGATCTCTGTCGCCATCTTGTGGCGGAACGTCAACCGTCACTTTCTTTAGTCTGTTCAGGCTGATGGCGGCCGATGAATCCGCTGCTCCGAAATTAAATATTTTAAAATAGGCACTATCCTTACAAATAAACTGCATAGTTGCAATCTAAACAACTACAGCCTCAAAAGAACATTATGTTGTCCGACAGCAGGAATATATTTCAAACTGTAGAGTGTCCTCTGCTTGTCGCTGTATGTGGGCAAAGTAATACACAAGGGTGATTTTATATATATATATATATATATATATATATATATATATATATATATATATATATATATATATATATATATATATATATATATATATATATATATATATATATATATATATATATATATATATATTTATTTATTTATTTATTTTTTTGCTTTTAAACAAAACAGTAATTATTTCCACTTAGATAGGTTTAAATCAAAAAGACAAAAATATTAGCATTTTTTCAAAGTAGTGCATCATGAAGTTTATGTGGGATTATAGGAATAAAATAAATTCTAAACTGAGAGGAGTCTTTATGCTCTTTTTGCTCATTAGTGTTTTTTGTCTTGAAATTCTGCCATACAAACCATTTTTGCCCTGTCTCTTTCTTATGGTGGAGTCATTTGGAATCTTTGGATGTTGTTGTGGGATCTTTTGTGACCTCTTGGATGAGTCGTTGCTGCGCTCTTGGGGTAATTTTGGTCAGCCGGCCACTCCAGGGAAAGCTCTCCATTATCGATGTTTCATGTTATTGCCATTTTTAGATAATTGCTCTCACTATGGTTCGCTAAATTCACAAAGCTTTAGAAACGGCTTCATAACCTGGCATTGTCAAATGGCCGTCATGGAGTGAGAGCATGTTAAGGAGTCAGCGGCTGAAAAGTAGGTCTAAATAAGAATATGCAAATTTTTAACACCTGGTTCTTTGCAGTACTTGGGACAGAGAGACACATTCACAGAAAGAAAGAGAGAGAGAGAGAGAGAGAGAGAGAGAGAGAGAGAGAGAGAGAGCTGAGAGGGAAGCCAATACCCCAGCATGCCCCAGCTCAGTTAGCTCAGAAGAAGGGTGTCTACTTTAGCAAAGGTTTCTATTTCTGCAATATTTCATTTGAACAAAAGCTTAAGACTACTATGATAATGATCAGCTCAGATGCTGCTTATGTTTAATTCAGTGCTAAATGTTACCAATGTGAGTTTGAATAGCATTTTCCATGACCTTTATTGCAATATTGAAAGTTATCTCGGTTCTTGAAATAAAAAATAAAAATAAAACAGAATATCTACCAAACATACAGTATAAACATCAATATTACAACTGTGTGTGGACCAACAACATCAGTTACTCAGCATATACTTTTAATAATATAAATGATGTTTAATATTTATTCATTCGATTATAACCATGTGCACTTGGCTGGGAGTGCGGTGCACAATTCTGCGCTTCTGAATGGCTTTGCTACTAAAACGTTTCTGTGTGCCAAATCTGGTGCGGACAGACAAAATGTTGAATTCTTGACACATTGCATGTGGTTAGGACTATATCTACAGTGGAAATTAAAAGGAAAGGCTAACATAGGTAAGTCAATATGTTCATATAGTACATGTTGTCCTTGTCCAGCTTGATGTGGCAACCCTGTAAATTCAATGATTTGTTCTGACTGAATTCATGGTTTCTCATTAGTAGATAACAGAGTTCATATGGTTTACTTTCCATCAAACATTTTATCATTTCACTTCATAGATTGGAGTATCCTCAGCGGCCTGGCAGATGACTGTGGACAATGTTTATCGGTGGTACTCTGTCCAATCGATCAGCTTACTTGATGGCACCATGTGACTTTTTCTGTTGGTTACAACTCCGCGGTTTGCTTTCATCATGCTCTCAGTTTTCTTGTTACTTAGTAGACCTATAATTTTCCATGGCTTTTCCACAGTGTTTGGTGTCTACTTTTTAAGTGCTGTTACAGTGACAGTGTCTTCAGGGTCCATTCTGCTGCGTTCTGCTGAAAAATCTCAGGCTGAGTAGTGAACCTCATTCTTGAATATTTCACACTTTTGTTGCGTCAGCTTTACTCCATAGACTTTGCAGATATAGACCATAAGCACTGCAATACTTTTCTTATTGCTTCAAGATCTTCATCAAATGTACAGTATTTGTTAAAACCAGGATGTCATCTAAGTAGGGCACACAAATTGAATCTACTTTGCCATGAAATGCTGCAGGTGCAGTCATGAGGCCAAATGGAATACGAAGCCACCCATATAAACCCCATAGTGTACTGAATGCTGTCAAGTAGGGCTGCACAATTAATGGAAGGCAAATTACATGTGCATTTTCCCAGTAAACCAGCTCAGTATTCAGCAATAAATCACCAGCACCTGATTCCAGATCGAGCTTGGTTTACTACATAGTTCAGTGACAAGCTATGCAAAAGGTTCCGAATGATTTAATCGACGTGATCCTGAAATCGACGATAATCATTCTGCACTTTGACAGCTATTTTATCTTTCATTGTTTTCACCAAATATTCACTAGGAATATTCTCAGTAGCCACAAAATGAAAGTCTAATAATGAAAGTCTGTATTTTATTTTTCTTCATGCCAGAGAAGACTTGATGTCAAAATGGAGACGCTGACAATGGAGTGCGGATCCAAATGCAGGTTTTATTAACAGGATGGTCAGGCAAGCAGCGGCCAACACAGGGGCAAACAGATGTATACAGACAAATCCAGAGTCGTAGTCAAAAAACACAGGCGATAGGTCAGTACAGGCAGGCAGCATACAGAAATGAACAATAAAACAAAGAAAAGGTCCTTAATCAGTCCATGAGCAGCTTCAGCTGTGAGTGTTTGCAATCAGACAGGATTAGGAAGCGGTGTGTGTGTGCAGTGCATGACTGGAGCTTGTAGACCATAGACTGTGTGGGGATACCAAACAAGAGGCGGAGCTACGGGTTTTTCTTTGAGAGAATGCTTAATACTTTATTATCTGCGATTCGTTTGTGTTCTGACCACATGTGCTTGGTTGTATACTATATCAAGAAAGTGTTTAGTGTTTTAAAATCACTGTTTGTATACATTGTTCTTACATTTTTCTACAGGAGGAAAACGCGAATTACTTCCAAAAACTTCAAATATAGTCTGTGTTAGTAAATGCAAGGCTGTTTATGAAATCCAGGCATAACACTGTATGACGTGTCAGATGAGTTTTATAGTTTTAGATCAGTTTTATAGCTTACAGCAAATCAATCTGTCAGATTCTGGAGTGCATTACAGGTCTAAAGAAAAATTTAAATGATAAATGATCTTAAATAAAACAAATACATTTATAGAGATGGTATAAGTATATCATTTCACTCACCAGGGAAATGGAGGCAACATGAATGGTTTGTAAGCACATTTAAGTGCACACAGCATGTCATATCATCTGATAATTGTAAGAAATAATTCCAAAAAGCAACTGACTGTGTAAAGACACAAAACAAAAACACGATGTATGTGCCGAGTTCAGCGGCTAATCAGCCGGAATCAGCTGAGGTGAAGTGACGAAGACCAACAAGACCTAGCTGTCATTCAAGTGGCCACACCCTTAATTATGCAGACTAAATATAGATTAATAAAAATGAAACGGATGAGTTATGCTTCACGAGGAAGAGCGGGAGGTTGCCGCTTGGTGTTTACCAGAGATCTGGAACCGCTAGATCGCTGGTGATCACAAAACTTGACAATCTTATACAAACATTACTGACGTATTACAATCAAAGATCGACTTATTCACAGTATCTTTTATTTTTTAACTGTTTTTGGTTGTGTTTTTACTTTTGTTTATGGTATTGTTTCTGTTATTGGTTTTGTTACGTTTTAACAGTTTTTGCAAAAGTCATATTATGTAAAAAAAGTGCAAGCAGCTATGATTATGTCATAGATACAACATTAAAGCTTACTTTTTATATCATTCATACCATTTTAACTTGTATGTGCTAGGGTTGCACGGTTTACCGGTACTATGGTAGTATCGCGATATTATGGCTCTAAAATACTGGCGTTGTCACTGTAGTTTGTAAATGGTAGTATCGTCATAAATGGTCTATCTACAATAGGTAATGTTGCATGAGGAAACGTCACTAAAATGCTCACACGTTTGTGCAACAATCGGCCATTTTATTTTAGTAGTCTGTAGAGCCCTTTAAGGTTGCAAGTTTTCTGATGTTTTCTGACGATTCAAACACACATCTGAATCAGTTCATTTCTGTTCCTCTCAATATGATTTAGAAGCTACAACAACCACGACAATCTCACAAAAAGAACGACTCACAAATAGAAATTTTTAATTACTTTGGATTGTTACCTGATAAGACTGAAAAAAAAAAACAACAGATGAAAAACCCAAAATAGCAACAGGAAACATTGAAAAAAATTTTGAGCACTTCATATAGCCTGATTTTGTTGGAAAAAGGCTTTTTTTGTAACAAATTTAATCTGGTATAATTTGTATCTTTATTTTAATGTTTTATTTTTGTTGGTCAGTTATCTACAAAATAAAATAAAAGAATGAATAAGTTTTAGGTGAACTGTCGAGCAAAAAAATTATATCTAATATTTTAATATTTAAAAATACTATTTTTAGTATTAAGGGAATTATTAATTAAATTCAAGACCTATTATAACGTAAAAGATAGTATTTCTGATTTCTGACAATTTTCTTTATCATTTGAGTTATTAATTACAGTATCGCAATACTACTTGGTATCCTGATACTTCAGCTGGTATAGAATCATAATATGAATTAATGGTATCTCGACAACCCTAGTATGCGCAAACTAAAGAAAAAAAATATATACTTGTTTATCATTTTACTTTAAATCAGTGTCAAACTCACTTCCTGTAAGACCACACCTGAAACTGACACCTGCTTGGAAGTTTTGTCAGTAATGTCGAAAACCTTGATTGACTGGATCAGATGACCTTGATTGACTGTATCAGATGACCTTGATTGACTGCATCAGATATGTTTGTTTATTTAAGGTTACAGCAAATTTGTGATCTGTGACCCTCCAAAAAATCTAGTTCGAGACTGATACTATGAAAATCCATTTGCTCAGTACTTCTATCCTAAAAAATGTGGATAGAAACTATTCTTATACAAAATGAGAGAACAAAAGGATAAGAATATGTTTGAATGTTTTTAGTCTCAATGCACAAAAACAGATTACTGCACACTGTGAAGTATGACGCTCACAGTAATAATAGTTTGATGAATAATAGTAAAACATATTAGGTAACAATGGATTAAAAAATCATAATAAGGAAGAAGGATATTGCAAACAATGGCAAACTTTGTTAAAAAAATCAGGGTTATTATTAGAAGCATAAACAATCACATGTCAATTTTATTTCATTTTATTATAAACTATTTTAGAGTTGTAAAGTTTGTGCAGTTGTATTCTCTTTGCCATCATGTTACATAACATATCAGTTATATTTATCTGCTTCTACCACAAACCCTGTAATTAGTTATACAACCATCTACCACAAAAATGTCAAACCTGACTGTAAACAAACAAGTATTTATGATCACACCATTTCTAAGAAGACAACACAGCAGCTCGAGGAAAACTTTTCTTTAAAGTTGACACATACAGTATCTCTCATTTACAGTTGAAGTCAGAATTTTTTTTCTTTGTTAAATATTTCCCAATTGATGTTTAACAAAGCAAGGAAATTTTCACAGTATGTCTGATAATATTTTTTCTTCTGGAGAAAGTCCTATTTGTTTTATTTCGGCTAGAATAAAAGCAGTTTTTAATTTTTTAAAACCATTTTAAGGTTTAGGTTTAGGTTTTTAATTTTTTTTTCAGTAGTTTTCATTATACAATAACTTTCCTAATTATCATAACTTGCCTAGTTAACCTTATTAACTTACTTAAGCCTTTAAATGTCACTTTAAGCTGTATAGAAGTGTCTTAAAAATATCTAGTCAAATATTATTTACTGTCATCATGGCAAAGATAAAATAAATCAGTTATTAAAAATGAGTTATTAAGTTCTGACTTCAACTGTATATATATATATATATATATATATATATATATATATATATATATATATATATATATATATATATATATATATATATATATATATATATATATATATATATATATATATATATATATATATGTGTGTGTGTGTAATATAATATATATATATATATATATATATATATATATATATATATATATATATATATATATATATATATATATATATATATATATATATATATATATATATATATATATATAAATTGTCACAATGCTGAATCTATGATAAATATACAAACAGTTAGGTTAGGTTTATTTATGAAACCTCACATTAAGAAAACAAGTTCACTTTTTTAAAATAAGTCATAAGCGTAGAGTTCAGACACACGTACAAACACAGAGAAAATTCCTGCCTGTTTTCCTTAACATTCATTTCTTTTTAGCCTGAAGAAAGATTTTAATACCTTGAATGACAAGGACTTCTGGAATTGAACTAATCCTTTAATTTAAGGGTATCGCCACACATTTTCGATGACAAGCATACTTTGAACTGGTTAACAAGTGCTGACAATAAGGATGATATATAAACTGTCAGTTTTAATTATGGGGTTCATTTCTACTGTGCATACAACAGCACAGGCATGCAAAATGCATACAGATATAGAATCAGCATTAATAACAGATTAAAAATGAGTATGTACATTAAAGACAAGTCTAAAGTTTCCGCATATGAACAATGGCATATTGTTGAAGGAAATGATTATTAAAAATCAGACTGTGGAAAGTGTGCAGTCATACAAATACAATTATTGACTCTAAACTCTCCTTTGATGAGAATTGTGAAGCAGTGTGTAACAAGGGGCACCAGCGACTATTCTGTTTGAGAACGTTAAACCGTTTCCATATTGATAAACACATGATGATTTTATTTTACCATGCTTTTCTTGAATCCGTTTTATCTTTTACTTTGGTGTCATGGTTTGGGAATCTTTGTGTTGAGAATAAAAACACACTAAATCAAATAGTTAAGTGGTCCACTAAGCTGACTGGAGTGTCACTACACTGTTAAAAATCCTGGTTGCCTTAAATTCTGAAGCTAAATCAAAGTAACCGTATGAGTCCATTAAACTTATATAATGTTAAACTAATTAAATCAGCCTTGCGTAACTTATAAAATTAAGGTAGAACATGATTAACTTAATTTAGTAAATTACAATAACTGTCAGGACTAAATGATCATAATTTTTTTTTTACAGTGTAGCCCATCTGGAGGCTGTGTACACCAGGCAGCTGAGGAGAATTACACATTCAATTTGACACTGCTCATCCCCTACACTCAGAGTTTCAGCTCCTTCCTTCTTCTGGTTTTTAGTATCAACTAAACGATAGAAGAATAGTAGAACTAAACGATACAAATACCCAATTCCTCATGTCTTTGGACTGTGGGGGAAACCGGAGCACCCGGAGGAAACCCACGCAAACATGGGGAGAACATGCAAACTCCACTCAGAAACGGCAACTGACCCAGCCGAGGCTCGAACCAGCGACCTTCTTGCTGTGAGGCGAACGTGCTATCCACTGCACAACCGTGACTCCCTCTTTGTCAAGATCAAAAACTATTTTCATATTTTAACATTTTCTTTTTAATTTGTTTTTAAAAAATGTGTATCAGTGAGCTGTGATCAAGACCATTTTGCTTATATTATACAAATGCACTATCAAAACTCTATGATTGAACTAAATA
Source organism: Danio aesculapii (assembly GCF_903798145.1). Classification (NCBI taxonomy): domain Eukaryota; kingdom Metazoa; phylum Chordata; class Actinopteri; order Cypriniformes; family Danionidae; genus Danio; species Danio aesculapii. The sequence goes on along the minus strand of NC_079439.1, from coordinate 40,813,194 downwards.
TCCTTTATCCAAGCCATAGCGGTAATAGTAATAATTAAATATAATTTAATTATATGGGCAACATGGTGGCTCAGTGGTTAGCACTGTTGCCTCACAGCAAGAAGTTAACTGGTTCAAGTCCCGGTTGGATCAGTTTTCATTTCTGTGTGGAGTTTGCATGTTCTCCCCGTGTTGGCATGGGTTTCCTTTGAGTGCTCCGGTTTCCCCCACACTCCAAGAACATGCGCTATAGGTGAATTGAATAAACTAAATTGGCCATAGTGTATATGTGTGAATGAGTGTGTATGGATGTTTCCAAGTACAGGGTTGCAGCTGAAAGGGCATATTCTGTGTAAAACATATGCTGGATAAGTTGGCGGTTCATTCCACTGTGGTGACCCCTGATGAATAAAGGAACTAAGCTGATGGAAAATTAATAAATGAATGTATTTAATTACATTAAATATATATACGCCTGAAGTCAGAATTATTAGCCCCCCTGTTTATTTTTTTTCCCCAATTTCTGTTTAACGGAGAGCTGATTTTTTTCAACATACTTCTAAACATAGTTTTAATAACTCATTTCTAATAACTGATTTATTTTATCTTTGCCATGATGACAGTAAATAATATTTGACTAGATATTCTTCAAGACACTTCTATACGACTTAAAGTGACATTTAAAGGCTTAACTAGGTTAATTAGGTTAACTTAGCATGTTAGGGTAATTAGGCAAGTTATTGTATAATGATGGTTTGTTCTGTAGACTATCAAAAAAAATTTGCTTAAAGGGGCTAATAATTTTGACCTTAAAATTTTGTTTAAAAAATTTAAAAATGCTTTTATTCTAGCCAAAATAAAACAAATAAGACTTTCTCCAGAAGAAAAAATATTATCAGACATACTGTGAAAATTTCCTTGCTCTGTTAAACATCATTTGGGAAATCTTTAAAAAAAGAAAAAATTTCAAAGGGGGGTCTAATAATTCTGACTTCAACTAAATAGTTTGGTATTGGATTATTTGCTGCTTAACATTATAAGATTTGACATTTGTTGCTTGATATCTTCATAAGCTGCACTATATGACTAACCCAATTGTTTTTAGGACTATTTGTAGGCGCAAGGAAATGTATTTTAATTTGTTATGAAAGAAGGCTTCTTTTGTAATAGGCAGTATAAATAACTCCAGGAAACTATTCTTCCCTTTTGGTAAGCTATCTATTACAAAAGTTTCCAGAGTAAACAATGCTTTTTAAGAGTCTTATCTGTGGAAATCTCACAGTATCAGGCAGATCTGTGTCGCATCCTTTTCCTCAAAGCTCACCAAGAATTTCAAGTAAATAAGTGACCAGACAAAGTGCTCAACCACACGTGCTATCAGGAAGTTGCGCATATTTTCATATTAAACTATTTAAATAAATAAATAAATAAATGCAAGAATAAGATTTGATAACCTCTCTGATGGAGGATCTTACATTATAGTTCCAAGCAGTATTACACTTTTTTTTTCTTCTTACCTTGGTTATTTTTGATGAGATAAAAAACAACATTTCAAACTAACTCTGTATATTGTATCTTTATAAAGGTGCAACTTAATAATGTATTTTTGTATTAAATGTTTGAGTTCAGCAATAATAAAAAAATAATTCACTGAATGAAAACATTTTTATCTCTTTAAACTGTATTTGAAAAAAAATGTTGGTAAAACTTTCATGTATTTCATGTGTATGTATTTCACTGTAATTATTATCATAGCTAAACAAAAGCTAATGTTTTGTTCAGGAAATGTCAGATAAAAAAATTATGGAGCAAACAGGAAAACAGAGTTTTTATTTTATTTAGTTTGGTTTTTCATTATGCGCCTTTGTCAAGACCAAAAAATTATTGGCTACACTTTATTTTGATGGTCCGTTTGTTGAATTTAAGCTACATTGCATCTACATGCCAACTAATTCTCATCAGATTATAAGTAGACTGTTAGCGTAAGTTGACATGTACTTGCAAAGTTTCTTATAGTCAGTTAAATGTCAGTTGAAGGAGCAGTATCAACAGATATTAAGCAGACAGTCTACTAATACTCAAATGATCCATCAAAATAAAGTGTTACCAAATTATTTTAATATTTTAACATTATTATGTCTAATATAGTATAGACTTTGATTTTATCATTTTTAATTCTGTTCTCAAGAAATTGGCTTCAGAGATCTAAGATCAAGACCATTTTACAAGCTTTGTATCTTGTTTAGATCTCTTTAGGTGGAACATAATAACAAGAATTTCTGTCTAATAATGTATAATCTGATTAAATGAGACTA